>NC_142672.1:26411207-26778707 GCF_964200805.1 Pocillopora damicornis | reverse complement strand
ATTAGCCCTTCATCAATCACTCTGACAAAGGGCCACATTATCAACTCAGTTGATAATACTAAATTAACCTGTCATACTCTCCCACAAATGCAGTACTACAGTTTCTTTAGCAACTTACCCCCTCAAGCAAGTCTAAAACTAGTTGTCTAAAACTAGTTGTCTAGAAGTGCTCAATGTATGTTAATTGGACCGACAAATATATTTGCAAGTCACACTCAAGCTGCTGCTCCAGTAGCTATTGGCTTGTTTGACTGTGTTAACATGTGACTTCTCAAAAGATAATTGATAATCTATTAGATTAATGCAAAATCTAACAGGATAATAATGAGCATGAATAAATTCATCTGCTAAGTGGCATTGTATTAATTGATACAAGAAAATATGCTCTCAACTAATTTACATTAACTGAAAGTAAGAATTCAACTCAGATATTCAGAATTAAAGCATGAAGTCTGGCACTAACCGTTGTCAACCCAGGATTGTGCTGTACCTACATCAATAGCATTGGGTGTGCTGCCGCAGTCAGCATACAAGTTAACATCAATGCCATTCAACTTGCCATCACTTGCCACACCCGCCTGTAATCACAGAAAAAAGGGAAGACTAATGTGAATGTTATTGGTTTGGTCAGTGAGGCAGGACCTTAAGATTTCAAACTCTAATCCTCTACCACTGAGCCAATGGGGCTTATAACTTTTAAAGACATAAATTTAATTTGGAGCTGTGGCTGAAAATCGAGTAGCAATTTCAGCAATAATCCATTTTACAGTTGCATGCTTGGTTGCCAAGCCTTTAAACAGGAGTGAGGCTAAGGGTGACTTAATTTGTTATGATACAACCTTGCTGGTTTTTAAATGCAAATTACTTTGTTATCATGCTAACTAGATACTGGTCTCTTTGGCAACAAGGTCACCTTCAGCCTCACTCCAAATCAAAGGCTTGGCAACTAAGTACACAACTATACAATGGCCTATTGCAGAAAAGTTAAGCCTGAAAAAAATCCAGGCTTTGACGGGATTCAAACCGTGCCCCCTATACTACATGTAGTTGGGGGCTTATACCAACTGAGCTGGAAAGCCACAGCTGTAAGCAAGGCAACACACTTAAATAACATTAAACCTGCAAGGGTGGTCGGTTTTTGCAATGGAACTTGTTAGTAAGCCACCCTGTATTCAAGGTTCATATCTGACTTGTCTCACTAAGATGACTGAGCTCAAAATTTACCATCCCTCTAAATCTACTACTAGTTTAAGTATAATTATACAGTAAGTTAGAACACTTCAAGCCACAAAGAGCCTGGTTGTAAATCAAAACTGTAGAGAAACCAAGCTATAGTGTGTTATTGAATGACTGCAATATTTTCTTTTATCTCTTTGACTGCTGCGTAACTTTTGTATTTCAGCTAGAGAAACAAAATTCATTTCAACCTCTGATCATAGTTATGTGATAGGACTGTGAAAATAACAAGAAAACCATACTTTTTCTTCAGAGATAATGCAATCTAAGACAGATTGACACTATCAATATGACCTGAAATTAATTTTTCTCAAATTACTTGATTCATGAAAATAACATCCTGCCAACTACATGTACCTTATAAGTTGCTTTGTAAGGTTCTCTTACTCCAACCATTTCCATATTGGTACTAAGATTCAACCTCATCCGAACAGGTCTATAGTTTGAAAAGAATGTTTCACAAATATAATCTTGTGGTGTTGTTCAAGTTATACTTTTTTATAATATTAACGCTCTTGTTTGACAAGTACTTAGTAATTGGAATCTAATTGTAAGCTAGTGGAAAAGCTAAGAAATGAAATGTTTTACCTCTTTGTGACATACGCAGCTATGGCACATGCTGTAGCAACATGATTGGCTCCAGTGATTCTTGCTCCATATGCACCTCCACATCTCTTAACACTCAAATTAACACTTAAAAATACAACATAGAAAATTCTGGTTGTTCTTCCATTACAATCACCACCTTGCATTCCATATCTCCTTATCCCTCTTTATCGTAACCTCTAACATATGCCTATCTCCTATACCATATTCTTACATATCAGCACCCAGATGCTTATTTCAAAGGAAGGGCTTTTATTGGAAGGAAGGTTTTTTATTGAGGGGGGCCCTTACTAAGAAACTATTCTCCTGTACCGATGTCACTGTAGTTGAAGGTTTAAAGATCATAAATAAACTGACAATAAAACAGACTTTCCTTGTGGTTTACATTCATCTTGCCACCAAGGCAATCTTGCCACCACCAAGTGGCTATCAGCTAACTCACCACTTTGGTTGCAAGCTAATTTGGTATAAATTCAAAGCTTTCGGTGACTCTTAAGTAAGATCTTAAGTCTTGTGAGGATTGCTATCAGTCTAGAATGCCATACATAGCCATACTGTAGGCTCAATAGTTTTTTCAAGCTGGCAGAAGGTGAGTCAAATGTGCATAACAATCAAAAGCCACCAACTTGATCTGATCAAAGATATCAAATAGAATACTGCTAGTCGACAGTATAATTGCTAGCGGATGTCTTGAGTGTTTAGAGGCAAGGTAACACGCCTTGGTGGCAAGATAAATTACACTTTGGTGGTGAGCTCGCTGAAGGTAAGTCTTTCTGGTGGCATGGTGGCTGGGTTCCAAATACCTCCATGTATACCTACTAATTAAGAAAGTAAGGGAGGAGTGGGGTGCTTATTCAAGGGGAGGCACTTGGTTGGGGGAGGGTGCTTATTCTAGGAAATACCATCTGTAGATCCTTACCTCCCATAAATCCCTATCCCCACAAAAATGTATCCCCTATCTTCATAGATTGTTATCTCCCATATCCCTATTCTCCATGCTCCTCATCTCCCATACATCTCTATTACAGATATCAAGTATTTATTTACCTTTGGACTGGATAATTGAGGGTCTGTGCCACAGCTGCCTGAGTAAGGTCTACCCACTGTGTAGGGCAATGGACAGTCATACCATCCTCTTCAGGGACACATAGTGCAGCCTACCAATCATGCGGTGCATATTGGAAGAGAAAGAACAACAACAACATCAAAGAATATTTTGTTGCATACAAAAGTAACTTGTTGCAGGACAAATTCAAGCAGCAGAAAGATAACTGTAACATGCAAATATCACTCTACTTAGGGTAGCTCTGGACAAATCTCTGGTTACAAAGCTTTCTCCCCATTGTGAAAACTAAATGATAATTTTGATGCACCATATATTTGCTCACACGGCATGGCTTGGATTGCCTGGGAAGACATCAACACTATCTTCAAACTGAACTCTCATTGATTCTAACTTTCCCAAAAGGGGAGTGACATAAGAGCTAAATCCTTTTTAATCCACATCATCTCAGAAGCATGAACTGATCCTCTTTGTGGTTTAGTGAAAATGAACAAAAATGTTTTGCTATGTACGATAAGCTCATCAACTGTACTTACAAATATGGAAACATTTTATTTCATCTTCACAGCAATTTCACTAAGTTACTAGCATTAACATTTGACTTCTGCTTACTACAGAGAAAAATTCACCAAGCATTAAAATACTGAAAACTAATTTTAAAAAGTATGAAGTCCCATGACTGTAAAAAAGGAACTGGCAAAACCACTAGTGGCCATTCCACAAACCCTTTTGTATTCTTGCCAAGAAATACAAAGCAGAAAATTATTCATTGGTCACCTGAGTTTCCATATGAAAGTGGTACTGGTGTCCAGTAGATACCGCCCCTTGTATGACATGTGGTGAATTTTTTATTGCAGCTAATCAAGAAAAAGAAAATAACATCAATTTGAGAATGAATCAGAATTGCATTTCCACTCTCAATTTATCCCTGGTAAAGGAAAAGAGAGTAGGTATTGGAGTTGATCACAGAATGAACAAAGGTTATCAGTTTACTGGGTGCATCAAAGTAAACTAAATGATCTTTCAAGAAGTCAGATGTCACTACCATCCTAAACACAGCATATGCAGCCCAACTATCATAGGCATAGGTACTTAGGATGTAAATAAAGGGGGTAAGTTTCCAAAGAAACTGTGGTGCTACATCGGTGGGAGAGTATAACAAGGTAATTTAGTATTACCGACTAAGTTTATATCGTTAAATAGCCACCGTAAAGAGTTGGAAAAGTTGAATATGTTTTGAGTCAGCCCTTGTCAGAGAGATTGAAACCTCAGCTTTTAAACTCTTTATGGTGGCCAGTCTACAGATAAGACCATGCACAACCCAAAATCAAATGCAGTTTTATTGTACAACATGACAAGAGCCATGTGGTTTTATTCAAAGTCAGGGCTTCATTTGTTACTTACTTTCAGCATCTCCTTTAGTAATTGTCTTGGCCTGCGGATCAAAGAAGGACTCTGCAGCCACTGCTTCGTCAATAGTGAGTAAGGGAGGTTCTTGATCTTTGTATGTCACTTTAACAGCTTTGGCTGCTTCATCTGCATGCCGCTGAGTATCTGCAGTAAAGATAGACATTTTCAAATTTTGTTCTATGAATCTTGAAGTGTTTGGATATTAGCCCAAGCAAGCCTGTGAGATCCACAATTTTAACAAAATGAAAAGGCAATTTTGGTTTTTTTCTTTAGGAAAGTTTGAAGAGTTCATTACAAAAGTGGATAAAAGTGGGCTAGAAAGTTCTAACTGATAATTAAATTCCCTCCAGGAATGTAGGAAGAAGATGAAAGACATGAGATAAGCCAATTCCACACAACCTGTTGTAAAAAAACAGTAAACAAAGAAGAAAAAAAACTGTGGAAAAAGACAGGAGCAATTTTACATTGAAAAATCACCACAAGGAAGGAGAGAGAGAGACTTATCATGATGATCATGTAATAGTTGTAAAATGTAATATTTCATTCGTCATATTACAAAACAGCACTAAAAACCTGTAAGTATAAACAATAGAAACACTAAAAATGAAGACTTTTTTCACTCAAGCACAGCATAGGAAAAGGATTTTTGAGAACAAAAACATGACCACTGCTTTATTTTATTGTTTGGGAAAAGGACGGTTCAGAACACCAACACTACAACAAAATGGGCACTGTGATGTCATATGTTCATAACATCCTCACTAAATGTCTCTGGCTTAAAGCATAAGTCTTGGGTGACAATAATAAACATATAGAAAATAAGCAAGCTGATAACAACTATTAACAAACCAGCAATTATAGCTCCTAAGGCTTGCCCAGCATATGAAACATTTCCTGAACTAAATATCTGCAAGCAAAAAGAAACTGTTTTATCCAGACAATCAGGCAATCTTTGTTAAGTGACCAACACTAAGGAAAATAATTACACTGTTACATGTACCTATAGAACCTACCTCTTCAACTGCTAAACCAAAAGATGTTGGTGTGAAATTGTTAATGCCACCTTTAGGAATATCTGCTGCTGTGATGAATTTGACAACTCCAGGCATTTTCTGTTACAATCATAAAGTAATTTCAGAAAATGAGCTTGCACACAAACTATTCTTTAATCGTCACATATGACCTACAAGCTGTTTTCTTTACCAGAAAGACAAATATAGAAATTTCACTATTAAAAGTAACTTTTTTATCCATTTTTGTCCAAATTATTCATCCTGTTTCTCTTGTGCATATAAGTTAACCCTTTCACTCCCAAGATCACAAGAGTAATACTCCTACTGTCTGCTACACAATTCTTATGATGTTAGTTTGGAGAATTTGGTATTGGATCAGCTAATAATTCCCTAATTGACATTTTCTCTATTCTCAACACTGTCTGCTTGATATTGTATGAATTTTGTAGGGAGAAATTCTGTCTTGGTCACTCACAGGAGTTAAAGGGTTAACCTACACAAACATGCCTTAATTGAAAGTTTTTTTTTAAAGGTTTCTTCATCTGTTATTGATTGATCTTCGCAACCAATTACACTGTGAAGGTAAATTATGAAATTATATGGGAAATAGTTGGAAATAAAATTAAAAGATAAAATGCTTTTCACAGTAATGAATGTCTATTGTCAGAATCAAGAAACCAGGCTTCACAATGAAGGGTGAACAGAACTATGAAAACTGTATGTTGTTTTATCATGATAAAAAATAACAATAACTCTTTTATTACCAAGGCCTCTGATGCATCATAGGAATCAATCTTGCAGTTTCCCTGAAAAATTCAACAAGAAAAAAAAATGCAAATTCAGTTGTCACAAGAGCAGGGCAAAGTTATAGCATGTACATGACCTTACTTGTATCTGCTGGATTTTGTAATCAACACCCTTTCAAGAAATTCATCATCACCTGAGCAGTAACCCTTATAGCAAGAGAAGGAGCCCTTACTATCAATTTCATCATGGATCAAGTAAATAAGTTGATAAAAAAACATATGTGAGTGAGTCCTTATAGAAACCAGATTACCTGTGTGCTTATGACAAAGGCTGCATGAAGTTCCCCACCTTGCATGGGAATGTCTGATATGTACTGAGCTTCACCAGATGTCTGAGGAAAAATGCACACAACTCTCCTCTCAATTCCATGATGCACATTTTGATTCAAGTATAATAGTTACCTCAACTTACAAAGGACTACAACAAGAACAATGGGAGGTGTTGTGTCTCATGTCAAGACAAAAGCTATCGTATACAGAACATTTGCGAAAAAATTACTTCTTCATTGGGCGCAATCAAGCGAATACGACATCTTATACCCTTTAATATATTAATTAATGTATGTGATAGCCTAGTTCAGCCATATTTTAATTATTGTTAGTAGTGTTGTCTGGGGCAACTGTGGCAGTGGTCTCTCTGAAAAGCTTCAGAAGCTCCAAAATCATGCAGCCCATATTTTAATGTGTGCCAATGATGACTATGATATTGATGAATTGTTCCAGGTACTGGGTTGGTGTAAACTCAAATATCAAAGATTTGAATCAGCTGCTGTTATGATGTACAAATCTTTACATGGGATGACCCTTGAGTATCTGAGAGTATAGATTTGTATTTCAAAACAACATAACATCACATCGATTTAGGAATACTGAAAATAAATTGGCTCTTCTGCAGCCCTGCACTAATTATTTGAAGAGTTTCTCTTAAAGCAGAGCCAGGTTGTGGAACAGCCTATCTAGTGACCTTCATGCAGCAACATCTTTACATGATTTTAAACTTAACATACATCACCACAGTTTGGAATGAGTTTTAACACAGCATCCTTGTAGAGCAGCTTTTAGTATGTAGTTTAGGTTAGTTAGTTTAGTTAGTTTAGTTAGGGATGATTAGTTGATCTTGTATCACTTAATTATTAATAATAATAATATTTGCTGAAGGATTTACCATGTATAAAGTTGCCATTACCATTACCAAATATATCCCAAACACTCCGGGACCCTTCTCTTCAAAGCTAAATTTTCTACCTTTCCAAGGCGAAAAAAATTGTGTATTATGGAGAAATAGAGAGTAAACGAGGACAGACATAGGGGCAAAGGGAGAAAAGGAAAGAGACATTGATCACACACTGGCCAGAGGGCTAGAGAGCACGCAAGCTGGCTAACAGCAGAGAGGGTGGATGGAATTAAGGGTTGGAGAGCAGGAAGGGGGTAAGCTGAATTAGGGCATGTTTGAGAGCTCTTTCTGGAGGTAGGCCACTTGGACACATTTTAATATACAATGCTTTATTTTTTTTACTTTACAAGCTCAGCAGCCCACAGCAAAAACTCTTACCTGCAGCTTGGCAGCCAGTTTAGTCATTGGTTTCGTCAACGGATATTCCTTCTTTTGTGTGTCATAGTCCTGAGTGCCAGATGATACTGGACGAATAAAAGGCACTGCCGCAGACTTAACCCTGGCTGATGCTTTGTCACCCAAAACTGTCAAATAGAACTATGAAAAAGAGAAAAATGACTATGACTTTGGTTCCTATGCAATATGCTGTAAGTTAATTCAGTAAGTCACCATGAAGAATAGTACATAATTATGTACTCCATAAACACCCTTGCAACAAGTTAACAGACAGAGTACTGAAAGTGAAATGTGATCATCGCAGTAAATTTTCCAATTTAAGCAATTGGAAAGAAGAAGCCTGAAAAAAATCAGGGCTTCAACGGGATTCGAACCCGTGACCTCCGCGATACCGGTGCGATGCTCTACCAACTGAGCTATGAAGCCACACATTGGGAGCGAGGTCAATTTATTGAGTTCATATCTTCCCGTGCAGTGAAATGATGTGAAGTTTTTATATGAAATAATTCATATTTGTACTGCGGTTGTAGATGAAAGTGAAATGTGATCATCGTAGTAAATTTTCCAATTTAAGCAATTGGAAAGAAGAAGCCTGAAAAAAATCAGGGCTTCAACGGGATTCGAACCCGTGACCTCCGCGATACCGGTGCGATGCTCTACCAACTGAGCTATGAAGCCACACATTGGGAGCGAGGTCAATTTATTGAGTTCATATCTTCCCGTGCAGTGAAATGATGTGAAGTTTTTATATGAAATAATTCATATTTGTACTGCGGTTGTAGATGAAAGTGAAATGTGATCATCGCAGTAAATTTTCCAATTTAAGCAATTGGAAAGAAGAAGCCTGAAAAAAAATCAGGGCTTCAACGGGATTCGAACCCGTGACCTCCGTGATACCGGTGCGATGCTCTACCAACTGAGCTATGAAGCCACACATTGGGAGCGAGGTCAATTTATTGAGTTCATATCTTCCTGTGCAGTGAAATGATGTGAAGTTAACTAATTAATTAACTAACTAACTAATAGTTAACTAACTAATAGTTACTGGGTAACTAGTAGACAGAGTACTATCATTAAATAAAATGTGGAGTTCATGATGCCAAAATATGACCTTGAATACAATTTGGAAAGTTGAGCTGAAGTGTTGAGAGGAAAAAAGTTTCAGAGATATAAATTTCAATACCTTGTAAAACAAGCCAAGAGCTAGTGATTTACGGTATTCCTTGCTTACACCTGCAGGAGGGGAATCAGGGATAATCTCCTCTCCAAGGGTAGTCAAAGCCTCTGAGAAAAAAAACAACAACAACAAAAACTGGGTATCAGTAATTTTACTGACTCTCCCAGACTAAACAACAGCTTAGTGAAGTCTTCCAGTACGGATTAGGGCTCTCTGATTGGCTTTCAAATGCTCTCATGCAAAGCGATTTTGACTGATCAAAATATACACTTCTTCCAAGTGAGCTTATCAGAATCACTTTGCCTTTAAAAAGGTTCAGTCAAAATTTAAACATTTATTTACAACTGTGAAAAAGGAAGCTAACCACTCCTTAGTTTCAATGCCCATCCATTTTCCTGCAGACTCTCTACAGTGAGAATGTCATTATTAGGTTAAGAAATTCATTCTCAAACTTTGTGTTTGCATGATCAGTGTAGTTAACAATTGTTCATCAAGATGAAGGCAAAGAGTAAATTAGCCAGTTAGCACACACTAAAAGCACTTTTAGTCACCTGAGTGGTATATACATGTATTAATGACTATAATATATATATAGTGAGTTTAAGTGAATGGTACATCAACTTCAACAATAACACCAAGGGGTACAAAAATACTATGAAAACAAAATCCATCTTGATTCAGATGTAATATTTGACACAAAAACCTCTGTCAGCAATCACCTGCAAGAGTAGCCTGCTCAGTAAGTGTTTTACCAACCAAGAAAGATTCTGTTTTGAAAGGGTGCATCTGTGCAATAAAAGTTCAAAATCAACCTCCTCAAACTACTAATATCTCTATACTACAATTCAACTGAATGTAAACTACCTTATGATTTTGAATCTTGGTTTGCAACCTGGCTGTGTTAACCTATGTTTTCATCTCTCAACTAACTGTTTGAACAGTAAGGAGCTTTGCAAAAAGGTAAAATAAAATTGTGATGTTTTTCAGCAATTAGCAAAGCAAAAGCAGTTTTAACCCAGCCATTGTGGTTTTATATGTGAGCCAAGGTTGCTGCCTGGTCATTTTCAAAACAGCCGCATCTTAAGTCAAATATTTAGTGTATCTGAAGACATTTTTTGAATGGCTTAGTTAATTTTACCAAAAAAAATCTAATCAATGATTTCTTAAGTATACTTTTCCACTGATCAAAAGCTATTGAATGGTCCATTGACTAAACAGTTTGCACTTAATACAATAGCTTTCATCACTGTTTACTAAATATTCTCAAAATATTCAAAGATATTACACTTGTATGATGTATTAACTTACTGCATGAGGCTCAATTCCACCATAGACAATCCTGACAGCACTCAAAGTCATGGTACTCTTGTCAACTTTTGCTACAAACCCAGCATTCACATAAGCATGTGCATTCTGAAAGTTAGATTTGCTAAAAGTCATTAATTATCATTTATACATGTATCAAAAAGCCTTGATGGAGAGGCAGCAAGATACACATGTATCATCTGCATGCAAAATTAAAGCACAGGAGCTGATGAAAAAAGATATTAAAATGTTTTGCAGATAAGAGACATTTATTAGTATCAAATGCAATCTTCATACCTGCGATCTTGGCATAACTTTGTAGGTGCAAATGATGTAGTCACTTGTAAATATAGGTAACAAGACTGCCAAGATTACCTGGAGAAGTAAAAAGAATTATTTGTGGTACTGCCATTACAATAAACAGAACTATAACCACAGCTTTTCAGGTGCAGTGTAGGAAGAGGTTATATGTCATCTAACTATGGGTGAAAGTCATTAATAAATTCTGGTCTCACTAAGAATGTTAAGTTCTGTGAGGATAACTGGAAAAAAAATTCCTGTCACCATGATCCTTTTGGAAGCTTATCAATAAAAAGAAAATCAAACAACCACACCCACAACCTTGAACGTTATATAAAGAATTTCTAACAAGTACCCAATGGAGCTGGTCCTCACCTCCCACCTTAATTCCCATTGGAAGGTGGGGCACAACTTCGAGTAAACAAGGAGTCAAAACCTAGCTTTTGTAAATTTGTAACTAATTTACAATAAAGAAGTTCAAATCAAGATGCCTTCTTGTCTACCTGATCTTTAAAAGGTCCCTAAAAATTTCAGGACTAATTTTCATTCATGTGACTTGTACGAAATGGTGAAAATTAAGACAAAAATTCTGGATGTAGTGGGGTTTATTTAAAGCAAATTAAAAAAAGTTTTTTTACATGTGTTAACATACCTTGCCAGTCATATCCAAAGAAAGAAACTGCATAAGTGAATACTGAGTTTCACTTGCTGTTGAACTGTCAGCTATAAAAGTTGACATATCATTTCATAACAAGCTCACAGCAAATATGACAGAAACAGACATGACAACCAGTAAAGAAATACTGTTACAAAAGATTTTTGTATCCACAAACTGGTACATAGAAAATTATCTGGCCTCTATCTAATTATTCAAATGTGATAAACATTCATCATAGAGAGGTTGAAAAGTGATTCCATGGTTAATTAACAATGTAGTGAACCAACAACAACGAATACTTTATATTCATTGAGAACTTGTGATTGCTTATTTCAACTACCTTCCCTTGCTTTTAACTGAAAGTTTAGAAATTTTAAAAATGCTGTATGGATCGTGGGATACTTCGCAGTTGTTCATGCCAATCTTAATTACGTGAGCTGGTTGAATTAAGGATAAAAATAAGAGTAAGATTACCCCTGGTTGATTACCATAACTAACAGTTTTTAATACTAATTTTGTTTTCTGTAGTTCTCAAAGTTTTCTGCTGTGTCACAAGAAAGTCCAACCATGGCTAGATTGCATAAAGTTTTGCTTTCATGATCCCCTCATAAGAACTGGCACTCTCCAAAATTAATATTAAATCTCACCCATTTTTTATTTGATGAAAGAGAATTGTCAATTCTATAACCTAGTGAGGTGTCAACAATTTTTTTGGTAACAGATCAACAACCACAAGCACTGAGAGAAAGGGGGAAAAGCCCTTACCAATAATCAGCCTTGCACCAGCAGCCTCAAGGATGGTAAAAATGTCAGACGGGAAATCAGGATGATCATGTGTTAACATCAAATTCCCAGCAATACTGGCAACCTACAATGAGAAGTTTCTAGTCATTGGTATTTTAATAACAATAATTAATGAAATTCCACCTCTGTGTAATCACTGTGTCACCTTTGCTGGGTCTGCTGGTTGCACATGGAAACAGCAACAGAGGGAAAAAAGAAAAGAGAAATGATACCCAACATTTCATTAGGAATTCTGATTACTGAGATGGATGACTGACCGTTTATAGGGATATAATACTATTGTTAGTTACTGATGTACCACCAAAGAAGTAACAGTAAATGATAAACACAAAATAAAATATTACTTACGTTCCGAACAGGAACATTGGCCACCTACATACAATGATAAAAGAAAAAGAGGAAAATAATGTTTAAGGGCTTTTTTTTAAACTGCATCTTAACACTGGTGAACAACTAGGCCTCTAGAATTCTAAGTAATGAATGTAAACTAAGTCTTTCCAACAGGCATATCCAGCTATTGACTCATTTTAGGCATTCTCAGAGATCTGGAAGTATGCTAACCTAATGCTAACCTAATTAACATTACAAAATGCTGCTTCTTTGTTATTTGAGAACTTGTAAGTATAATGTAAAGAAAGTCCAACTTCTTTTTACACCCTGTAAAAGTCAAACAGGAGGTTGTAGGCCTGGGCCTACAGGGCAATGGGCTGGCTATGCCCCTAACATTACAGTGGACTTTTAGGTGTGTAGAAGAGGGAATGCTCATTAAAGCTAAACCCCCCTGACCTTTGTGGTTAAAGCTTTGTCATCCTTAGAAGTTGGCATTTTTATCTGAAATGGTTAGAATCTCTGTTGGTGTGATTACCTTGCGCACATGATCAGCTAACACTTTGTAACCAGACATCTTCTCAGCTTGGTTATCCAGCACATTTATGAGAGTGTTCAGGGAAACAGCAGCACCAATGACAAGATCACCATTGGGTACCTGTAAAAACAAACAGTACACAAGATATTTCAGTTTATATTGTCTTTACTACTGCAAGTTAACAGGCTGGTCATTGATATCTTTGAGATGGTTTGGGGATAACTAAATTGTGATTCCTGATGCATCTTTTAATCCTTTACAGCCTAACATCAGTATGCATATTTTACATGCTGTTCTTTATACATTTCCTAAGGAGCTGACAAGGTGAATTTGTTTAATAATCAAGATTTCCTTTAATGGGTGATCATTTCCTTTATTCCTGTGACAATAATATCTGATTCAGGGAAGAAATTATTTGGAAAAATTAGATGCTAGTAACTCCTAGGGGTCAAAAGGTTAAGATTAGCACTACACTGATCACTTCCTTTAATTCCCAAGATCTGATTGTTAATTCTCCCTTCTAGCTTCTACACATTTCCTTGTAAATTGGTTAAGGGAATTTAGTGTTAGATCAAGATAACAACTTCTACCTGATAATATTGAGTATTCTCATCACCCTTTTGAGAATAATGTATGGATATTATAGGGAGAAGTTACATGTAAATCACCTCTGGGGGTTAAAGGGTTAGCAATTATAACCACTCAGTGGCTGTAGCTGCCCTGTGGGCAATGAAAGGAATGTGCACCATAGTGGAGCTTAAAAAGATCATATTAAAGTAAATAATGTACCTCAGTTACACTTGGTATGGTGTGGAGTTTCTCAATTTTTGTAATGTCGATCATCACATCAAAAGGACCATCGTTTTTGTAAATACCTGCAAATACCAAAATGTGATTTGGTTAATATTTTTCAAAAACCGGTTTCATTTTCTATAACCCATATAATTATGCATCATGCATGAACAACTTTCTTTTCTCTCTCTCAAAAATGAAAAAATTCATTTTCAACCCTGCACCTTTAAATTTTAAAATAAAAAATATACACAAACAAAACCATTTGTGCCCTTAACCCTTTAACCCCTAAGAGGGACTAGCATCTAAGTTCTCCTTACAACATCACCATTAAGTCACACATTTATGTCATGAGAATTAATTATTATGATCACCAACTACAGAAACTCTTGATTGTTCAACAAATTCTCCTTGTCAGTACATTTAGTAAATGTACAGAGGACAGTATGGAGAATATGAATACTGATGTTAGGGTGTAAAGAGTTAATTTAGAGGTCAATGGAAAACATAAAGACTATTTGCACAGCTTTTATTTTCACAAAATTGTACGACATGCAAGAAACATTCTACAGTCAACGGCTAAGAAAATGACTGTGTACCTTTTCCAGAATTTCCAGCCACAAGCCTGATCTTGTTGTTTTTGTACTTTGACATGAGTGTGTACAGATCAGTCAGTGTTGTTGGAGAGTACCAAAGTACACCACTAACTTCATAAACAGATGTTGTGAGACATTTCCTTGTACAATTGAGACCTCCATTGCCACAGACACCTGAACACTTGGTTATTTCCTAGTGAGGAAAGTCAGTATATGATAAAATAATTAACATCATCGGCTGCAGAAAACTCTGATAAGCTAATGGGGTTTACTATTCATGGTGACACCTGACACTAAGAAGTTCATGAAAGTAGTTCTCCAGTGTCATAAGCATAATCTGCTTTTAAGTCTTTGTTTGGGCCTGCTACACAACATTCTTCCTTTCCCATGATGGAGGAGGAGGGGAGTGATTTGTATGATGACCCCAAATAACCCCTACAAAACACATTTATTTAAAAGTCATTACAATATGTCAAAAAAAGACAGAAAAAACCCTTACAAATCTTTTTTAAGAACATCTGGGTTATTACAAAATATTTTCAGCATCTCTGGATAGAAGCCTTCAAAAAAGACCAATAAACTTGGAAAAAGAGCCCTTGACTTACCATTCTGTGAAAACAAACCTGTCAGGACACATTGAAAATCAATGGTGGGCAAGTCAAATATGATTGAAATGAAGTCTTGTTCTTACCTCAATGTCTATTGGATTTTCAGACTTTGCAAATGTTTTCATTGCATCCAAAATTGGTCTGTAGCCTAACCGAAAAAAAAAATGGTGAAAATACTCGCATAAAGAGCTCCACATGACACTGAATGCATCAGAAAAATATGCAATCAAGTTCTGAATCAGTAATTTGTTTCAGAAGATGATAAATTAAATGCAAGGTAGAGAAACCTAGTCCGATAATCAATGACAAATGAAATAGGACTTGATTTATTCTCTCAAGTAAATGATTGTACATCTTCTCTACATGTATCTCTAGCTCACGTGTTCCTCTTTTAAGCATGGAGCATCCTCCAAACTGCTTCTCTACTGTCCACCTTCTCTGAATTTAGAGTTCTTGGTATTTTGTTCTCAATGTGCACATTAGTCATTTACACCCTAGTATCAGAGTACAGATTCTCCTCACTGTTCTTTGTATATATCCTGTGGTACTGACAAGGAGAATGTTTAACAATCAAGTCTTACTGATCCTCTTAATATTGATAATTTCCGTTATTCTTAAGACCTTAATGTTTGATTCAGCAGTGTTGCTGTAAGGAGAAATTAGATGGTGGTCTCTCTCAAGGGTTGAAGGGTTAAGAGGTAATTCAAAGACACTTTTCACAGAACATGGTTGCCATTTTTTACAAGTCCTGATACATGTATGTCTCCTTATCTAGCCAACATTTTCCTTAATACTCAATCAAAAAAAAAGTGTTTTTAAGAACATTTATTTTTAATATGTAAAGGAATTCCACACACAAAAGTGGTCTACCTGTGCAGCGACAGATATTTCCATCAAAGTTATCTTCAATCTGTTGTTTGGATGGACTGGGATTCTCCTGCAACAAACTAATCAAAGAAAGTAATAGTAAATTAATATACTTGTTATATCCATTAATACCCTGCTGACATAATAATATTATTTAAGTATTTAACTGCTCAGTGTAGAAAGTAATTAACAGTATTTAACTGCTCAGTAGAAAGAGGAAATGTTTCAAAAAACCAATCTCAATGAATCTCAGGTACTGAATTGGAGACAGACACAGGCAACCCATTGATATTAATGCACCAAAATGATGTAACTATTAATAATGACATTCTTAACATTATCTGGTGTGCACAGGAAACCTTGTCCACACTGACTTGAAACTGTTTCACAATCATGAAACAGATCTTATCTTAGATTCAAAGACATCTTCCAGTATGACCACTCTCACTGGAGTCCCGAAAGGGCAAGTAATCCTCAGGGAACAAGCACTGAGTTCCTTCTAAATCTTTGTCACCTTTGTTTACTTTGGTCTTGGAGGCACTGATTAACAAAACTGAATCTACTTGAAATCATCTTTCTTGTTATGCCACAAGACTTAGTACATAGTTTTCTTTCAGTGATCATCTGATATCAGTAACAGCACTGTGATTTGCAAATATACAAACCTGTACATGTTCATAACAAATCCTGGTGAACAATAACCACACTGGCTGCCATTATGTTCTGCTAATCTCTCCTGGATAGGATTGAATCCATCAAAACGACTAAAAAAAAAAAAAAAAAAAAAAAAAAAAGAGGGTAGGGCAATTTTCAATGTAAGGAGTGATTAATCGAGGGCTCCTTTGGTTTTGCCTCACCACAATCTTTTGACAGTATAGAGGAATTTGGACCTTATACAAACACATACCTATACCAATAAGATACAAAACCAAAATCAATAGTAAGCCAGCTCACTTAGCCTCACTCACTCAAGTTTTTAAGAGTTTGCTTGTTTTCAGTCTCAGTTTTCATTGAATCCTTGTTATTTTTTATTTTCTCTGATTGACCCTTGAAATAAGTACTTTGGTTTCGGTTTTACGACCTTCAACTAAAACAGGCTCTTAAAAAAGAGCATTCATGACAATTAACATCAAATCTCAAAAAGAGTTGGACTTAGAGCTAAATTTCATGTACAAACAGTTTTACAGCAGTGGTGAAGTTTCAAAATAATCATCCATCTACCAAATGTAAAAGTCAAAAATTATAGTACTAATGATGGAGGAAGAAACAGGTTCAAACACTGGACTTGTAATCAAGCTCAGTAGCTAAAGGCATTAGATTCTTGTTCCTCTCTGGCCACCAGCTTGAGCTTAGTCCAAAGTTCAAATCTCCAACAGCACTTCATATATAACACAACCTTTAAGTTTGCATCATGTACATGTGTTTCATCTGTGTGTCAAACTTAGGCTCTCTGTTTACAATTGCACAACAGATAAAGTACAACTTAAACAGTGTAGTTGAGTAACTAAGCTCACTACTTTTTTTGTAACTCACTTTCCAATTCCTTCAATTGTTGTAACTTTGCCACCATTTACACCACACAAAGGAAATAGACACTGAAAAGAAAAAAACAACAACAAAGAAGCCTTGTGATCATGTAACCAAAATTAATTTGATTGACACATCTATTCACACATATATTAAGAATGTTGTGTTCAACTAATGAAGCCAGTGTGATATATGTGCAATGTAAATCTATTGTAAAGAAGCAAGAAAATAATAACAGAACCTTTTATCTACTTGCCAAGTTTTTTTACTTGCATATATACACAAGGTCAGTATGTGTCCTAAGGATGAACCATAAAGGCATGTGGGATGTGTAGCACATTCTCAATTTAAAATGGCAAAAAGAAATTCATAGATCTGAAGTCATCTTACAGAGTTGACAGCTACAGTGACATCTTTTCCAACACTCAGATCATGCCTTGTGACTGACACCACACAACAACCACAGCCAGCTTCACGACACATCACCTTTGTTCCTTAATACAACAAAATGATAAAACAAACAAACTAATTGTGTCTGCTCACTTGACAGAGAGAATACAAAACATAAATCACATAATCACATGTAATTGCACTGTGTCATGGTGGGAGAGGGACTGGTACTTTTTGCAAAAACATACACTCAGTGACTGGTATTCTCTGAAATCAATGCACATCACTTTCTACTGCTTTCCCTGGCATAAAAACCTACTTGGGATGTCTGTAGAATAATACACAAAAAGACTGTAATTGGCCTACAGCTCATATTTTGCAAACTTTTTTTTAATTCTCCAACATCACACATGGGTTATGCTGCTGATAAACTGAAAGAAAGTTCAATATATTGCTGAAAGGCTAATAACTCCAGTTTAAGGCACCATTCCATGTTACAGACCAGAACACTTGAGATCTCATTCCTTAATTACAGCATGTACACTTAGTTGCAACATACCTTGTAATCCAGGCTGATTTCTGATCCACTCATTCAAACTCATTCCTGGGTCAGGATTGGTAACTTTATGCTGTGTTCCATTTAGTGTGAAACTGACCTCATTGACAGGGGTAGGAACGGACCAAAACTCCACATCCTTGTTGCAGCTTTTACATTTGCCATTGTAAATACCACTACATAGTACTCCATTTTCTGGGACAAGCCTACACACAGGTAAAATAACCATAAAATGTTTATGAAATTTACTGTGTTAATTAACAACTATTCACCCAAGTATATGTGGCTATAGTGCTGGATATTTACTGGGCTGCAAAGTGGCGAGGTAAATATCTACTGCTAGCCACCAACACTGACAGAGGTAAATAGTTGTTCTAGTTTATACTCAAACAATGAGACAAAAGAAACACAAAAAGATGATTTCAATACATTTATTCCTGCAGGGATTACAATACTTTCAGGCACAAATCTGCACTCATTGCTTAGAGGTGAATAGGAAAGGGCAATTTGAGTTTGAGTGGCCAATCAGACTGCACCTAAAATGCTATCCAATTTTTCAGCATATATCAGTACCAGATATCCATATCAGCTACCCACAAACTGCCTGGTCTTCCATCCTGCATATAGGGGCTACCAGTGGTGGGTCTGTCCCGCAGGTACTAATAAAATTCATATTTCACTTGCACGACTCTTTTTGAATACGTATTGAACGACATCTGCCGCAACAAGTGTTACAGAGAACCTGCTTCACAGGCTGAGAGCATCTGAGGTTCAATAAGTTACAGGATTTGAACCAGTAACTTATCCAGTACAGATTTGAACCACCAATCAAATCACATAGAGAAGATAGACAACCGTATTGGCAGAATAACACAAGTCGACGGGTTGTGTTTACAGCAAACTTAAGTCATTTTGCGTGTCATGAACTCAGCTGTTTCCTGCATGTCAAAAACACTGGCACAATCTCCTACTATTTAAAAAAAAAATATTTTTTTTCCAATTTATTCTTGGGGTGAAAAAACGTAACCCTAACCTTTAAATGCATCAATAAAACTATGTTACAACACGGTTACGGTTGCTTGTGGCCGTGCAATTATGTAATCGATCGCGTCTAAACATACCCTTTCCTAGTCATGTATTCTAGACCAAAATGAGAGCATTAACGTTTTAATTAGCTGTCCTAGACATCTCACAGAACTGCTGGAAGCTAAAAAGGAAAAACATTACCAGACTTGCCATAAATTTCAAACCGAAATTCTATCTTCCATGAAATGAGAGCTCTAGAACAACGAAGTCATAAACTTTTTCATGGCTGCGATCGGACCTCGCATGCAATCATCGTCGACTGTGTCTCCATCACTAATTGTACTAAGCAACAAAAACACTGACTTAAGTCGTTATCACCTTTACCAGAGAAAAGCATTGTAATGATCACATGAGTATGCGACGTGCTAGATTAAAAGGGTTGAATGGTTTGAACTTAAATTTATGTAATGAGCTCTTCTAGCTTCAGCTCAAGTTCTGCAGGCGGGCAATATCTGCTAAGCACTTACTTGGTATAACACGAAGGGCATTCCAAATGGGGCTGAAAGGAAGAGCTCATTTCTTCGACCGAAGGCATCGCGATCACTCGAAATACAAGCGTTTTATTTTGTTGAGGCAAGTTATTTGCGTCACGTGACCACTAAGTAAGGGGGTCCTACTTTTCCCCTCCCCCGACCAAATTGTCCGATTGCCAACAGCAATCGTTCACTAGTTTACTGTAATGTCATGGCAATCACTTGAAAACTGTTGAAACAGTTTGGTAATTCAAACGGTAAAATGACCTCTTTTCAAAGACAAGAATTTATTTTTCAAGTCTCTATGATACGCTGACCACTTCTTGACTCCTCTTCAAAGAAAATTAAGTTTTGTTTTGTATGTTTGTGGCACGCATGGACGAGAGGCCGTAGTAAAATCATTTTGAATGAAGCATCATGGCAACAAATGAGAAAATAATATCTTGGATTATGCCGAAAAGTTTAGGTTGATCATTGGAAAATGTCTTTAAATGGAGCAAAGCTTAATCATAAGTGAAAGGTAACCATATCAAGGAGCACTTACTTTTAAAGCGAAAAAAACGATTTTTAAAATGGTAATCTGGGCAGAAAGTAAATGTAGCTTGCTGATCTTTCAACCTTCGCTAAAAGAACAATCACAAGGCAAAATGTCAGTAACACTGTTCTCCGTGCAGTCAGCAACCACTGTTCTCCATGCTTTGGTGCTGACAAGGAGAATTTTGCTACAATCAAGAGCTCTTCAAGTTGTAGATCATTTCGTTTATTTTCTTGGCTTTATGTTAAATTCAGGGTGGTGCCGTGAGGAGATGATTAGATGATTGTAAGTCTTGGAGTTTCAAAGAGTTACATATTTGTTAGCTTGTGAACTTAAAAGGTAATTTCAGAAAACCAACTGTCTTCTTGACTCTGCAGGAATATAGGACAAAAATCTGAGGGCATTTTAGTCATTTAAAAAGAGAGGTATAGCAGCAACTGAGATAATATCTAATATCTTCATTCAGCAGCCGCAGAGATACGTGTATTTTATAACTTGTGCAGCTATAAGCTATAAGCTATAACTTGTGCAGCTTTTTCATACTTCATGAACAATCGGTGTAGGAGTGTTTGCTTTGATAATCACGCACAAATTCAGTGGCTCTGTTCCAGTTACAACTGGCTTTATCCCACTTCTGATAATCTTCAGTAAAATGAAAGAAAGTAAGTGTGAAATTCTATTATGCTGCTTCTCTCTGGTAACAAATAGTTTCTTTTACTAGCTATGTTGTAACCTGGTGGCCCAAGTATTTTGCTGAATTTTTGAACAGTGGCGAGCAATGGTTAATATGGTCATCAATCGTTAAGCGGTTTACATTAAGAGACGCAAAATGTCCGCATACACAAACGATCGCTCATTACTTCAAATTCTGCCTCCGCAACACGTTTTTGCTCTTCTTTCACATTTGCAAATGAGGTCAACTTTCTCTCTGCTTTGGACTGGGTGACAAGTTTTTTAGCAAAGAAAGCTTCATCTGAATGTTGTCGGCCGTGTGAGGCCGGTCTAGGAAAGTAAACCTCTTCACACGAGAAGAGGTGTGGTAGGAGAGGGGGGTGGGAAGGGAAAGTTCTTAATGTATAAGTCTAAAAAAGACTCAGTGAGAGTTTACAGCAAGAGCTGTGGAGGCAAAAAATTTTATGCGCCCACGTCTTGTACACAACAGCACTCCAAGGTCTCATTCGCTAGCTGCATGCTTCCAATAGCCTTCTGAAATACTCCATGGCCCACTCATTTTAAACTCAAACGCCCGTTTTAACACAAATTTTACTTTTTAATTTACGAGGGAGATACAGAGAGAAATAATTGCCTGATGATTGCCGGTATATATTTCAAACCTTGAAGGTATGATTCTATGAACTGTTCTTTTTCTGTCTCTTTTCCTGTGTAAGATGTCGCCATGGCCGGATATTTCAGACGATAAAAAAGTCACAGTTTTGTTCAAAATCCCATTTGTTAAATGATGTTTTGTTAATAAGCGATCCTACCGAGCAAGCTCCCGGATCGGCCTTGATAGATCTTCTTTTGTTGCCTATGGTACCGCATTAAAAAGCTTCATTAGCTTTCTTTTACAACTTTTTCTCCTTACCTCAATTGTTACATCCATTAGTTCGGTGCAAACTTACAGGAAATTAAGAATTTTACAAGCGGATATCTTCCAGGCGTTGACTCACAAATAGGAATTTCAAACAGGATCCAACCTTAATCTTAGACATCACCACAAATAAGACGGCGTCTTTTTGCAGTCCACTGTATTTAAAGATCTGTTTCCATGTATTGTTCGACGCCTTACTTACTTTGAAAAATGAAACCGTGTCTATATGAAGAATTAAGCCAAAAGAGAGTTCTTTCCCCTATTGATGATTTGTCTTCGCTAACTAGTTATCAATAGAAACCACAGAAGCTCAGATGGAAGCTGCAATCGTTGTGTACCTCATAGTTGGGCTCAGGAGTCATGCAGAGCAGACAAGATGATATAATATTAAAAAAGTCTATTCTCTACAACTGACTGGCTAAAGAAGAAAAGCCTTAAAAAAATAATGATAGCATTCATTAAACTACAACAACTAGCGGTGCCATTTTCGGGAATTTACAACTTAATTGTGGTATTTCATGCGGTCAAGTCGGTACGTGTCTTCATAAAGAAAACGTGTAACCTTGACAATTGTCGAAATTGCCTCATTGAATAGGTATCCTTGCTTTCATTCACGCTACTGACGGTTTCCGTCGGTTCATGATGAACGAAAAAAAGAACGTGCCCCACCCTACCCCTGGCAGATGGTCGAACAGCCAGCTAATTAAGGGTAATTAAGATTTTTGATTAGCAGTCACATGAATATCCGCCTTACTTCGGTCAAAAGCGATCTAAAATTTCGTTCTTAGGTGTTCTGTCTGTTCTTTGCTATCATTTATATTTGACATAACAAGTTTTAAGCCATAGCTTGTCACGAATTGACAGAGCCAAAACAAATCATATTCAGAACTGCGGAAAAGTAACCAAAAACTGCTATGACTGACAGGTGAGGATCAAGAGATTAGCTCTAAATTCACGGAATAATTATATTGAAAGAAGGACAATTTAACCAACTGAAACAAACAGGGAAGTCTTGAAATTCATATCACGATTGCAACTGAAGGGAAGATTGTACTATTAAAAGTGTTTAACATCCTAGACAAAGTAATATATAAATATACACACAAGCTATACCTTGTAAAAATCTAAAGACCTTCAAAATTCGTATAAGAGTAAACACCAATCGTAATTTGTCAAAGATGAACTTCTTGGTAAATTATAGAGGGAAAAACAGCTTGAAGTCCTCTGCGCATCAGGTTTCTGATAATGAGAAGTTAAATCAGATTTGACCATTTCATCGAGTGCAAAACTTTCACCTAGTACGTCGATGTCACAATCATTAGCTCGTCTAATGTTCCTTCCCCGCTTGCTGCCTTTCAGACAACCCTTTTTCTTGTTTCGTTCACCCCTCCCAAATTACGTGAAGATCGTTCCGCTTTTAGTGGAATTTACGTTGGGACTGCGTGATAACAAAAAACAAAGTTTATTCAAATTACACTTTTCACAGAAACCAATGAGTGCGTCATGCTCCGGAAGTTCGACAGCGCAGGACCGCTGCGCACGTTAGTTGAAACCGCATGCCTGAGGGATGGCGCACCTTTTCCATCCTAGAATAGTTAACGACATTGGACATATTGCGGCCCCTTTATATTTAAGTATAGAAAACCCTAGTTCATCAGTTTAGGTTGTTTATTTTTTACTATTTGGTGTTTGCGAGTTTGAAATGTCATGAATTCGCGACTCTTGAATGCTTTCATTAAGAAGTTTATAAACATCTAAGGACAATAATTTAGACGAAGTCTAACCCAAACTGCGGTTTAAAGCAAGCAGTGGGCTTTACGCATTCTTTATAAGGGGGTTGTTTTCATCAAATTAATGTCCTTCCACTTCGAGCTTTCGGCGCGGCTCGACGTTTTTCACTAAAACATATGTTCAGATAAAAGATTCGGCTAAATTTAAGATAGTGTAGAACGCAGTTTTGTAAAACAACGGCTAAACTTTGTTTGAATAATCGACCCTTATTGTCTTGATTTGTATTTCCGGTGGTTACTAGCATTGATTGCACGTCACGTCATGTCTCGACTTGAGTGTCATTTCCATTAAAGGTATTTTCTGATCTATTCTCGTTCTTTGTTTTGTCCAAACATATCTAAAACATCAGGAAAAAAAATAATTTAAGCCATCAGGCCCTAAGTATCACCATGGCTGAAAATTAAAACTCTTTCAAGTGGTAAAGTTACCAAAGGCTCAAAAGGCCTTGAACAATGGCACGCTCCTTCTGAACTCAAAGATAAGGCTCAGTGGTTTGTAGAGCCATTTCTCTTACTCTGGTATGCCGGAAATTGTTTGCACAAAGAGTAGCTTCTTTAGACTTTGTTTTTTCAGAAGTCTGAAGCACTTTTAAGTGGTAAAATTTATAAAAAAAAAAACTAAACAATTAGATAAACCCACCCCAATAAATCCTCCTGTTTTTTTTTTAGAAGTTTCTTTGTAGTTTTCAATACCTCTTCCAAACTAATAGTCACTAGTCACGCACACTAAGCTATCAAAGAAAGTGAAGAAATACAAGTGTGAAAAAAGTTCCTGTGAAGGGCTCACTGAAAGAGAAAGTCATCTGTGTAAGGATCATCGGTGAAGACAGAGCTTATTTGATTATCAGTTTCAAAATCTTCAGACGAAACTGAAAAAAAGCCACGCCGAATGTATCTCCCCTTTTTTTGTTAAATATAAACGTTGAAGTAAAGGAAATGGAATTATTTGAATTATAGGCGCGGATGCAAATTACCCCTACGCAAATAAACTCTTTGTTCTGGCCGTTACCGATTGACATTTCGTGAAAAAGTATTCTTTAGGCAATGGTCAACAACTGTGCATGGCTATTTTAGGAAAACGTATGCTTTTTCTTCTGTGTGTGAGAATATTGCTTCAAGGGACACTCTTAACTAAGTATTGTTCGTGGAATCATTTCATGACGCCAACGTGAAGGAGTTCAAGTGAAATGAAGAGACCGGACGAATCTACAATAATCTCGGCCATCTCATGTAGGAGGAATAACAAATTCCTCGTCACGATTTTGTGACTACGCTTAAACGCTTGGTGGCATGGTTTTCTGCTTCTCCTGTTTGGAAACCGAATCCCACATCGAAGATTGGATTTCCGCTTTGCTGCAAGATGCTTGAAGGACACCATATTTAACCTTCAAAAGGAGAAAATGGGTCCTTTTTAAGGAAATGACGTAACGTCTCAGGATTAATTAGTATTTCAGCATCAACGTAAGTGGTACCGTTAAGTGTTGAAACACGTTCAAGACGTGTCGGACGTTGTAGGGGCAATACTTCTATTGTAGGGTTTTAAGATTTTGGATCGAAAGAGTTTTTTGGAGATAGAAAATGCCGCTCGCACCTATGGAGAGTTGTGGACATCGATTAACGATTATGTGTTTCTGTTTCTGCTTGCTTGTCACTGGATCTGTGGCTGAGATATTGCCGTCAATTCTATGGAATTCTGAAAATCCATTGTAAGTTTCTCTAATGTTATTCTACCATCAACATTTATTTTCCGTGAATACAGAAATCGAAGCTAAGTTCTTGATTCAAAGCTAACGATTCATGCACAAGACCGTTGACAGCTCATTATCATTTCGTTTCATAATGACGTTTTTACTTGTCACCGTGCCGAATTTAAACTAAGGAACATAAAAAGCATTATAAAAAGACAAGCAATAACCCTAAGTTAGAAAAGGGAAGTTCCCTTGCGGCTCTTACTGTGGCAGACCTTTTAGACAACTCGATTCAAAGTCGTGTTAGGGGGCAAACACAGCGGTTCGCCTAGCAACGTTTTAAATTTTGGTCATTAAAAATTTAGTTTGTCCTGACTTGAAACAAGATCCTCAGTATTGTTTTCAAATAATCACCTCTAGGCTCAATCATTTTATCTGAAAATCGTTTCGAAGTGCTCTCTTAGATTTTCAGGTTAGGAAACATTGCACCTTACTTAAAATTCGTAGACATTTGATTACGCAAGTCCTGATAGTAAATAAACCGTAAAACAAAGGAAACAAAGGTATGAAAGAAAATCCAAATGTTTACTTACTCAGTGCCAAACATTAGCGGTAAAGCCGTTCTAAATCAAACATATCTGATCTAATTTTTATTCCTTTCTATTCCAGTTTTAATAACCTTCATGAAAGGACCAGAAATGTCATGGAATTTGACCAGCTCTCAATTATTTGTCCAACCTTGGTGGACTACCCCATCAAAAGAACAACTACTTATTTGAAAGACTTGTTGTATGAAAATGTATATATGGTGGACAAGAAGGGTTATGACAACTGTAATGCAACAGGAGGGCTCAGTGTTTTATCCTGTAATGATCCAGTGGGACACATTTATTACAGGGTTGTATTTCAACCTCATACCGTTAATCCAAAGGATCCAAAGTTTGAGAAAGGAAAAGAATACTACTTTATTAGTAAGTGCTAATGTTTCATAATAGATCCAATTATTTTTTTTTCTAAATTTTGATTAACTGCAATCTAATTACTTCATTCCATGCATATGTTTATGTGCATTTACTTTTTAATGCTGCATTTTTATGTATTTATGAAATTATTTAAAAATTTTTTTGGTGTGTGTGAAGAGGTGTTTACATTGAACTCTACAGCAGCTGCTTCTTAATTTTACATGTATTGAGCTTTCTTGAATGTGGGCTACAAATTAAAAATATTTCTCTAAACATTTCTTTTGCAAGGGTTTTGTGGTTTCTGAGAAATGACCTGTCTAAGCTGCTTTTATTGCTGCTTGGATAACTCATTTTTCCAGCAATTACATATATTTGATCAGAGAGAAGGAAAGTCAACATCGTCTAACTGTAATTATAATTGAAAGATTTGTTTGGGGGAACAAAAGAAAAGCAGAGAAGCTGCCACATAACTTATAGTTTGACCTAGTCTCAGAACTTTTCAAAAATTGACTTTAAAGTCCCAATAAAAAGGAGAAAAATTAAAAATATTTTTCAATTGTCAGGTACTGCATCAGGCTCACAAAGTTCATTGACAAACACACAAGGAGGACACTGTAATTCAGGAATGAAGATGAAAATATATGTCTGTGAAAGCAGCTCTGACCCAAAGTGTCCTAATGGGAACAGCGGTATGTTACATGTATCTCATTTCACATAATTATCCAATTAATTATCTTTTTCATGCCTGGCCTAGTGGATTTGCAGGCTGAGGTAAGGTGAAATAAATCCTGTGTTCCTATTGGCTTCCTAAATAAGCAAGATAAGTTTGCCTTGCCCACCAGTGATTGCATGCCTTAGACAACTTCTAGCGCCATCTTGGTCACAATTTGAAATCTCAATGATGTGTTTTCAGATCTACTGATGCACAAAACTTTTAGTTATCTTCCTCTCTATCCATATCATGGCAAAGAACTCTGTGCTAAAAGAAGTCTCCTTTTGTATCTTTTAGTCGTTAATGGTGGATGGTCTGACTGGAGTGAATGTTCAAATGGTGTTCAAAGACGAAAATGTAACAAACCTACCCCAGCGAGTGGGGGATTACCATGTGTTGGTGATGAACAAAGAGCATGTTCAACAGAAGCTGCACAAGTGCTTTGTAAGGGGCATTCGTGTACTAGTAAGTGAACAGTTATTGTTACCCTTTCACTGCAAAGATCTCATTAGTAATTCTCCTTACTGTCTCACTGCTGTACAATTCTTATGATTTTAGTTCCGAGAATTTGTTACTGAATCAACTGATAATCCCCTAATTGATATTTCTCTTTATTCTCATGACTTGTCTGCTTGAAATTTTATGGATATTGTAGGGAGAAATTCTGTCTTTGTCATCTATAGGAGTTAAAGGGTTAATGCCAGAAGTTGATGTTTGGATGTACAAGTAATAATAGGTTTGACTGAAAGTATCTCCATCCTTAAGGCAGGCTGGTTACCATTGAGGAGAAATGACAAACCCCCTTTTTTTCCCTTCTTTAATTTGCTTTTAGATCCCACTGTGGAAGGTCAAACATCAACTACACCAGGTAAAGCAGTTTACAATTTTTAGATAACATGTGTCCTGTATATTTCTGTCCCATTCAAAGTTTGCTAGTTTGGGATGTTGAATGTTGTTCATATACATCTCTGCCAAGATCTCATTAGTAATTCTCCTTACTGTCTTACTGCTGTACAATTCTTATGATTTTAGTTCTGAGAATTTGTTACTTGATCAACTGATAATCCCCTAATTGATATTTCTCTTTATTCTCATCACTTGTATGCTTGAAATTTTATGGATATTGTAGGGAGAAATTCTGTCTTTGTCACCCATAGGAGTTAAAGGGTTAATGCCAGCAGTTGATGTTTGGATGTACAAGTAATAATGGGTTTGACTGAAAGTATTTCCATCCTTAAGGCAGGCTGGTAGTTACCATTGAGGAGAAATGACTAACCCCCTTTTTTTCCCTTCTTTAATTTGCTTTTAGATCCCACTTTGGAAGGTCAAACATCAACTTCACCAGGTAAAGCAGTTTACAATTTTTAGATAACATGTGTCCTGTATATTTCTGTCCCATTCAAAGTTTGCTAGTTTGGGATGTTGAATGTTGTTCATATACATCTCTGCCATTGCATGGACTTGTATGTACAGTATTGTTTAAAAGTTCTGGCTTTTTGATGAATTTTGGTCCAAAATGAAATTTTTGCAACATGTTGTCAAATTTGCAAGGCAGATATTGTTTGGATTTTTCTGAAATTTCTCCCATGTAACAATGAGAGGGACCCTCTACATTAACTCCATAACCTCTCAAAAAATGTTAGCATCTAATT
Organism: Pocillopora damicornis; assembly: GCF_964200805.1. Classification (NCBI taxonomy): domain Eukaryota; kingdom Metazoa; phylum Cnidaria; class Anthozoa; order Scleractinia; family Pocilloporidae; genus Pocillopora; species Pocillopora damicornis. The sequence goes on along the minus strand of NC_142672.1, from coordinate 26,750,069 downwards.
CTTTTTCCAGTATACCTAAGAAATGTGTAGAAAATAATGTGGAGAACATGTATATTGGTAGAAGGATATTCAGGGTTAAAAAGCTCAGTGTAATCAAGACACTGGCCCCTTTTCAAATAACACATCTTGGTCCAAATAGCCATATAAAATGTCTGCGCATGCATTTAATCCTTTAACTCTCAAGGTCTGATTGTTAATTCTCCCCTCTAGATGCTACACATATCTTTGTAAATTAGTTATGAGAATTTGGTGTAAGATCAAGATAATTAACAACTTCTAGCTGATAAGTTTGCATATTCCCATTACCTGTTTGCTTGATAATGTATAAATATTATAGGGAGAAGTTACATGTTAATCACTTCAGGAATAGGGTTAATTTTCTTTCTAATCTTTACCCAGTACACAATGCATGAGAGATCTCTTTCTAGGGGGATGATGTACAACAAATAGAGATTATGATCTTACAAAAGTTATATAAAATTAAATATTTCTTATTTTCTCCTTTATCTGTCTCTCTTAGGACTTCCTTCCAGAGAAAACAGAACTGGAGGTATGCTTTTGAATCTTTTATCCAAATACCAGTAGTTGTGATGATCAGGTCTTGTTTCACCCACTTGAAGAAATTTAGCAATGAACACAACTGTGTGCCAATAAAATAAGTTTATAGTCTTAATTATGGTAGCTGCTGTGTTGAATCAACAAGCTTTACTTAATTTTTTTCACTGTTATGGATAATAAGTAACTGTTTCTCAAAGTCACTTTCCAAAAGGTTTCAGTTATTCTGGTTTAACCCAATGTTGTGTTTACTGTGGTTAGTAGTTTTCAGAAAAATATTCTCTAATTCAGAGAGCTTTGTCAATCAATAGTTATATACTCTGTGTTGTCTTTTTCATAGATAATTCTGGTGATAAATTGGAGTTGAATAGAGGACTGTTTGTTGGAATTTGTGTTAGTATATTCATATTTGGGATCTTCATTGGTGGAATAATTGCTATTTTAGTGTGTAAAGTTTCTAGACGCAAGCCAAAAACAAGTAAGTGCAATCTGTTTCTCTGAGTTCTAACTCTAAGTTAAACTTTTTGGCTGTACACATCCAAAAGAATCCTAAATGAAAAGATGTTCTCAATTCTTGGGACAAAAAGCTTTGCTTCTGTAGTACATCAAGAGTTATGAGGAAACAGTGGCAAACTGTTGGAGATAATGGACCAAACTCTGGGGTTTACCTTGAACTAAATTAAGTCGACTTAATTATTTATGGGGGAATAATTTCAGATATTAGTAATAATATGGTTTATTATATCTCTCAGTTAGTATGTACTCTAATAATGTGCAATGAATTCATACCCCACCAGCTGAACCTAGAGATATCACTAGTATCTTACTACCCTCATTTTCTTGGTCTGTACGATATAAGTTACAGAACCTTGTTTTTTCCACTCAGATTTATGGTTCACACGCTTTGCGTTTAATTGGGCAATAAATCCAAGCAGAAAAAACTAGGTTTGTACCATACAGTACCAGTACAGATCAAGAACACAAGGTTAGTAAGAGGTGTAAACTTTTCACTTTTAATCACACTTTTTGAGAAAAGCCTTTAGACTGAATAAAAACCAGAGGCAAATGAAGCTTCTCTTAAATTTTAAAAACAAATTTTAGTCTGTAGTATTCCCTCTGCAGTCATCCTTGTTGTGTTAAAGTCACATGCTAGTCCATGGCTCATAATGGTTTTTTTTTTTAATTTTTTGATTTGTTTTATTTTACACAGATGCCCATATTACAAGAGCTCCTAGTAAATTAACTGGTTTCTCTCGTCCAACTTCACTAGTTTCTACATTATCCACAGTTAGTGAGAGTGCACAAATGGTGAAAACATAGCACTTAGTAAATGCAACCATTATTTACAACCATAACCCTTTCAGTCCCATGGGTGACCAATACAGTATTTTCTCCTCACAACACAGACATTTCCAAGCAGAATGTGATAATAATAAGAAGGAAGAACATGTAGTGGGACATTTAGAGCAAAATTTTAGGGTTGTAAAATCGTGAGAATTGTCTATGAGAGATATTTGAAAGACTGATAATGAGTTCTCAAACTCATTGATTATTCATAAGGTGATCATCCAACCATGACATGCCAATTTCATCGCCTACTTGTGGTTTGAAACCCCAGTGAAAGTTTCATATAATATCAAACTCTAGTAAACTCATTTCTTGATTTGAATATCAATACAACAAACTTACCAACAACATGTGAAAAATTTGTGAGTACTTCTATTTTCTTTTATTCTTAAGGTGCGATTGAGAAGCTATTTCAAAAGCTATTTCAAAAACTTGTGCATCGGGTTTCATTGGGGTTTCCAAACACTCAAAAACAATGAAAGTATTATCAGTTTTCTTGTGTTTGGAAACCTTGATGAAACCCTCACACTGGTTTTTGAAATATTACATTTAGGGTGGTCACTCTTAATATTTCCACCATTCTGGAGCTTAGGGAGTGAATGGGTTAAAATATTAGTACTAATGTTTAGTCAGCTATTTAGTATCCTCTGTGAGAATAGTTTAAAGCATTTTAGACTAAGCAAATTTACCTCTAGATAAAATATTTCAATATTATGAAGAGGGATTCTTTAACAAGGGGCCTTTGCGCATAAGGCCCAGTTGTTTGGAGGGTGGATAATGCTATCCAACTTGTAAATTACTTTCCTGCAGATATAGATTTAATACATGGATAGTGTTATCCACCCTTTGAAAACCAGGGCAGACACTTCAGTAAATATTATGCTTGCCTGGTCATTTCCTAACAACTGGTTAACTGCATCTCTTAAATAAGCAATTTTGGATTGCATTATTGATCGCATCTGTTTGAACCTATCATTGATGCAAATCAAAGAGAACAACAAGCATTACATACATTTTGTATTTTCTTGCACAAAGTTTTTTAAAAATTGGTGTGATTTGACATTTCTCCATCCTCCCTGAAAAACTGAACATAACATAGGTAAAAATGGGATGGATTTTTTAGTTCTAATTATTTATTCATCAGTAGACTCTATTTGGGTGTGCTTGGCTTCTTTAGACTGTAGCTATGTTAAGTGATTGTCATATAATTATTTATTTATTGAAAGATTCACTAGACTCCTTGAAAAAATTGTCTGATTTGACTTTGTATTTCATCGCAGCCAAGGGACTTGGGAGATGCCTATCAGAATTTGTGACAAAACTAAAAACTAAATTTTTTGAGTCCAATGTTTGAGAGTGGAAAGTATTATTTTTCGTAAATAAATTCTTGTACAGGAGTTTTACTTCTACCTTGAAAACGACATGTTGCGTTCTGTGCAAAAATGTATTTCCACGCGGTGAATCATGCAACTCTTTAAAATCGAAATGAATTTGATCTGAGCCCCTCTCCCTATTTGGGAAATTGGGTCCTTTTTTAAGGAAATGATGTAGCGTCCGAGGTTAGCCAGTATTTCAGTATTAACCTGAGTGGTAACGTCAAGTGTTGAAACGCGCTCGCCTTGGTTCAAGACCTGTCGGATGTTGTAGGGGCAATACTTTTATTGCAGGGTTTTTAGATCTTAGATCGAAAGATTTTTTTTTGGTGATAGAAAAAGCCGCTCGCACCTATGGAGAGTTGTGGACATCGAGTAACAATCATGTGTTTCTGTTTCTGCTTGCTTGTAACTGTATCTGTGGCTGAGATATTGCCGTCAATTCTATGGAATTCTGAAAATCCAATGTAAGTATCTCTAATGTTATTCTACCATCAACATTTATTTTGCGTGAAAACAGAAATCGAAGCCAAGTTCTTGATTCAAAGCTAACAATTCATGCACAAGACCGTTGATAGCTCATTATCATTTCGTTGTAGAACGACAAGCAATTGCTATAAGTTAGAAAACGGAAGTTCCCTTGCGGCTCTTACCGTGGCAGACCTTTTAGAGAACTCGACTGAAAGTCGTGTTGGGGGGCAAACACAACTTTGCAGTTCACCTGGCAACGGTTTGATTATTAAAAGGCCTGAACGGAAGTACTAAAACATGGAACGACCTAAAACCACCTACAACCATCTACAACCACCTCAAAAATTTCCACAACCACCTAAAAAATTTTAGCAACCACCTCAAAAACATCTACAGCCACTTGCAAACTATCTAAAACTATCTGAAACAAGGTATAAATGTCCAAAATAAGGCGAAACGACAGTATGTCACGTACATGAAATACAAGGATCGAACGGCTTATACTATTTTGCGAAACGAAACGAAATCAGGTGAGATAGAACAAAACTAAAGGAATAATGCAGATATATTTTCTAACAAGGTAAAGAAAACTTTCACAAGGAATTTGGAGTAATCGTTCATTAACAAGAAGGATTTTTATTCATTTCGCAAAATAGTAATTTTAGGAGCGTTACTATTTTGCGAAATGGAATTTTTCACCCTGCGGTGACAACGTGACCTCTTCCATGTCACAAAAATACATTTAAACATTACAAATTAGTATATCACCGAACATTTTGGCCTCCTCTTATTTCTTAAACCGTATTAAAATGTATTTCGCAAAATAGTAATTTTAGGAGAGATACTATTTTGCGAAATGGACAATTTTTACTCAGCGGTGACTAACGTAACCTCTTTTATGTCATAAAAATACATTTAAACATTAAAAATTAGTATATCAACGAAGATTTTGGCCTCTTCTTATTTCTTAAACCGTATTAAAATGTATTTCGCAAAGTAGTAATTTTAGGAGAGTTACTATTTTGCGAAATGGACTATTTTCACCCTGCTTTAAATTGAAACTTACCGAAAACCTATTGTATGACACGAGAATAACGACATCGTTACCGCTGAGTGAAAATAGCCTAGCTATTACGCAAAACAGTAATTTTTCTGACATTACTACTTTGAGAAATTAATCATATCTGGATAGAGAAAGAGGAGGTGACCGACCCTTCGAGAATATACTATAATGAAATGTTTAAGCGTATTTTTGTGACCCGAAAAGAAAGTTATTGAGGGGTAAAAATAGTCCATTTCGCAAAATAGTAACTCTCCTAAAATTACTATTTTGCGAAATAAATTTTGAAACGGTTTAAGAAATAAGAGGAGGCCAAGATGTTCGGTGATATACTAATTTGTAATGTTTAAATGTATTTTTGTGACATGAAAGAGGTCACGTTGTCACCGCAGGGGTGAAAATAGTCCATTTCGCAAAATAGTAACTCTCCTAAAATTACTATTTTGCGAAATATATTTTAATACGGTTTAAGAAATAAAAGGAGGCCAAAATGTTCGGTGATATACTAATTTGTTATGTTTAAATGTATTTTCGTGACGTGAAAGAGGTCACGTTGTCATCGCAGGGGTGAAAATAGTCCATCGCGCAAAAAAGTAACTCTCCTAAAATTACTATTTTGCGAAATACATTTTAATACGGTTTAAGAAATAACAGGAGGCCAAAATGTTCGGTGCTATACTTATTTGTAATGTTTAAATGTATTTTTGTGACATGAAAAAGGTCACGTTGTCACCTCAGGGTGAAAATAGTCCATTTCGCAAAATAGTAACTCTCCTAAAATTACTATTTTGCGAAATATATTTTAATACGGTTTAAGAAATAGGAGGAGGCCAAAATGTTCGTTGATATACTAATTTGTAATGTTTAGATGTATTCTCGTGACATGAAAGAGGTCACGTTGTCACCGCAGGGGTGGAAATGGTCCATTTCTTAAAATAGTAACTCTCCTAAAATTACTATTTTGCGAAATGAATAAAAATCCTTCTTGTTAATGAACGATTACTCCAAAATCCTTGTGAAAGTTATCTTTACCTTATTAGAAAATATATCTGCATTATTTCTTTTGTTTTATTTCATCTGACCCGATTTCAATTCGTTTCGTTTCGTTTCGTTTCGCAAAATAGTATAAGCCGAATCGAACGAAACCTCCACCTCCCACTGAAATCTTACTCTCCTTGGTCCCATGTATAATCAACCATCTCACGAAATGAAATGCAATAGCATGCTAATTATTTTATATTCCCTCAGTAGCAAAAGACCTAAAGAACTTTACAAAATCTCAATAAGCTGGAAACCACTCCACTTCGCGTCGTGGTTTCCTACGCTTATCTCGTGTTCTCCCAACCTCCCGCGTGTTTACATCAGGCTATGTAAACACGGAAACCATTTTACATTTCTTCAATATAAAATCATCAGCGAACGATTTCGAAGAGGAATCTATGTTCTCGAATCGACCAAAAGCACTGCTGTCCTCTCAAAATGGGAAAGCGCAAATATCGATTTCATCTGTTTCGCAAGCAAAGGAGTTAATCACCGACACCGGAAATCGCGACTAGGTATTCCTCACGACTCCCCTAGGTTTGTTTTCCAGTTTGACCAAGCCGCTGTCTATCAGTTCTTGCGTTAAAACCCATGAAACCTGCAAAGTGGAACTATGATGGCTATTGTTGCTTGTCGATAATTTCCGTCAGCAAAACGTAGAAGTCCAGTGTTTACGTAGCCGTTTCGCTTTCGCATGACAAAAAAATGAAGGAACGCCGCGGCTCAGCGCTAAAATTTTGACCTAGAAAAATTCAGTCGAAAAACCAATTAAAATCGTACGATCGAGTAAAAGCTCCATTATCCAGTAGTGTTAACTATTAAAACCACCTCCCACTCCTCCCTGCATAGTAATAGTCCGTCTCACACCCCTCCTTGAGTAATAACACTCTGCCTCCCACCCCTCCCTCAGTACTGATAGACTTCATTCCACCCCTCCCTCAGTAATAATGATGTGCTCCCCCCTTCAAAATGGTCCCAAAAAAAAAAGGTCTAAAAAAAATGGTCCAAAAATTGGTCTAGTCCATATTTTACCCTATGCAGGTAACAAATAAACCGTAAAACAAAGGAATCAAAGAAAATAAAAAATATGTGAACTTGCTTAGTGCCAAACATCAGCGGTAAAGCCATTCCAAATCAAACATATCTGATCCAATTTTTATTGCTTTCTATTCCAGGTTTGATAACCTTCATGAAAGGACCAGAAATGTCATGGAATTTGACCAGCTCTCAATTATTTGTCCCACCCTGGTGGACTACCCCATCAAAAGAACAGCTACCTATTTAAAAGACTTGTTGTATGAAAATGTATATATGGTGGACAAGAAGGGTTATGACAACTGTAATGCAACAGGAGGGCTCAGTGTTTTATCCTGTAATGATCCAGTGGGACACACTTATTACAGGGTTGTATTTCAACCTCATACCGTTAATCCAAATGATCCAAAGTTTGAGAAGGGAAAAGAATACTACTTTATAAGTAAGTGCTGATGTTACATAATAGTTCCAATTATTTTTTTTTTCTAAATTCTGATTAACTGCAATCTAATGACCTCATTCCATGCATATTTTTATGTGCATTTATTTTTAATGCTGCATTTTTATGTATTTATGAATTTATTTAAAATTTTTTTTTGTGTGTGTATAAGAGGTGTTTACACTGAACTCTACAGCAGCTGCTTCTTAATTTTACATGTATTGAGCTTTCTTGAATGTGGGCTACAAATTAAAAATATTTCTTTAAACATTTTTTTTGCAAGGTTTTTGTGGTTTCTGAGAAATGACTTGTCTAAGCTGCTTTTATTGCTGCTTGGATAACTTGTTTTTCCAGCAATTACATGTATTTGATCAGAGAGAAGGAAAGTCAACATCGTCTAACTGTAATTATCAAAAAAAATGCTTGTTGTGTTTTAAACTTCTATTGTTGGGGGATCAAAAGAAAAGCAGAGAAGCTGCTACATAACTTATAGTTTGATGGTCTCAGAGCTTTTCAAAAATTGACTTTAAAGTCCCAATAAAAAGGAGAAAACTAAAAGATATTTTTCAACTGTCAGGTACTGCATTAGGCTCACAAAGCTCATTGACAAACACACAGGGAGGACACTGTGATTCAGGAATGAAGATGAAAATATATGTCTGTGAAAGCAGCTCTGACCCAAGGTGTCCAAGTGGAAACAATGGTATGTCACATGTATCTGACTTCACATAATTATCCATCTTTTTCATGGCTGGCTTAGTGGATTTGCAGGCTGAGGCAAGGCAAAATAAATCCTGTGTTCCTATTTGCTTCCTAAATGAGCAAGATAAGTCTACCTTGCCCAATAGTGATTGCATGCCTTTAAGATGACTTCCAGTGCCATCTTGGTCACAATTTGAAATCTCGATGATGTGTTTTCAGATCTACTGGTGCACAAGACTTTTGGTTATCTTCCTCTCTATCCATATCATGGCAAAGAACTCTGTGCTAAAAGAAGTCCCCTTTTGTATCTTTCAGTTGTTAATGGTGGATGGTCTGACTGGAGTGAATGTTCAAATGGTCTTCAAAGACGAAAATGTAACAAACCTACCCCAGCGAGTGGGGGATTACTATGTGTCGGTGCTGAACAAAGATCGTGTCAGAAGTTGATGTCTGGAGGTACAAGTAAAAAAGGGTTTGACTGTAAGTATTTCCATCCTCAAGGCAGGCTGGTAGTTACCATTAAGGAGGAATGACTTACCCCTTTTTTTCCCTTCTTTAATTTGCTTTTAGATCCCACCGTGGATGGTCAAACATCAACTACACAAGGTAAAGCAGTTTACAATTTTAAAATAACATGTGTCCTGTATATTTCTGTCCCATTCAAAGTTTGCTAGTTTGGGATGTTGAATGTTGTTCATATACATCTCTGCCATTGCATGGACTTGTATGGACAGTATTGTTTAAAAGTTCTGGATTTTTGGTGAATTTTGGTCCAAAATGAAATTTGCACAGCATGTTGTCAAATTTTTGAGGCAGCTATTTTTGGATTTATCTGAAATTTCCCCCATGTAACAATCAGAGGGACCCTCTACCTTAACTCTATAACCTCTAAAAAAAGTTAGCACCTAACTCTTTTTCCAGTATACCTGGGAAATGTGTAGGAAACAATGTGGAGAACATGTTTATTGGTGATAGGATGTTCAGGGTTAAAAAGCTCAGTGTATTCAAGACAGTCCGGCCCCTTTTCAAATAACACATCTTGGTACAAATAGCCAGTCAATTTAACCTCTGTGTTGTCTTTTTCATAGATAATTCTGGTGATAAATTGCAGTTGAACATAGGACTGTTTGTCGGAATATGTTCTATTGTATTCATAGTTGGGATCTTCGTTGGTGGAATAATTGCTATTTTAGTATTTAGAGTTTCTAGACGCAAGTCAAAAACAAGTAAGTGAAATCTGTTTCTCTGAGTTCTAACTCCAAGTTAAACTTTTTAGTTGTATATATCCAAATGAATCATGAATGAGAAGATGTTCTCAATTCTTGGGACAAAAAGCCTTGCTTTTGCAGTACATCAAGAGTTATGAGGAAACAGTGGCAAACTCTTGGAGAAAGTGGACCAAACTCTGGGGTTTACTTTGAACTAAATTAAGTCAACATAATTTTTTATGATGAAATAATTTCAGATATTAGAGATAATGTGGTTTATGACATCTCTCAGCTAGTATGTACTCTCTAATAGTTTGCAATGAATTCATAACCCTCTAGCTGAACCTAGAGATATCGTTAATATCTTACTACCCTCATTTTCTTGGTCCGCACTGTAAAAGTTACAGAACCTTGTTTTTTTCCACTCAGATTTATGGTTCACACGTTTTGCATTTAATTGGGCAATAAATCCAACCAGAAAAAACTAGGTTTGTAACATACAGTACCAGTACAGACCAAGAAAACAAGGTTAGTAAGAGGTGTAAACTTTTCACTTTAATAAAAAATTTTGAGCAAAGCCTTTGGACTGAATTAAAACCAGAGGCAAAAGAAGCTTCTCTTAGATTTAAAAAATATATTTCAGTCTGGAGCATTCCCTCTGTAGTCATCCTTGTTGTGTTAAAGTCACATGCTAGTCCATGGCTCATAATGTTTTTTTTTAATTTTTTTATTTGTTTTGTTTTACAGACACCCATATTACAAGAGTTCCTAGCAAATTAACTGGTTTCTCTCGTCCAAATTAAACAGTTTCCACATTATCCACAGTTAGTGAGAGTGCACAAATGGTGCAAACATAACTTTAGTGAGTTCTCAAACTCATTAATTATTCATAAGATGATTATCCAACCACGATATGCCAATTTCATCACCTGCTTGTGGTTTGAAACCCCGGTGAAACATTGGAATGACGCGCTATCCATGAGTTTCATATAATGTCAAACCCTTGAGTTTGATATAGCATCAAACTCTGAACTCATTTCTTGATTTGAATATCATTCAATATCAACAACATGTGAAAAATTTGTGAATACTTCTATTTTCTTTTATTCCTAAGGTACAATTGAGAAGCTATTTCAAAAACTTGTGCATCGGGTTTCATTATAGTTTCCAAACACTCAAAAACAATGAAAGCATTATCAGTTTTCTTGTGTTTGGAAACCCTGATGAAACCCTCCCACTTGTGTTTAAAATAGTATATCCTGGGTGGTCACTCTTGATATTTCCTCCATTCTGGAGCTTAGGGAGTGAATGGGTTAAAATATTAGTACTAATGTTTGTCAGCTATTTAGTATCCTCTGTGAGAAGAGTTTAAAGCATTTGAGACTAAGCAAATTTACTTCTAGATAAAATATTTCAATATTATGAAGAGAGATTTAATGAGGGGCCTTTGCACATAAGGCCCAGTTGTTTGGAGGGTGGATTATGCTATCAACTTATAAATAGCTTTCCTGCAGATAGAGGTTTAATCTGTGGATGGTGTTATACACCCTTTGAAAAACCAGGGCAAACACTTCAGTAAATGGTATGCTTGCCTGGTCATTTCTTAACAACTGGTTAACTGCATCTCTTACATTTCCAATTTAGGATTGCATTACTGATAGCATCTGTTTGAACCTCACTGATGCAAATCAAAGAGAACTACAAACCTTAAATACATTTTTTAAAAATTAAAAATTGGTGACATTTGACATTTCTCTGTCCTCCCTGAAAAAATAACATAACATGGGCAAAAATACGATAAATTTTATAGTTCTAATGGTTGTTTCATCAGTAGATTCTATTGCCTAACCTATTTAGACTGTGGCTATGTTAAGTGATTGTCATACAATTATTTATTTAGTGAAAGATTCACCAGACTCCTTGAAAAAATTGTCTGATTTGACTTGGTATTTCATCGCAGCCAAGGGACTTGGGAGATGCCTATCAGAAATCTAAAAAATAAATTTGATTCTCCAATCAGTTACTTATAACTGTTTTGGAATATCCTTCTGTGATGGAAGGCTAAGACTGCTACCATCTTGAATTTGCAAAGGGGGTGTTGAGTCAAATGTTTGAGAGTTGAAAGTTATCTGTAGATTCTCATGGACAATATTTAATGCCACATTATAATCATCATGTTCAATTTTTTCACATTTAGTCGGTAGTATATTATGAATCCATTCTCTTAAAGTTTTAGAATGGAGGCTAATCTGCAGGCCTTCTTGGGTGAACCAGAAATGGTCATCTCTTCTGAAAAATGTTATCAAGAAAGGCAAAGTTAGTGGAAAAAAAGAAAAAATATCACAGTGTGATGCTTATGCAGTATTAATCAGTCTGGAATATGTTGAAAATCGTAGTGGAAATACCAGATTTTGGTTTATCAATAAAAATAAATTACAAAGGTGGAAAAAAGCCATGACTGTATATATATGTAAAACACCCAACAAATATTTGTTATTGGAGTATAATTTTGATAAACGCACAAACATTGGCAACTGTAGTAATATATTTTGTACATGCCAAGTTTCAAACAGTGCAAATGCATATGTTACAATGTAAAGTATTGTGAATAATCATTTCCTATATTTGATCCAAGGATGTGTTTCAGTTTTCCTGAATAACAAGCAGCTTTTCATGAAATTTCAAAAATAAAAAATAGATACAAACATCCATTATATGATTGTGTACTTGGTTTATGTCTCAGTAGTTTATTTTCAGTATTTCTTTAGCATCTGCAATAATTTGCATGATACTGCAAGGTTGATTTTCATTGTACACTTGAAGGAGTGTTATAAAAGTGACTATTGCAATAGATGCAACATTTACTTTTTGTGCTGTTTCACCAAAGAATCTTTAAGTAAATCAAAAATCAATGAGTACTCCTTGCAATGCCTCCCCATACATGACAACAAACAATGCACCATAACTACACTGAAAGAAAATAAACTGGATGGGACAGTGGTGGAATCGAAATCTTCTTGTCACCCAAGATATTGCACATGAACATTTTTGATGAGTTTTGTCATATAAAGATATTACTTATAATAACATTCAAACCTGCATGTATGAGTTGGCAGACAGTAAGAAAAACACATATAATGTTTATTAAAACCTTCAATTGGCTATCCGACAAGAGCACTTTTGCTCATAAGCAGTAAGTGCTTAAACCAATTAGAGGGTAAAAGTGCCATGTTATAAACGCCATGTTATGAACACTGCTCTACTTAATTGTGAGAGTAAATTAATTGGCGGATTCTTTAACACATGCTTCACAAATGTACTGGATCAGAGGTAAATAAAAAAAGGTGAGTCATCTAGTCAAAATTGTGAGCTGACTTACTACTATTTTATCAGTTCTTTAAATGTAAATGTCTCCAATTCATTGAATAACAGCTCTTGCAGTTCTGCAGCTATAGAAGACTGTCTCCTAAATGTCTATCACATGGTGTATCATTTAGCATGGGTTATTGTCAGTTATTCCTCTTCTTTTCACCAATGTACTACACCCTCTAAATCCTATATTTGGTGTTGTCGAAAGATATTATTTTTGGATTGTTTCCATAACTTTTTATGATCCAAACTTACACCAAATAACTATTCAGACCTGGTAAATTTATATCATAGGATTCTATGGCTCTACAAGACTCCCATAACTTATACCAAATCCAAATTACAAAAAATTATTCAATTTTCAAAAACTGCTTTTGAAATTTCCCCACTACGTTGGACTTCAAGGGCTGCTGTAAATTCCTGGAGTTGAAAAGTGCGCATTCCTAGTTTTTCAAAACTCAAATATCGTTCTCCCATGTCCTGTAATATTTGCATGGAAGAATTGAATGTAAAAGGATTTATTCTGGAAGCTATAATTTTCAGTTCCTTAGCATACACCTCATGAGGATCAAGCTTTGCTTCCGATCCAGCAGGCGAAATGCCAAAGAGAAGAAACTTTCCGCCTTGACGCAACCACTGAACTCCTAGTTCCAAAGTCTTTGGATCCCCAGTGCAGTCAATAACAATATCGAACCCCCAATCTTCATCCCCATCCTGCTTTGCATTTCTAGCTTCAGAAATTAGAATCTCAGGATGAACTATTTGAAAACCAAAGTCGAGTCTCTGTGCAATCTTTTGACGTCCCTTCAAGAGCTCTGTAACAACGACTTCTCTAAACCCCCTAAAATGCAGCATACTCATGAACAATAATCCCATACTTCCAGCTCCACAAACTAAAATTTCAGCATCTGGATTGATTGGTTGTAAACGATTCCAGCCATGTACAACACAAGACATTGGTTCTAGTAACAAACCAAGTTCAAATGATAACTGATGAGGTAAGGGAATGGCATTCTTGGCTGGCAGGCGACAGTACTGTGCCCAACCCCCATTTCGCCTGATACCAATGGTAGCTTTTACTCCTTCAAATTTGCAGAAATGTGGTTGCCCTTTGGTACAATTGTCACACATTCCACAGCTAGTGTTTGGGTTGACAACAACACTGAAAAAAAAAAAAAAAAACAGTTGGGATTTTATAATGATTAAAGATGCAGCCTTTGTACTGGATGATTCTAAAAAGCTTACTTAATCCATATTAACCCTTTAATTCCCATGAGTGACCAAGACAGAATTTCTCCTTACAATATGAATACAACATTAAGAAGATAGGTGATGAGAATAAAGAAAAATATTAATTTGGGGATTTAGTTGATCCAATAGCAAATTCTCCAAATTAACATAATAAAGTATGGGGAATCACTGGAGAGATCTGGGAAGTGAAAAGGTTAAGACAGATTTAACAAGCTGCTAATCATTGTTCTCCCCAAGAATAAAGTCTTAACTTTAAGGCTCTATGGCTCTGGTAAAAGAATCAAAAGGTGCATCAAGGCTCTTGCTTCAGGAATCTGCTCTTAAATGCTTTTCTCCAAATTCCTCTTTAAGTTACTGGATGACATATATTTTTGGTTACCTGTGGTACCTATGCTCTGGTTAAGCAAAACCCTGTCAAGGTTTTAAAGTTTTGATTATTAATAAAAGTTGTTATTTGGCAACTTAAAATCAATTAAAAGGGTCGCCTGAAGAAAACTGTTGGTTGCCAAGGAAAAGGGAAAGAAAACGGGTAGTGGGTGGTTGACTCAATGTCTGAACTTTTGCTGTTTCTTTAAATCAGAAGTCATGTCAGTAACGCAACATGTGACACTACATGTGAGATCTAACACGAAAAATACCTTAAATTTGGTATTTCTTTGTGGCACTTCCTCACGGTAGACATTTTTAAAACAGTTCATTATCACATAATGGAATGATTTAATTTTTTTTTTAATGAAACCTTCCAGCATTGTATTCATACTGCTAATAAACGACAAATGCAAGTAAGCGCAAGTATTCCTGAACAAATAAGTAATAAACTGCAAGGGAATGGTAACGGAATTGTAAAAAAACCTCTTGGAAAATGAATTAGCCATCAGTGCAATAATACCGAACAAGCACAGTGGAAAACTTGTGATAATAAGAAATGTAAGCTTGTATTTCTAGACTTAATTGATCAGAGATGTCCGATCTAAAGGATAACTTATTCGGCGGTAATCAAAAGGAATATCACAAAGGAAATCAAAGCTTATGTATTAGTTTCTCTTGGAGTTGGCAGGGTGTTTTGAGATCAGGAAAAAGGGTAAAACAGTTCTTTTTATCTTTTCCATCGTGAAGATAACCTCGACAATCCACAACAAGCTTGAGATAATTAAAGCGTCGCTTCACCGAATATTAATGCGTAATTTAGAGCTTAATACAATGCAAGAATAACAACTTTACAAAGCTATCAGTACAAGTACAAGTGCATGCAACTACCAATAAATACGAGGAAACGCTTACCGATCGCCAACAGATACGTGCTTCACCTCGCTCCCTGCTTCCTTTACAATCCCGACAAATTCGTGACCTAAAATAACTGACTTCTCACATGAAAACTTTCCTTCGAGAATCTTAAGATCAGTCCCGCATACCGCCGAATAAGTTATTTTTATCACTACTTGCAGCGGGTTTTGAACGTGAGGTACAGGCCTGGTAATCACAGACAAATGTCCATCCCATAACTGTACTGCGTTATTCATGATTTTTCTGGTGAAGGAACGAAAGAAAATCGCCACTGAACAAACCCTAGGCAAATATCATGCTACGAACTTCCCTCCTAAAACGATTCGGTTCAATAGAGGACACTGGGGCGAGCTCAATCAATAATTTATTTAGTAGGGTGGGGAGGGGTGATTATGTCGATAATTTAATCCAGAAAAACTGGTCTGAAAGAGGTGTTTCTAAATGTAACAGGGACTGATTGTCTTCTTCAAAAGAGAATTGAAAATCTATATTTCTATTGTATTAAGTGCTTTTTCCACGGATCAAAAGAAACCCAAGTGGTGGGGAAGATGGGTAATTTGTGAGATCTGGTAAAAGGAACAATGCAGAACATAAAGAGATCTTCATACGGCCATTCATTCCTTTTTTTTTTTTTTTGGGTAGAAAATGTAGAGATGAATCAAGAGCTAACAATATCCACACCTCTTTCACCCCTATACCATTCCATAGCCACATGTCACACCTTTGCTAGGAAAAGATAGAATTACAACTGCAAAGGTTACAAGTAAAAGCAAAGTTTTCATCAAAAATTGTAGTAGCAATTGGTTAGGGAATGCTCTTCCATTCTTGACTGAGAAAGGCCCAAGCAATCACACTTAAGTCAAACAATACTGAACCAAGAGGATCCTGAAGAATTCTCTGGTGTCTATCACAAACACCCTCTCAAAGAGGCTTCCCAAACCAAATTTGTAATTGATAAAGTACTAAAAAGGATGATTTACCACACTTTTTTTATTTTTCATAAAATAATACATCCTGCAAAAGTTTTTGCACCAATAAAACAATTCTTTTTAATTTCTTAAATACAACTAAAACTTAACATTTTTAAAGAAAATATCAAAATATCTATTATTTATTAAATGCTATTCACATTTCATAAACAGCTTTTGAAATTTCTGCTTTTGACAGAGCATCTAAAGCTGACTGGTAACTTGGCAAATCAAAAACAGTGATTCCCAACTTGTCATAATTCAAATATTTTTCTGCCATATCTTTTACAAGCTGGATTGCTTTGGGGAAAGTATAGGGATTGATGTGTGACCCAATAATTTGTAATTCCTTGGTGTAAACTGTGTGAGGATCAATTTTTATTGAAGAGCCTTTTGGGCAACATCCAAAGACAAGAATCTTTCCCCCACAGCGCAACCATTTAATAGCTTCTTCAATGGCTGTGGGAACTCCACTGCAGTCGACTACAGCATCAAAACGCCATTCGCCATCACTTGACAAATTTGTTTCCTTTGCATTGTGAACCAAAACTTCAGGATGTACAACTTGGTATCCCATGTTCAGTCCACTAGCAAGGCCTCTTCGCCGTTCTGAAACTTCACTGATAGTAACTTTTCTGTAGCCATGAAAGTGAAGCAAAGAGGCCCACAAGAGTCCAATGATTCCTGAACCACAGATAAGAATGTCAGATGTTGTTGCTAATGGCATCAGAAGATCAAAACCATGAGCAATACAAGAAAAGGGCTCAACCAAGGCAGCTTGATGAAGAGTAATCTGTGGTGGAATGGTAAAAACAGTTTCCACTGGTACACGGCAGTACTGTGACCACCCTCCATTACGCCAAATACCAATGGTTGAACGGATACCACCACTTTTACAGAAATGGGGTTGAGCTTTCTGGCAAAATGAACATCTACCACAATTGGTGTTTGGATTAATGACCACTCTGAAATAAAGTTAGCTTTGTCATTAAAAATATTGTTTATTGCTCCCAGAACTAATTTGCACACTCCCTTGATGCCTATCTTAATCATTTACACCTTAACATCAGTATGCTTATTCTCAATACATTCTCTACTGTGCTGACAAGGAGAATTTCTTTTAACAATCAAGAGCTTCTGGTGATCATTTCCTCTATTCTCTCGACCTAAAGTATGATTCAGGGGTGATATTCTAGGGAGATACTAGTCATTTTCATGGGTCAATGAATTAAATATAAAAACAGAACACTTTATTTTTAGATCTGAACCACCATATTGTGAATGTTGCCCTAGGAATCCTGGGATTGTGTTCCCAACCTTGTGACAATCATAAGGATAAGCTCTTCACAGTCTACAATTGTAAGAAACATATGACTCAATCATGCAAGTTCACCTTTTAACCCCCTGAAGTGATAAACATGTAATGTCTCCCTATATATATATATATATATATATATATATATATATATATATATATATATATATATATATCATATATATATAAATGAATGTGGGGGTATAGAGTCTACCTTGACATAAAGTGCTCAATGCTGTGGTAGCAGAGCTAAGTATACATAAGTCAAAGAATCAAAGAGGACGCATCGATTCTCTGTGACTCTGAGTTCTGCGCTTAAGCACTCGTCAAACAGAACTTTAATTATGAAGAACATACCTCCTTATATACAAATTAGATAAGTAGCTAATTAATTCACTAGTGTGATAGTCTAATCTATGTGTGAAATAAAGATTCTATAGAGCTATTGTTGGCAGCTTGTGAAATTTGCTAAGTAAAACTTATTCTTGTGGTGGCATTTAGAAATGAGTTCTGTGCCACTTGTGCCTCACAGAGAAACTTTATTTAGTTAGAGCTAAAAAGCCATCTTTATTAAACAAAAGAACAGAACTCATTTCTTAATGCCACCACGAGAACAAGTTTTACTAAACAAATTTCACAAGCCGACAATAATAGCTCTATAGAATCTTTATTTCACACATAGATAAGATCATCACACTAGTGAATTAATTAGCTACTTATCTAATTTGTGTATAGGGAGGTATGTTCTTCATTGAATAAAGTTCTGTTTGACGAGTGCTTAGGTGCAAAACTCAGAGTCACAGAGAATCAATGCACCCTCTTTAATTCTTTAACTTATGTATATATATATATATATTATTGATATATTATCCAGCAAACAGGTAATGAGAATACTCAAACTTATTAGGTAGGAGTAGTTATCTTGATCCAACACCAAATTCTCATAACTAAAATTTACAATAAAATTTGCTGCAGCTAGAGGGGAGAATTAAAAATCAGATCTTGGGAGCTTAAGGGTTGAATGCACGGCCACATGTGTCTAGATGAAAACCATACTGAATACCCTGTGTAGAATGTATTAAATTAATTTAACAGGAACAAACATGAGTTGAATATTATTATCTGGAAACAATATTTTTCAGTCAAGTGAAGAATTCATTGAGCAAAAATTTGAGAAAAGGAATTGTAATGTGTACATGCTAGTCAAAAATTAAATAAAATAGACGAAATGATAAAACATTCGGAAAAAAAAAACTTGAATTAATTAGCAAGCAGATGTTTCACTAATTTGGCACACTAAAGCACTAGAGTAGAAATGTTTTAAACGACCCTGAAACGAAATCGAGAAAACCCCTTGGGGCCAAGCACACTAGGTAAATTATTCATGGCAAGGAATTGATCTAGTCGCCTCAATAATTCAATTTTCAAACAACAGCAGTTTTTTTCAAATATATCTATCGCGATCTACGATCAAACTTGCAACTGAATGTCGAGTTTCTTGATCTTCTCGTAATTAACCATAAATAAATTTACCTTGAAAAAATAAAATAAACATCATCGATAAAGTTGAAATGATCAAAGACACAATTTAAATATTTGGCATAAGATACTCAACAAAAATTGAAAATACTACCGGTCTCCGACAGAAATTCCCTTTACAGCACTCCCAATTTCGCTCACAACTCCAGCGAATTCATGTCCCAAGATGACACATTTCGAAGATGGAAACTCCCCAGCGAGAATATGAAGATCAGTGCCACAAATTCCCGAGAAAGCAACCTTTACGAGGACCTCATTTGGCGTTGCAACATGAGGGATAGGTGTAGTTATGAGAGACAGTTGTCCGTCCCAAAGCTGTACAGCAGTGTTCATATCTCAAGGAAAAACTCTGGCTGAGTGAAACGACAGAAAGCGAGAAGGCTTGGTAGCTATTGCAATTTATACTTTTAGTCACACAATCTTCACTTTTCAAATAAAATTGGCCGCACACGTCACGCAATAGCGTAACCTTGACGTGTGATCGATAATTATGTTGAAATTTATCGCTATTTAAAATAGCATTGTAGCTAATGGAGGCGAAAGGGAAAGGACCATAAGATTCTGTGGAGGATGATTGAGATTTTACAATGATTAAGAATTTAAAATTAACAAAACAAGAAGAAAAGAAAAAAACCTATCATAACTTGAAATGTTCCTCCCCATGCTAATCCCTTGGTTTTGGCATCCAGACATAATTCTGATGGCATAATTCTAATTGGCATAATTCTGAGTGTCTTGTTTACCTTCTTTCTTGGGCAGAATGGTAACATAAGTTCTACACTTTCCTGGTCTGAGGGAGTGAGAACTTCACTATAGCGATGCCACTTATCCAGGGGCGTTGACTGTAAAAACCACACGATCTTCATATCCACTAATGAAAGTATATAATAAAGTTAACTTTTTACACCAAGATTCCAAAGAGTAATCTAACTCCTCGAAGATTTCCTTAAAATGCACTTAAAAGCCGACTGGAGTCGCTGTCATTTTAAAAACAATTCAATAACATGGCTAAAATTTGCACGACTTCTGAAAATCGGTTCTCAAACAGCTGCAGTTCCAGAAATCGCATAATTGTCCAGACAAATCGCCAAAAGACAGAAAAAAAAGAGACGCTTCATACGTCACAGGTGAGCCGACCAGGCTGCTAAGCAAGATTAAAGTATGGCGGCGTCTATAGTTGAATTTTTACATCCTTTGACATTTTATGGAATCTCAAAGTGTCGTAGCTTAGAGCATTATTTTTTTATAATGGAGGAAACAGTAATATGTTTCCTGTAGTATTATGTAGTAATACGTTTCCCGTACAAGTCAAATTTCTTATCACATGAGACTCCTTAAATTAAGCACAAAGGTTACGAAATTATTATGAGCAAGGCACATCCGGGTGAGGGAAGGGACAGAGGGACTGTAGCACCCAAATTTAAGCTACGATGAAATAAAATTGCCTTAAGCATGAAATACGCCCTCAAACAACAGACAACAGCGTTTTGAACCCTGCGATTGGATTTTGTTTCAGCCTCTCTGAAAAAACCCACCTATTTTAAATTTTGACCTCAGCGGTTGTGGGCCTTGCCAAACTCCTTGGCAGCTGCTCCTTGTGAAGTTATACGAAAAGAGACGGGAAGAGAGGGAGTCTCAGAGAACGGCTGCAGAGGAGAGTAATGTGAGGGCTCCTGGTAATGTAAAGTCCGTGCGAAGTGTGCAGTGAGTTAGTGACTAAAAAGTCAAAACTCACGCGTCCAATTAAACAGTGTTGGCTTTTATCAATATTATTATTATTATCATTCTTATTTATTTATTCATCGTTACTTTTTTGTTAAAAGCTTTTTTATTTGACCTCTTTCATTCAGACTACAGTCTCGATTAAGTGAGATCTCAACCTTGTTAGCGGCTGAATGAATTGAAGACCACTCAACTTGGCCGAGATCTTCGTTTCGAAGCAAGACCACCCGAAAAAAATCAGTTTCTAGTCCGCTCGTCATTCCTTCGAGACGTAAAAAGAACAAGTAGAGGTTTTCTTATAATTTTCTCTATTAAGGTATAGTATCGTTTGAATGCTCATCATTGTACATCCTAGCCTCACAATTTATTTTGTAGTTTCGTCCTCACATTGTTTGATAAGTTTTTCGATATCCTCAGTAATTTCTTTCGGTTCAACTGTGGGTGTGTATCTACGATATGGCTGCCCCTTGTGGTCAATAAGAATCTTCTCAAAGTTCCATGTTATATCATCGTTTCTAACTGGTGACCAGCTTATTTTATCAGCATCGTCAATAAAGTTATCCGGTACAGGACATCGGCTCTGTAGAACAAAAATTTGGACAGAACTATCAATTTAGTTCTCAAGCTTCGTAATTTATATAGTCACTTAATCATATTCCTATTTTTTTTCTTCTTATTTTTCTGAGGTACCATTTGATTGAAGAATACGGTAAATGTTTCAAGGTCTTCACTTCATCTTCTTGGATATGGATTTCTACTTTAAAGATTTAAATAAATTGGTCACCTGCTTTACTGTCTAGCAGCTTTTTTTTTAATGACACGTATGATTGCCGACGGAATCGGACTCCGCTGGGTCTACTTGGTATTTATTATCTGTTTGATGTGATGGAGGAAATTGGTCTTTTATTCCTGGGATCTTAACGCTTTTTTAAATTCCCATCCTCGTGGATTTCTCAAAATATGAAAGAATTCTGTTTTTTCTTTTTTCAACAAACGTGATATGACTTGCCAACTAAATAATGAACAAACCAAGCTTATCAGAAGCCTATCCTCTGGTTGTTGCTGATTCAATTTTCATTTTCTCAGCCAAAGAACAAGTAGTTCACGGGACATCTCTCCGTTGCTATCAATGCCAAAATCATTGCAACTTCAATTCTCTCGCAGTGACTACTTGATAAAGTGGGCGTTCAGCGAGAACTGATATTGTTTATTGGAAAATATATATTTTTTTAACTTGTTCCCATTAGTATCTTGGTGGCATGGGAAATTTGAGCATGTTTTTCAACTGAAGATGACTAAATTAAAGTATTTTGTCCACATATTTTGAAGCGAAGACAACAAACATACTAAAAAACACAGCAAAGCGAAATACGTTGTCCTTAACTATGCCTACTGCCTTCAAATCGTTTTCTACGATCAGAGCTATTTCAAATTGAATTCAGTTTTCAAGACAGCTCGTCTTGTTTTGTCTCATGAATCGCTTAAATTTCGTCTTACCAGATGTGATCGTAATAAAGTATGATGGTTTGTACGGCCCTTTTAAACAGTTCAGTCACAAATACAGTCTCAGATTATTGAAATTTGTAGAAAAAAGATCAGACTAGAAAATTTCAACCGAAATAGCTCTCTCAGACAATGTTTTTCCTTGTGTTTCGCAGACTATTGTAATATTTTAAAAACGTGCATTCAGTTAAGATAGACTAAGGATCGCCGCTAAATGCCAAACACTATATGAAATTATTTTCAAGCAGTGTTCGAATAGCTTAACAAAAAAAATTTAAATTATTTTATATTCACTTTGAAGGAGGTAATGTGAGCCGACATTAAAAAGGCACGCAAATTTGAGATTCTCCTGCTTTAAAAAACCCCTTCAGAGATTGATAGAAAATAACAGGTATATTTACTTTGTAGACGGACAGCTATTGAACACAGTTTGATTGCATTTTTTAAGAACGAAAGGAAAGAGATAATGGAATTCTCCTTTCCCGTACAGCACTAATCTTTCAGTGTGGAGAACTTTTACAAGGTTTCAATTGAACTCTGATCAGATCATCCCAGCAATTCCTCTCATTTCAAGTAAATTAATAATTAATAACTGCTCGATATAGTTCGTCGAATCCTTCTAAAAATAATCATAAACTAGCTAGGCTCTGACTTACCTTGAGAAACGTGAATATTTTGCTTTCTTTTTTCCCATTCACTTCAATTTTCTGCATCATTTTTAGATTACGATCTAACTCGAAACCATGGCCTGGACGAACATATTTCAGGCCATTTAAAATTTCATATGCGTTCTCCCCCGGCTCTTGAAGACCAAATTGATTACAGGGGAAAGCAAGAACCCTGAATCCACAATTACCGTTCTCTTCCGATCTATAAGTTTGTAGTAATTCATTCAATTGCTTGTACTGCATCGTCAAACCTCAGAAGGTTGCGACGTTCATAACCAAAGCGACGTGATTTTTGTAGTCCGTGTCAGGAACTTTCAAACCATAAATATCTTTGATGGAGAAGTCGTAAAATGAACCTTCTCCTTCCTTACATTTGCTGAACGATTTGTTTCTCTCTGTTGTGAAACCTCCTTGTAAGTACACCGCAAGGAGGAAGAAGACCTTAGCGGCGGTCATTTTTATGCGCGAGGCGCTTTTAAGGCAATGGCGCCTTGGCGTCTCCGATCACAATTTGCTCAGGTGGTGCAAAAACAGCTGTAGTGTTAGCCAATCACAGAACATGAAACCTGCCTGTATTCACTTGTGGTTTTTTCATAGGGTAGTATGCATTGTTCATCTGATCCATTATTGAGAAACAGCAAATTTGCCCTTGTCTACCGATAAACTTGTTAACTGCGCTAATTTCTCAAAATACAATTTCAGAGTTCAGTTTTTAAGTCCAACAAAAGCGTTGAAAATTTTCTACTTCTTAATTTGATTGACAATACTGCTCGCTCTCCGTGACCAAAACATGTCAGCTGTAAGAATACAAATGCAATTATGAAAGCAACGTAAATAAACGTTTAACAGGGTTTTGCTTTTGGAGCTAAAATTCATAACGCTGTTTTTATGTTAACCTTTCAACAATGAGAACTTCGTTTCGAATTTTTGCCAGTTGTTAAATTCAGCAAGTTCAACATAACCTGTCGACAAGAGAGGATGAGGCGCTGTCGAATATAAACCCCACTTAAAAATCTACTGGCGCATTAAATCAATTGGTGCAATCTGATTGGCCATGCTACACGTTATCTATATTCCGCCATAGATATTGAGTAAAGAGAGAAACGTTAAATTAAAGGCTTGCGGTTGAACTGAAATAAAAATCATAACACGATTCTGTCCTGTCGTTAAGATTTATTGTATTGATCGAAATAATTCAGAGGAAAATACTTGTACGGCGTCCCAACAGATGGAGAGGGCTGACAGTTCTTTCAGGAAGTTCTCTGACAGCCTGAGTTGCAAAAGGTTTCGTGTGAAATTGATAGTAAAAAATAAATCAATCAATAAAATCTGCGCAGTAGTGAGTGGTTGCCCGATTTTCTCTTTTCCTTCGCGTAGAGATACGATGGAGAAGGAAATACTGCTAAGAGACTAAGGAGAGATATTCCAATTTACGTAAGTTCACTGCAGAGCAGGCATAATTTGGCGAGCGAGTGGTTTCTTGGCGAGGGTCATAGCTGGCATCTTTGATTTTTATATCAGCAGAAGGCTGGGGAGAGAGGAAAGATTTTCAACCTAAGAGATGAACGACGGAAGAAGGAAGAAGAGTGGGAAGTGAGAGGAGAGGCCCCATTGTCCACTCAAACATGGCCGATCGCCTAAAAAACGGCGAGCTAGAAATGTTAAATCGCCTCAATAAGACGCCTGGGAAACAGTTGTTACTTGTCACTGCAACCAATCTCTCTTGTTTACAGGGGGTAAGTTTCTAAAGAAACTGTGGTGCTGCGTCGGTGGGAGTATAACAGGGCAATTTAGAATTATCCAACTGAGTTGATAACGTAAACTGGCCACCGTTAAGAGTTTCAAAACTGACTATTCGAGCGTTAGCCCCTCTTCAGGGCGATTCGCACTCGAAACGTCAGCTTTGAAACTCGTTACGTTGACCAATTTACGTTATCAACTCGGTTGATAATACTAAACAACCCTCTTGTTTACAATCTGGCACACACACGCCAACAGACACACACAAAATGTTATAAATTTATCGATTTAATGTCATCACAGTTCCACATTTAGAAATTGTACCATTTGAAGCAGAATTATTTGCAGTGAATAGCAGGGTCCTACCGCAATGATATGTTTGATTAAGACAAGATATCAGTCCAGATGAAACGCAGGTAAACTACAGCTACAAAAATAAAAAATATTTCCTACAAATCATCAGTATTTGACGTAAAATTGATTTTAAGAAAAAAAGATATCACTTTCCTACAAATGATCAAATAAAACGCTAAAAAAAATTAAATGCTCTACTTGCAATAAAATATCTTTCTAAAGTATCACTACATACATCGTTGAAATTTATCCGGGATTAACATATATCTAATCTAAGTCCTGACCATGTTTCATTCTGATTTTTTTTGGGGGGTTCTCTAGGTTTCTATCACGGCCCGTTCTCCATCGTGGCTGTCTTATAGGATGTCACGTAACGCGGGAAGCGTAATGTAACATTCCTAAAACCGGCTACGATGGAAACTTATCACATCTATGACTATTCTTGTTTCTTCGTCTTTCTGCATCTGTTCTGCTTTGTACGCTCCTGAACTTTCTTTAACAAGTGTTCGCTTGCATGACGCACATAGCTTGATTCGTCCAGTAGATAATTACCATCTTCCGTCAAGGTCCCTGCTATGACAACTGTTTTACCCAATCCAAGCTCTTTGCAGAAGCAACTGATGGGAGAGAATACATAAATTAGAAGAAAAACCAAAACAAAGCAAAACAATAAAACGAAACACAATATAAAAAAACACAACAAAACAGGCTCTTCAGTTAGTCTAGTTTCCATAATGGCTGACGCAATGCCACTACACGATCGTTGCGTGCTTCCGGTATTTCATTTGCCGCCTTTATCTGGGAATGGCACTTGACGCTCCTCCCTACCGAAATTTATATTCAAATAACTTGACAATAGGAACAATATCATGATAAGTGTGCAAAGCGAAATAGAAAAATCAATGAGAGTGCAAAGTTTATCAAATAGAACAGATTCCCCACTTGTCTTAGCTCAAGTGTAAAATAAGCACCCCCGAGCGCTCTTTCAATTCGTATAACTCTTCAAGATCTTTTGTAGCAATCTAACTTTCCGATGAGGTTTTTCTGCGCGGAGTTTCTTCCCAGAATTACCTGTTTAAGTCCTCAGAGAAGGCGATCTTGACAAGTTTATTCTGTGACGAATCAGAGCCCTTGAACACCCCAGTCACTCGCACCATCAAGGAAGACCCATCAGAGTCTTGTCCATTTTCTATCTTCTCAAATGTGCCCTTGATCACTGTGAAATAAAGTGTTAGGTTACATTTCATAGATCACATGTAAATTCATTACAAGCAACATCAGAAGTTAGTCTTGATTTCCGCTTGAAAAGGAAATAGACAGCTCAAATTCAAAGGAAAATTACAAATTCTCTTCACCTAAGATGCTGCCAACTTAGACATCAACCTTTTCAAACAAATTTTTGGATCAGTCCAAGAGCTTAAAATGCCCCTTGGCCCCAAACTGGGGCAACGAAAAAAGAGAATGTAATTTTTATGATAAACACACCCTCACTTTGCAATATTGAAAATATTAAAAACAGTATCGGACCAGCCTTTGTGAAAGATCATCTGTGTTGACTTACCAAAGTCGCTTTCACAAAAGTGGGCAAAGAGGCTTGAACGCGCAGGGCAAGTCTGGCATTTCCTCCTTCTGGATGCTATGGGAAAAAGAACAATGGTTAGGGAGGATTAAATTTATTGTGAAATAAAACTAACAAGGAAGCTTATGAACGCTACGTAGAAACTGGCAGAGCTTTATTCGTCTCTGTGTGCTTGTTGGTCGTGGGTTCGGTAAGAGCCAGGAGGCAGTTATATAGAAAATAAACCAGTCAGTTATACAAAGTAAACCAGTCAGTTATACAAAAAATAAACCAGTCAGCCAGAGAGGCAGGAAAGCAGGTGGTCATTCGGATAAACAGTCAATTGGACAGTCGACCAACTCTAACAGTCAGTCAATACATTTATCCTTGTTGTAGGAGTCTGTTAACTTACAGCATTTTGCAGGGCCACCAACAACTGTGATCATGGTGCGAGTAAGACAGGCCTGTGACTTTAACACACATTCATTGGAGTAGTTCTTCCCGTCTGATCCACAAACAGGATCATAAATGAAAGGGCAAGCCGTGTTACATTCACACACTGCATCACCATTGTCATCCACTCGACAAACTCCATGGAAGTCGCAATTAATTAGCTGGCACGGATCGTCAGAATTTGGTTTTTCAGCTGTTAAAGAACAATGAAACAAACAAGTAAATAGGTCACTGAATCAATCAGTCAAGATATCAATCAGGAATCTTTTCTTTCAATCGACAGAACGATTTATCAATGCGTCAGTCAGACAGTCAGTCAATCAGGCAAACTGTCCGTGTTAGTGATGTCAAACAACTCAATCCCACTGAAAGAAATTTTCAACAACTACGTGGCAAATTGGACTGGTTGAGAGAAACGCTCTGTGGACAACGGTAAAGCACTAAATGTTTTTAAGTCTAAAATAAAGACGAATTCGCACTGCATAAGCACTGCTGACAATAAAAGGATGACTAGTGTAGTAAATAGGAGAGACCACTGCTCCATGTTGTTAGTTCAGTGAAATGGCATAAAACTGTACTCACAAGGTTTTAAGAATATAAAAACTGAAATGCCAACCTTTGCATTTTTTCTCACAGTCATCAATGGTGGCAAAGCGGTTATCATTCCCCTTACAGCCTCCATATATAAATTCTTCGCACGCTTTTGATGTGATATTGAAGAAGTAACTCTGCATGTAGGCCTCACATGGCCCTGGCTCAGCGGTAAGATCACATGCTGCTCAAGAAAGAGAGTCCATCAATGACACTGACGTATCAAAAAGAGCAGATAAACATTCTCGTTTGTCTCCTAACGAACTAGCCAAGATATGTATTGTAACCAGTTGCAAGAGTCAGCTTCGAGATCTTGAGGGTGACAGGTTGTTGTTGTTGTTGTTGTTGTTGTTGTTGTTTTTTTTACGTTTCACTAGGGCTAATCTTCCATCACAGTAGCCTACTATCATGAAGCTACGATATCAGAAGAGGGCTGTTCAATAGTGGTTTTTACCACAGTTGGCAGTAATGTCACAATCTGACTCAATTTGTAGTAGACTCACTAAACTGCGTCTCGTGAGTCCACAATATTTTGACCACTGTGATGACAAATACCATTATCAGCAAGAGTATAGACCACGCTAAACCACTGTCGATTTGTTACAACTACCCAACAAATGAATTATGATTCAAGCCATTACCAACCTTTACATTCCCCGGCGTGTAAAATGTCCAAGTCTTTGCCACTTTCACACTCGGAAACCTCTAGAACACACTTGTTGGAGTAAGTAACGCCATCAGAGGCACAGTAAGGGTCGTACTCTCGGGTGCACACTTTATTGCACTCACAGAAAGGTTTGTTGCCTTTAACTACACATCTTTGACGCTTGTGTTTGCAGACGAACCCATTACAAGGATTTGGACTTAAGCCTATTGCAGAAGGGAATAACAACAATACATAATCATCCGGTTTTTGAGTTAAAATTTATCCCTGGTCTTGAAAATTATCTGTGTGAAAATTTTCATTCCACAACAAGGGCCCGTACAACGAAGAAACGAAAGTGTGCTGATAAAACAATTCTTGAATGATGGGGGACGCCGGCATGTATACAATATAACGCTAAGATTGTCCGATTGTATTGTAATCGTCTCCTCACAACTTCCGAGGTAGTGGATTATCATTCTTGTTGCACTGGGAGCCCCTATCCAATTTCTCGCCTGTCTGAATTATCAATCGCGAAATGACATTCAATCACACCGCTTCGAGACAAAGCCAAAAAGGCGCACAGCACTGTAGATAGGCAAGTTCGCTATAGAAAAACGAGGTGTCAGCGCTTCTTCTACAAACTTACATTCTCCCAGATGTTTGACACCCAGTTTAAAATGCCTTGTCATGCAAGCTGTGGCCTCCAGCCCACACATGTTGCTGTAGGTCTTGCCGTCTGTTCCACACACCGGGCGGTAGTCTGCCGCACAGATGGAAGGACACTTACACACAGCTGCTCCGTCCTCTACTTCACATCTTGTGCGCGGGAATGGACACTTGTAATTCTTGCACGGATCTGCGTTGTGAAGGGAAAAAAATTATTTAACAGCTTACCTTGCGATGTGAGGCTTAGAGGCTCAGATGTCAGCGAGAAGTCTGGGTCCGAACCATGGCCTGTATATTGTCTTACAATGCCGGAGTAGACAATGACTCCAACAGCGCCACTCTCCACTAAGGAATGTAACTCATTTAAATGAATACAAACAAGTATCACTTACTGATACACTTGTTCTCGCAGGCCTCAATAGTCGGGAAATTGTTTCCGTTTCCTTGGCACCCTCCATAAACGAACCTCTGGCATTGCTTGGTGGTTGAATTGAAGAAGAAGCGTGGAAAGTAACCAAAACAGGGTCCACCAGCCAGAGGAAGATCACACACTGGGAAAGAAAAACGGAATGAAAAATTACTCCATAAAATATCCACATTCGTGGAGCTTGGGGGAAAGAAATGGCGCTTTACCGAGAGCACTTGCTTCCCACCGCTGTGGCTCAAATTACATTCCCAAACTGTCTTCAGTCCTCCGGTTTTCTTTAATTGGTTATTTTTTTTTGACATTGATGTGTGTTTGTCATTGGATGTCTATCTAACTAACATACCACTTTAGAGACTCTCTAGATATACAAGAAATTTAACTAAACCACTCTCGCAAAACTTGACAACTAGCTTGCGACGTTACGTTGCAAAGAAAAAAATCTCAAGTTTCGTCGTAGCCCAGGGATTGATATCAATTCAGATTATCATCGTTAATGTACTACACTTTAAATCTTACCGCACGGTCCAACATGCTTGAGAGTCAAGGAGCCGATGTTCTCTGGTTTACAAGCTTCAACTTCTAACTGACATTTGTTAGTGTAATTGCGGCCATCTGAGCCACAGACTGGCGCGAAATCTGCCGTGCACGCTTCTGGACAGCGGCATTCTGCTTCTCCTTGCTCAGTCACTGAACAGGCACTTTGTGGAAACTTACATTTCTTACAAGAATCTTTCGGTATAGGCTTCTTTCCAAAATCAGGTGATGTGATTTCTGTGCATGAGAAATATTTCATTCAGTACGTCATGTTATAAGCTTTGACTGGATTCAGAAAAATAGCAATAGTAACCCTTTACACCCTAGCATTGGTATGCAATTTGTCCAGACTGTTCTCTATACATTTCCGAAGAGAATTTTTTTTAACAATCAAGAGCTTCCTTAGATGTTGATCATTTACTTTATTCTCGTCACCTTAATGTGTGATTTGGGGTGATATTGTGAGGAGAAATTAGATGCTTGTCACCTTAACAGGTCAAAGGGTTAAGGTATCGACTCGGTTCACATATCAAACTTACGTTGTTTGATCAAACGCAGGGGACCTTGATTAGGTTTTGTTAAAGGCTTCACACAGAGCTTTCTACAGCCATCGTGACAGCATTTTTCATTATCCTTACAGCTGGCATCATCAAAGCAAGAATCTTCTGGTTCACTTGAACAAATCTGTGGGTCCACAATGGGGCAAAAACCTGGATTAGCTGTAAGGACAAAATAATATAAGAATAATTTTTAATGACAAAGTTTGAGGTTCGTATTGTAAAACTAAGTATTTTCTCGCGAAAGATGACATTATTCAGTGAATAACAGAGGCATACTCGGAAAAAAAGAACTCCGAGAGCTAAAAATAGGAGTCGAACCTATGAACTCTCCGATTAGTACTTCTAATGCTCTACCACTGAGCTATAGTGAAACCCGCTAGGCCGTTTAACTCTTTACACCCTAACATCAGTATACATTATCTCCATATTGTTCTCTGTACATTTCCTATGGTACTGACGAAGAGAATTTGTTTAACAATCAAGAGCGTCTTTAGTTGGTGATATCATTTCCATTACTCTCATGACCTCCATGTTTGGGATCAATACGAGTATCTGGGCAACTACCCACCCAACCCTCCCTTAACTCAACAACAGTCAATTGACAACAAGTTAAGGTTAATGTTGGGTTAGGGGAGGGGTAGGTGGGAAGTTGGCAAGATACTGATATTGATCCCATGTTTGTTTCATGGGCGATACTGATATGGAAAAATGGTTCATAGTCACTTTTAGGGGTTAAAGGCTTAAATAAAAAGGTATTTTCCCCTTCATGGGTAGGGATCAGGTATATACTGTTGCTAGGTCCGTATAGCACGCCGCCCCCGCCTCCGATTTACGGCCCACGCGCTACACTCATTCAAAAACTTACAATGCTGAAATCAAACTCGGTCAGCAAGGAGTCTTTAAAAACAAAAATTCTGCAGAAAATTTCCTTACTGTTACATCTTCCAGGAGCCTTGATCTTGATCATCATTCCTTGTTTACAGGCTTCAGCCTTCATCTGACACTCGCTGCCGTAAGTCTGGCCGTCTGTACCACACACAGGGCTGTAGATTGATGTGCAGATTTCTGGGCAAGCGCACTGCCGTTCTCCTAATTTGGTAATGCTACAAATAGCATAGGGATCAGGGCAAGGGTTCAGCTCACACGTATCCAAGGCTGAAAATTGTAAACATAAGATGGATAACCTTCTACGGGACATTTAAAGTAAAGGATATCTGTAACTACTTAAACAGTGAATAGCGTTGAAGGCGCGCTCTGATTGGCTAATCAAACTCCAAGTATCCTTTGCAATTCACTTTCGAGCAACGCGCGCGGGATTTGCAGCCAAAATATTGTAATAATTATAGGAAAAAGCGAGTTAAAATCATCTTTTTGCGCTATATTATCTCACTGCTTTGCCTCAGAGTCGCTGGCTCATTTACCTCGCAGCTCGGTTAATACCCACCACTGGCCATCCCACTTCTGTTCAAAATTTTTCCTCGATTTGGCACTAATGAAAAGTGCCAAATAATTTTCCGCGGACGAAGTAGTGCCCACTCGCAGGCTACTAGAAATTTTCAAGCTTCTTTGTCAGTAATTTCTTGAATTTACTTTCAAGGATCATTTCTTTGCTAAGAAATCATTCAAAGGCCAAAATATGAATCATTTCATTTATTTGTAATCCATGCTGAGCATTACGTGACCTGTGCTCACAATCTGAGACAGTCCAAGACATCACTTACATCCACAGAAGTCGAAACAATCTTTCTGGGTGTCAAATCTGTTTAAATTTCCTTCACATCCACCAAATATGAACTCTTCACACCGTCGGGAGGTGGAATTGAAGAAGAATCGTTTCATAGCAGCGAAGCAGCGACCCGTCTCTACTGGTAAACTGCAAATCTGAGCAGCTGCGAGACAAAAAGAAATGATATTCTGTTTGAAATATTCGAAATGTCTGCGCTGGCGAGCCCCTCAACTAACTTTTCAAATTAAGCTATTGAACAGACTTCTAATGTATATGTATCAACGGTTCAAGCCGTAGATATCTAACATTTAGGTCTGTGGATAAACCTGAGTCCGTTGACACAACTGAAGTGAATGCCAAGGAAATGAAAGCTATTTCTCATGTCTAGCCTTTGAAGCGATGAATAATTCAGCTATGGGGTTATTTAAATTTTCAGCAACAAATAACCGTTATTTATTGCTGAAAATTTGAGTAACCTCATAGGCCCCCAAGGCCCTCTTTATTCTTCTAGGAGCATACCTTTGATGGTTAACTTCGATTGATATTTAACAGCAGACCTTACCTTTACATTCTCCGTTTCCGATGTAGGTAAGTTGCCCAGGCGGCATCCCACCAGCCTCTAGCAGACAAGCATTCATCTCCAGCTGACACATGTTGTCATACGTTCGCCCATCTGATCCACACACAGGATCAATGTGGTTGATAGGGCATGTCTCCCGACACTGACAGGTGGGCTTGCCTTTGACAACTTTACACACTGGGGTGGGGAAGCTACATAGAGTAACTTCACAGGGGTTCTCTGGGAATGCGGAAAAAGAGGTTCGTTGATTAACAAAGTATATTCACGGTGGTATAAGAGCGACCTAACATCAGGTTTTAGATTCACACAGACTTTTTTCATAACGAAAAGAATCCCTCAGATTCACAACGAGACAAATTCAGCAATGGTTTTCATGTGATAATTAATCTGTCTAATAAAACAATCATGAAACCATCTGGAAATGTCCTCAGGCTGTTACGAAATCTTAAAAAAAAAAAAATGGAAGAAAAATGAAAAAAAGAATGAAAGTTTCCATCCTTTAAAAAGGATGGAAACTTAAATTCTTGGTAAGTTGTAGCCAATTTGTTTTTTTTTTATTACCATATCCGAACCAACTAGTGAACGAAAAGACAAGCGTTGCACTACTGAACGCACGAGAAACTGGCAGAATCGATTGAAAAGAACCATAAACCACCGAACGAGCGAACAACCAAATAAACCGCAGCAACTGAAACAAAAAAAACAAAACAAAACAAACGAAGGGAGCAAATTAGCTGAGGAATGAAGCAAAAAAACAAGGAAAAACTAGGTTACCATCTCGAGGCTTTTCAAACGAAGAGGTACATTTCTTAATGCAGCCATCAAAGCAACACTTGAGGTCTCCGCTACAGTCCCAGTCTGTTGCACACTCTGGAGGTCGAAGGATTAGAGGGCATGGCTTGGGGTCAGAGCTAGGGCACCGCCCGGGTTTAGCCGGTGCATAGCATCTCCTGGTACAGTCTCCTCGCAAGCAACATTTCTCCCCGTCCGCGCATTCGGAGTCTTCAGAGCAGCCTTGTATGGGGTCACTACAAATAGGTGACGGGTTCAAAACGGGACAGCTATCTTCGGGTGTTTCTAAGGAAGAAAAAGGAAGAAAATAATATTAGGCAGTTGATGAAAAATTTTAAACAATACTCACAAGCTAGGATCCTTTTAAAGAAACGCTATTGTCGTTTCAGCATCTTGAGATATTTGACCAACACTCGCCTGGACGGTTCCTCATAAAGTTGGCAAAGCCATCATGTTATGAAATCTCGTTGCCGCCACTTCGCTCGTATGTAACTTGCTTAATTATCTTATGCCCAGCTTTAAAAACCTTTTACTTCTTTGGAAACTTACCCTGTTACGATCGATCACCTGCCCTCTCACTTTTTCTCTGCCGCACGTCTTATTGCTTTAGCTTCACTACCAGCCTTTACTATTACCACAGTACTATTCTATTGAAGCAATAGGACACTAACCTTCTCCGCATTTTCCTGGATGCTTCATAACCACACTACTGGCGTCCTTACACACTGAATACATCATTATACACTCGGTACTGTATGTTTTGCCATCTGTGCCGCACACAGGGGCGTACTCTCGTGTACATACTCTGTCACATGTGCATTCATTTTGACCAGATTCCTCGTTTTTCACACACTTTCCAAATGGATGACAGGGTGGTATGCAAATTAAATCATCTAGAGAAACAAATAAAAACATTTTCTTCTTCGGTCAACGAGGATCGTATAACTGTCTATTTTTTTCACTAACGTCGCAGCAGCCCATAAAGGGATCGAAATTTTTCGTTCCAATGGAAATTGTCGAAAAAGAATTTAATCTTTGGCCGTGTTCGAACTATTTTTTCGTTTTTTGTTGGTGTCCAATTTTTAGACAAAAAATTAGTACATCACGCATCATAATAATTTCCTTCATAGCCGTTGCTTGGACTCGTCAGCCTTTGGTTTTGTCCCACAATACTCTTTCTAGTGGAAAACGGCAGAAAGAATGTTGCGTGACAGGAGTGTTGTGTGAAAGAAACCCTCCACCAGTAGAAAGAGTGTTGTATGACAAAAGTGTTGTGTGGAAGTCGAGAGGATTGTGTAACAAAGGGAACGCCTTGCGTGACAAGATCAAACATCGACTGCATAGGAGACTAGCACCAAATCAGTTCATCAAAAGTAAATATAAACGCTACAACATTCCCGAGTGGCTGAAGCAGGGAAAAGTCGAGCTCCCTTACCTTTACGGCTGCCGCATTCCCCAGGATGCTTAACAGTGACCATAGTTCCTTGTTCACACACCATACCCTTCATGACACACTCAGTGCTGTACGTTTTCCCGTCCGTACCACACACGGGAGCATATTCACGTGTACAAAGTCTTTGGCACGTGCATTTGTTCTTCACGCAAAAACCATAGGGATGACAAGGGGGCTGACAGGTTGAAGTCCCGACAAAAGTGGTTAGTCTTGACGTGGAGGGGCGGTCTTCGGAGAAAAACCGGGAAAAAAGGAAATAAACAACAGAAATTAAACTAGTAGCTCTCTTGGCCCATCAGCTCTGAAGATCTACTAATAATTCTCCCCTCTGGCTGTCATAAATGTCCTTGTGAATTAGTGTTATTTGTACTCACTTTCATGGCCACTTTTCACGAGAGGAGGCAAAGTCTTGACGCACATCTTTGTACAGTTCCACTGGAGACAGCATCTCTCCCCCAAAGCACATCCATCGTCGGACTCACAACCTGTTGTTGATTCACATGTCGGTATGGGGTTTGGCGCAGGGCACGTGCCTGGTCGTGTACCTGAGAAAAAAAAATCTAAAATTAAGCTTGTAGATTTATTTTTATGTATCAGCACAGGTTTCTTAAAGGCTAGAAAAGGGGAAAAAAAAGGGGTTACATCAAGCCGAATAAACAAACGTTAATCTGTAGGTTCATTTCAAAGTACGGGCTTGAGATAATGGTTAGAATCTGATATGGGCTATTTCGTGGGAAATAAAACAAACTTGCCAAATATAGAAATATGAGGAATACGTCTGAATAATTATGAGATATTTTTAGCTCTTTCAGTAGTCACATCGTCGCATTGGCTGTTTTAGGACAAGAAGAAGAATCACAAAAACGGCGCATTCTCTTTAACAATGTCACCACACTCTGTCAGTTAAAGAGGCTCCAGAACTAAAATGGATCGTGAAAAACATATTAAAATTGAAATAAAAGAATACATGAACTAAAGAACGACCCGGAATTCAAGATTCCCTTTCCGTGAAGCGAGTCACCGCCAATTCACAAATCCATGCGGCACTAGGGTGTGCAACGTATTGCAACAAAAAAGCCCTGTTTTGAAGAATAAAATTCGTTTTAATTTTCAACCTATTTTTCTGATCATTGCCCAAATATTTCCTCCTCTTGTTTTCTATTCTTCATTACCTAGCTTATTAAATCAATCGCTGACGAAGGGCTAACACTCAAAATGACAACATTGAAACTTCTTACGGTGGGCAATTTACATTATCAACTCAGTTGATAAAACTAAATAGTTTTTTCAATACATCAGTTCAATCATCCCTTTGACTCCAAAGATCCAATAAGTTACTCTCTTGGCTGTCTGCCTTCATTTCCGAGTTGTAAATGGGACAAGAGAATTCCATTTTAATTCAAGACAATACCCACTAGCCGACAAGCTTCTCTATTTTCATAACCAAATATCAAGACGATGTATTGTAATCACAATGGGGAATTACAGGTTAACAGCCTCTGAGGATTAAAGGGTTAAGCAGCTAAGGTATAACTGTCGTCCGTTGAGTGACCCATTTAAAAGACGTTGAAATTCAGGATTCCTCTATGCAATAAAACTCACCATCAGCCCTTGCAGGAGTGACGCACTTGTGGTAACAATCGTTGTCCAAACAGCAAATCTGTCCTGTGGGACACTTTGGTCCTCCTGTGAAGCAGTTTGGTGGGGCATCTGGAGGCAGGCTACAGTAAGGGGTTGGATTAAGCACTGGACACTGTAATAACACTGCAAAAAGATTGCATAATATAAGGTGCTTAATATAAGGTAGAGTAAAAATACATTAAATTAAAAGCCAAATATGTTCATGCTGTTACAGAAAAGCAAGTGCACAAAAGAACCGATCTCAACACCAACAAATACAAACGTAGATTCAACAACTGCAAATTATCCCTTTAATCATTTGAAGAGATCAACCTTAGTATGTGCGTGAAAAAGGTTTTTTGATAGAAATCCAGACATCGCTGGAAACCGACAAACATCTCATTAGAGACATAGCTAGTTCAAAATTAACTCACATGGCGGCGGTGGAGGAACATCCTCAACTCTTACACATTCCCGTTTGCAGCCCTGCTGCAGACAACATCTGCTGCCAAAGAGACATTCTTCGTCTGACCGGCATCCGGTTATTTTAGCACAAACAGGTGTTGGGTTAAGTATAGGACACTTTCCTGGCCTTGTTCCTTGATAAAAAAAAAAATAATAAAAAAATTTAAAAAAAAAAAAAAAATATATATATATATCAAAAAATATATCAAAAGCTGTGAGAGTTAATACGATTACAAAGTTTTCTAGAGCACACTTTCTCTTTGCGTCTACTGTTTGTTCTGGGTTCTTTATCCAACGAGTTCCTTTCTGGGTTATTCACTTTTCTTTCATCCGAAAAAAACTTTCATTTGAATGGGTCTTAAGAATTTGGATCTTGTAAATCAATCAAATTATCATTTTGTGAACAATCAGCAGTAACATTCCATCCTGACAACACTTTAAATTCAACTCACCATCAGCCAGCGCAGGTTTCACACACTTGTGGTTACAGTCTTTGTCAAGACAACAAGCTTTTCCTGCGGGACACTTTGGGCCGCCTGTGAAACAGTTGGGTGGGGCACCTGCCGGCTGTCTACACAGTGGAGTAGGGTTTAAAACTGGGCATTGAAGTAGCACTACGAGAAACAAAAACAGAGCATTCAACACGCTACATCCTACAGTTACACAAACGCGTGTACACAAAAAGCTAACCAATAATGGATTCAAACGCACACACAAGAACTGTCAATTTTCCTTTTATCGTTTATATGATCAATTTCGTCTGAGTGAAAAGGTTTTATAACGAAAATCCAGACATCACTAATAGCCTAACAGAATGTCATGATGATCTGAGACATGGTTTATAATTTACTCACATGGTGGCGGAGGGGGAAGAATCTCAACCTTAACACATTTCTGTGTGCAGCCCTTCTGCAAGCAACATCTGCTGCCTAGGGGACATACTTTGTCTGACTGACATCCGGTTAAATTCGCACAAAGAGGAGTTGGGTTAAGTATGGGACACTCGCCAGGTCTTGTCCCTAAAACAAAGAGCAAACAACAAAACTAGGCTCAGCTCCGAATTGAGTATCATATTGCAAATAAAGAAAAACTTTTATAAAAACATATAAGTGACTCTAATTCCAGTTTTTCCTAGTTTACGACACATTGTGCTTAAATGGTGAAACAACAGGACCAAAAAAAGGTTGTTAACAAAGAATGACGTTATTCAGTTCCTGTGATCGCGAAGCAAAGATAGAGCAATTTAAATAACATATAAGGTTTTTTCGAAATAAGTTCAAGAATTATGGATAAAAGAAAGTTTTCAATCAAATTAAATGCAACCATAAAAACTTAGTACTGTTAAGCTTTCAAACCGCTGAAAGACAGAACATATTGAAAATTGTAAACTAGTCTTCCTGAAGAGAAGACGAACTCATGCTCCCTTATCTTTGCCCACTTGTTGAAAAAGAGGTTCCTGAAGTAAGAACATAGATTTTAGAAGAGTCTTGGCCCTTCACCCTTCACCCCCAAAGAGTGATTGGCATCTAATTTCTTATTACAATATCACTCTTGAACCGCACATTAAGGTCACGAGAATAACGCAATGACGACCAACTAGAGGAACTCTCGATTGTTAAACAAATTCTCCCCGTCAGCACCTTGAGAAATGCAAACAGAACAGTAGGGAGAATATGCATACTGATGTTCGGGTGTAATTTTGCCCCAGGCTTCTGACGGAGTCTCTGAAAAGTAAAACACTCACCATCGTCAAGCGCAGGCTCAGTACACTTGTGACTACAGTCATTATCAAGACAGCATTTCAGTCCAGTGGGGCAAGTTACGTTTCCTGTAAAACAGGATCCGTTTTTCAAAGCGCAGAGAGGAGTTGGGTCCAAAATGGGACACTGCGGCCCTAAAAAAGTCCAATTCAAAGTTTTAAAAATTAACAGACGCAGCTCTGTCAACTAAATGTGACCCAGAAAGGAGTGATTGAGAAGGAATTTTTCCTTAAAACAATCTACATACTTTTAAGTAGAAAGGGGATCAATACCAGTATCTGGGCAACTGCCCACCTACTCCTCCCCTAACCCAACATTAACCCTAAATTTCATCACTTGACTGTTTTTCAGTTAGGGGAGGGGTGGGTGGGCAGTTGCCAAGATACTTATATTGATCCCAGAAAGGTTATTGGAAGAATACTGTTCAAGGTTCTTGTAACTGTTCTGAGAAGCATGCACTATGTTTAATAAGTCTCTGAACGACCTGCTTTATTTAAATGCAAATTTGATGAACTTAACCGCCGAGTGCTTAGCGGGCTCCTCTAGTCAGTGGGCATACTGATTTAGAAATTTGAGTAGTTTGGTAATGGCGGTTGTTGCCTCGAACAAGCTTTCCTTTTTTTCCTTCAGTTGATTTAATCAGCGCTTACGGGTGCCTGGAATAGGGGGTCATGGTCTAGTTGCAGGTATTTGCCAGGCAAAGGGGTGGTATTCCATCTGTGAGCTAAATAACCAGAGTTAAAGTCCATCGATCTCTCCAGCCACCTTTCTATAATTCAATCAAAGCAGCGTCCGACCCTGCACTGCAAGCAAACCATAACTTACAGTTTATTCCTAACTAACATAAACAGTATCACAACACATACCGCATTCTCCCGATTTCACTACGGTTAAGATTTTTCCAGTTTTACATGCCTCGACCTCCAGACTACACTCGTTGGGATATGTTTCACTATCTGAACCACAAACTGGGTTAAAGTCAAGTGTGCAGATTTCATTACACTCGCAGGTTGCTGCACCCTGCACAACTCTGCAATGCTTTCTTGGATCAGTGCACTCCATCCTTGAACATGAATCTGTAATCCAACAGAAAACAAACAAGATTTTCGTCATTCGCTGCAGCAAGGAAGAAAGACATTCAAACAATGAAGATAATCGATGGTTAAAGTTTAAGAATGCTTAATTTCTTCCTCATCCCGACTGTGTTAGTGTTTGCCTGCCTCTCACTTTTCAGTTGAAGTTCGATACTTTTTCGAGAAATGGGGCCCTTCTAAATCGAAGGAGAACTTCGAAAATCAGAGAACTTCGTTAAGGAACTTTATCATGATACGACCCGTACGGCCCAACATCCATATGAGGACCGTATGTGATACTGCCCATGTTTTAAAATCCCCTATCACCTCTGTTTCAAACAATATTATTATTTCACAGATTTCCAAAAGAAAACACTTACCACACTCTCCCTTTGATATGACGGTCAGGTCTTTACCAGATATACAGGCCTCAACCTCCAAGGTGCAGCTGTTTGGGTATGTCTTACCATCTGAACCACACACTGGCCTCGGGATAAGTGGACAGAGTTGAGAGCAAACACAGGTGGCCTTACCGTCGACCACTTTACAGTAATGACGATGATGATTGCACAGTGAAATGTCACAGGGATCCCAAGGAGCTAGAACACAACGAAGCCACGATGAAAAATAAAGCTACTAAAATTATTACCAAAGTTCCCTGATAAGAAACATTCACTGTGTATAAAAGGTTTTCTGACTGAAGAATGAGTCTAACTAATCCTGGTTTGATCTTTCTGAAGGGATCATATATCATGGTAAAAATCGTCTTGTGCAAGACTATCTCTCTTACAATTAAACGCTAGTTTACTGGATGGACAGATTACGACAACAACAAGCTGCTTACTCCATGTGAGAAGTGTACAACAATGACTTTGGCCGACCTTCACCTTCATCAGTAAAGACTTTCACTCGATTAAGATAATGTCTTGATCTCAGGCTTTTGAAAAAATCGACATCATTCTCACTGAAAACAGTTTTTTCAGGACAACTCTCACTGGAAAACTAAGCTTCATAATTGTCAGTCACCTCCAGTGCTTCTCATTCACTCTTTCAATAATCAATCATAAGTTGTTCCTACTCACCACGACATTCACCAGAATATTCTGCCTCCACGATTCTATTTGCTAGGCAGCTCATACTCTCAAGAGCGCTGGGGTTAGGGTATGTTTGTCCATCTGAGCCACACACTGGTGCCAGATTTGCGGTGATCACCATTGGACAAACGCATAGGGCCTTACCACCCACCACGTGACACTGATGGTAAGGATGAGTACAAAGATCAGGTGCACTGCAAGGGTCTGTGAAAAAAGGAGCCAAGAGGTGTCAGGTAAACAACGATGCACGTGACCAATAAGAGTTGTGTTTTTTGTTTCACAAATAATACATGTACATCATCTTCACCATCATGATTTTCATCACCACTGCGATCATAATACTCGTCTTCGTCAAGTTCGCCTTTAAGATAAGCGAAGCTCTTTCAGATAACAAACCAAAAAGCTCTAACGAAACAATCTTTAGTTCTCACATCAGTCTGTGAGGGTGGTGGGTGAAGGAAATCAAGAAAACCTCTTATTTCAACTTTCACACTGTTGTTGTTTTGGTAGACCTTCACCCAAGAAAGCAGTGCTTTTACTTTCTAGCAAATATTTCTCTTCTTGAGGTTCATCACTTGCTTCTTTAGCTCCTTTCTGTCTACAGCGCATCAAGCGATTTTGGCCGCTGACATGAAGGTTAACCGCCCAACCTCTTTTGACTACTGAGACCTAGACCAACTGCTACTCGTGCGTGATCTA
Organism: Pocillopora damicornis; assembly: GCF_964200805.1. NCBI lineage: Eukaryota > Metazoa > Cnidaria > Anthozoa > Scleractinia > Pocilloporidae > Pocillopora > Pocillopora damicornis. The sequence goes on along the minus strand of NC_142672.1, from coordinate 26,708,428 downwards.
CAGTTCTCGTAACATTACTGGCTAAAGTGACCAACATGTACATAACTGCAAAACATGACATATATCTTACTTTTGTTTTCTTGCTTGCACTCTCCTTGACTAGCCACCGTTATTGTCTGACTTCTCTCGCATGCTTCTGACCGTAGGACACACTCGTTAGGATACGTTTGGCCATCTGATCCACATACCGGGATGTATTCCCTTGTGCACAAAAATGGCAGACAAACACATGCAGCACCTCGGGGTGATTTGAGACAGTGGTGTAATGGATGACTGCAGTTGGACTTCTCACAAGGGTCTGGTTCTATGAAGTAAATGAAAGAGGTGAGATGAAGTAATGATTTAGGATGCCCATTTTGCTATGGCGTCTCCCGGTTTCAGTCGCATGATGCTACACGCAGCAACGCTACTCCTGCCTTAATTGGGACACCACTCCATCGCCTATTACAACCCCATCGAATAGTGCCCCTGAAAGTTTGCCATCACACAGGAAGAGGATTTTGAGAACAGGTGTCTGATGACCAAGCTACCGCCTTTCAATCCAGTCTCTAGAACACTAAACGTTAGAAAAGCTTATCTCCTGTCTGGTAAAATACACACTGTGAAATAAGACTTGTATGAAGGTTACTGTGCAACAGAGTTCAACAGCTCAGCAAAACAGACTCAGGCTGGTTTGCACCGTCAGAATTCCACCCTGTACTTAAGACCCATGCTACTTAGAGCAACTAAGGGAAAATGAAGTTAAATCAATACAATGCAACCCAGGTTCTAGAGAATACTATTTTTCTTAAAAAAAAAGTTGTGAGAAATTCATTTGAAGACTTACTACAACTGTCTTTACTGGCGATGGTGATCTTCTTCTGTTGACTGCATGACGCAGCTTCCATAAGACACACATTGTCATATATCTTTCCATCTGAGCCACAGACAGGCATGAAATTCAGAGGACAAACTTGTGGACAGACACATTTTCCCATGCCGCCGTCCTCCACGCAAGTTGCATAATGCTCACACTTCTTGACACTACAAGGATCAGCTGTTGAACATAGAGCATGCGCATAAAAATAAGTCCAGCAAATCACATATTTCACCAATGTTAATCAAAGTTCCTTCCCCTTGGGAGAGGTAGTTAAAAAGTAACCGGTGGACCCGAGAGATATCTGTTCGAGTCCTGACCAGGTTATTGACATGTGTTTTTCGGTCGCGGTTGCCCTAAGCCAAACAACCCAGGATGTCACAGGTCTGGAACAATGGACTTCTTGTCGTTTCCGCTTTTAACAAAATTCTGGGCAAGTTCACATTGCCAGACCTGGAATACACCTTTAACTATAGGAAAAAAATAATTTATGTTCAAACATGACACTGTACGACCATGGACGCGGGGGTTTTATGTTGAAGAAATTCTTACATTCCTTACACAAGATGAATGTTGCACTTGTAAATCTTCAGTGGCAAATTCTCAACAATTGATTTTGAAAAAACTTGCCGATTGCTCCCACACCATTTCTCTTGCATTTGTACGTCTTCAACTTTTACATGTTGTGTCCCTACACCCCAAGACCCTGAGCATCAATTAATTCCAATTGAAGCGTAATGTTAAATTAAAAAAAAACAGACTAGTAATTCACCTGCACAATCAATGCCGTCTCCTTCATATCCTGGGTTACACACACATTTGCGGCCTCCAAAAACTAGTTCTATGCACTGAGCATTCTCATGACACGTGTTAGGGCATTCAAGATCACGAACTTCATACAAAGAAAACATAAAATAAATGTTTGTTGGTTTCATCAAGAAAACAAAATCTATCCAGATTTTAAGATTGGTGAAATTGCTTAAATCATTAAGAGAAATACAGCTAATCAGACTTAAATATAGGTGAAATCGCTATTTTAAAATTATAACCCAAGCATCAGTTTTACTTAGTTTTATTATTCTCTCCTTTGGAAAATAAGTTGACAGGATGTAGTTTCAGTTTAAGTATATTACTTCACGTGCAGCCAAATTCTTTTTGATCTTTTACAACTTAATTACGCAAGAATGATCAAATGGCAAAGTAACTTAAGTTCCGAAATACTTGGAATTACTTAATCTTTGGTCATTTTATAGCTAAATACAGGTTTGCATGACCTAACTGTGGAAAACGGAAACGTTTGCATGACTTAATTGTCAGAATCTGCAACTGGCATTGTTCATGTGGTATAATTTGACAATCCTATCAACGTTCTGAAAAACACTTCCCTCTTAAACCAATTAAATGAAATCTGCATTCATTTGACATACCAAATTGAACACAGTCTTTCTGGCAGCCATTAAAGCAGCACTTTCCTCCATCCTCCTTGCAGTCCTCATTTTTCGTACACGAGTCTGCTCTTCGGTCACAAATTCTATTCAGACCTTTCCACGGAGCGGGACAGATATAGGGTTTCAAACCAGAGATAACAGCATCTACGATGAAAAGAAAAATTCAAAGTCACCAAACAGTGTAAACAACGTAAAAAGTAGTTGCTATCAACAAAAAAAACAAACAAACAAATAAAAACAAAACCATTAATCATTTAAATGCTTGGATACATCTTACGGTTGAATCAGTCAGTATTTAATGAATAGATGGCGTAAGTTTCTAAAGAAACTGTGATGCTGCGTCGGTGGGAGAGTATAACAGGGTAATGTAGTATCATCAACGGGTTGATAACGTAAATTGGCCACCGTTAAAAGTTTGCGAGCTGATGTTTCAAGCGTTAGCCTTTCGTCTAATCGCTCTGACGAAGGGATAACGCTCGAAACGTCAGCTTTTAAAGTGTTCAATGAAGCTTACCACATCTCCCTGGTTTGACGACTCGAAGGCGCTCCCCACTCTGACATGCTGCCACCTCCATACCACACGGGTTGGGATAGGTGTTGTTATCAGAAGCACAAACTGGATTGTACTCTAATGTACATGCTGTGTTACAAACACACGAGGCTGTGCCATTCTGAACTTCACACCTGTGACGCTTGTGGCTACAAAGGCTGACTTCACAAGGATTCATAAGCTGAGGACCTGAAACGAAACGGGTATAAAATCATGTCAAACACCAGGACACTTTTCCTGAGGCAACCATAGAGGAGCCAAAAATCTGAAATCCAGCTTCTTCAGGATTAAAATATGGCTTATATCTAAAGGTTTCTCTAAATAGCAAGTCGGCAAGGATTGGAAAGTACCTACAATCAATGTCAAAATTAGTAGACACATCATGTTTAAACAGTCCTATTTATCTATTTATTTGTAGAATAACACTCCTGTGTCTACCACACTCTTGCTCGTTGACAAGCCCCCCCCCCCTTCCCCATTCAGTGTTGCCTGTATGTAACTAAAAGTCCATATAAACGCGATAAAACTATGTTTTGAGGAGGGGGGAGGAGAGGGTAAATAGGTTACTTTAAAAAGGGCAAAAGAGATCAAATGGAAGTAATAAAGGGTTAATAAAGGGTTAATAAAGGGTTAATAAAGTCAATGTGTCAACAGTCGCAGATAGAAGGAGCATGGACAAAAATCAACAACAAAACAAATCCATAAATGATAGCTGGTCCAGGAGCTGAAAAGAGAAAAAGCTCTCAGGAGCCAAGCGAGCTCTCATGAATATATCCTCCTGTTTTTCCAAGGTCCCATGTTTCTAGGAGTATCTGAAAGTTGGACAGTAGCTCTTACATTTTCCATCCTTGACCTTCTTGATAGCACCACCAGCGAGACAGCTGGCAACCTCTAAGGATCTGTGATTTGGATATGTCTTTCCATCAGAACCACAGACATATCTTAATTCAAGTGTCACTGCAGTTGAGCATACACAGGTTGCTGTACCATTTATGTCTTGACAACTGGCGAGATAATGGCTGCAATTGACCTTATGACAGGGATCTGGCATAGCACCTGTTAAAACTAAACAATGTGAGTTTTGGAAAGGGAATGACTAATCCATTTATGATTTAAACATAATTCCATTCTAAATCAGAACCGACTGATGGATACAGTAAATTCCTAAAATTTGATAACCAATTATGAAGAACCATTTTTGACATCATTTTGACATTATACAGTTTGTCTAATTTCCTAGTTAAGTCAACAGTAAATTCAGTTTTTTTCGATAAAGACAAATATTAAAATGAATAAATGACATCATAAAATGAATATATGACATTATGATTTTCATATATTCAGTAATTGAAGAAAAATATTGCTTATCCATCTTCTGAACTACGTTTTTCAATGTACCAAACAAACAACGATTAAAAATATGATAGTGTATTCTGATTGCCCAAGCAAGGGTAGTCCTGTGAAGGAACATTGTCAGTGGTGGTGACGAGGGTTTCAACAATCTTTGTGAAAGTCATCATCCAAGCCAAGTATCAATTCTCGACTCTGACCTTGATTTCTGCTAAACATCAGTCACCACCACCAAAAATACTCCTTCCCAGGACTACTCTTGCCTGGATAACCAGCCTACATGATAATTTGTCACTCCCTAGTTCAAATAATGTATTACATATGATGATCAGAACAAGGGTGGAGACCTAGTAATCAGGTCACAGACTCATTCTAAAATCCCAAATCACCAGAAGGTATTTCAGAAATCCACAGAGTATCATGAAATATTGCCGACTTCCTTAACGATAATTATACAATCAAAAGTAACAAAACCATGTCTAACTTACTTGATGTAATATCCGGTTCACATTTTCCTTCATAATCTACAGACACAACTTTGCCTTTCTCACATGAGACAAAGTCCAAAATACACTTATTGTCATAATTTTGACCATCATCTCCACAGACTGGCTTAATGATCTTTGGACAGGATCCAAGGTGTGTACAGCTGCAGACAGGTTTGCCTTCATCATCTGTGGTGCATTTTTGCAATGGATGGCTGCACGTGATGTTGACGCAGGGATCAATATTCACTACTCCTGCAAAGTTGATACTAATGATCAGAGTGCTAATTATCATTATCTTTACCCTTGCTAACATTAATAAAAGGGAAAAAGGGGTATTAGCAAAATTACCCAAAGACTTAAGATGGGAAGGAAGTGATTCAGTTATCCAATATTGAACCTCATTTGAAAGGAAAATAAGAGAAATAAACCTGTACCACAACTTTCTGGCAGTGCTGGGATAATCTCTGTCTTTTGTTGGCAGGAGGCAGTCATTAAGAGACACAAGTTCTCATAAATCTTTCCATCAGAACCACAGAGAGGTTCTTCTTCATTGCCACAGCCTGGGTGGCTACCTTCACCAGGGCAGACGCAAGTGATGTTTCCACCAATGACATCACACTTGCCATAGAAGTCACACTTTACTGAGGCACATGGATCCACTAAAAGATAAAAAGATTTAATTTTTTCTCTGTTTCTATAGAGAAATGCACAAAATAAATTGAAAATTAACTATACTCAGGCCGAATCTAGACCATAAAACTGATACCCATGGTATATTTCCCTTTCTCTCCTAGCAAAGGTGAATTACTGCGATCTGTCTCACAGTAGATTAAGATGCAAATATAAAGTTATCCTGGCATGAACTGTGAATTAAATTATGTTTCATCTAATAAAACCCTCTTCTTCCTCTCCCTATTACTTACAGTAAAACACAAAACCATATTAACTTAAACTAGTAATGGTTGTCACAAACACTGCCCCCTCCCTTTTTTCAACACTAAAATTTGTATCTTAAACCTTTTTTCAGAGCAGAGTTTATATGAAGCATTGTTGGAGAAAAAAAAAATTGAGTTCAGGTTCAAACCAAATGCTATTGTAAATCGTTTCCATTGTTTACAATATAATGTAAAACACATGCCATAAGGACAGTTAAAATCATGGGCTGCTTGATTTGATTCAATTATCATTTGTCACCTACTCTATTAATTATAAGTCATTTCTTATTTCTCCCTATACAAGGGGACTCTATAGTGCCTCCTTGGGTATCAGCCTTTGGGCCAGAACCCTGCAGAGGCTATAAATAAATTCACCTTTCCACTGACCTACTTCACATTCACCCTTGTAATCAACAGTGACATTCTTCTTTTCCGCACAAGCTTCAGCCTTCAGAATGCACTCATTATCGTAGGTTTTGCCATTTGTTCCACAAACTGGATCATAAATCTTTATGCAGGCAATATTGCATTTGCATTCTACTGACTTGTGGTCCTTGGTGGGAACACACTGTCCATAATATGGGCACGAGGTGAACTGACATGGATCTGGAAACATCAAATGTTAGAAATGAACAACACTTTGACAGTGTGAATGCATGTCAAATAAATTGAGTTTAAAAGCTTACACACAACACTGGATCTGAAGATATCAAATGTGTTTCTTTTACATGTACTGGAGTTCATGAACTGGAGTTCAGGTCACAAGGTCAAATTGTATGGCTTATGATCACTGTATACCATAGTTATTTGATTATAAGGTGCACTTGGTTAGAAGATGCACCCCCAATTCAGCAACTTCATTATTGCATGTTTTCAAACTGAAAATATCGCTAAAATACTTGGTTATAAGGCACACCGTTGTTTGGGGAGTAAAGATTGGTCAAGTTTATTGTAAATTCTTTCATAAACTTACAAAAAAGTGAAAAAGTCACGTATTTATTTTTAGTTTACCGTTAATTAACAAAAGCAGAATTGTTGCACACATGACCATGCGCACAAACAAAAGCCTTGATAAAACAAAAATTAACGAACTGCCAGTAATCTTCTTGAGCACAGGGCTCTTCTCTTACATTCAAAAATGGGCACTGCAATATGTCTGTAGAATCTGATTAAATGTTTTGGGTAGGGGGGAGTGACCCAAAATACCCTTGATCTCTCCAGTAGCAGATAAAAGACATGCAAGAGCCATCTGGCATGAGTGGTATACTTAACAGTGTATGTGCAAACTGATGTCTACAAATATCTCTATAATTCTTCCAGAAGTTAGATGTACATGCACTCACAAATACTTGTTTCCTTTTTACCTGGAAGAGTGCAGTTGGGTTTTCCTCTGGTTCGTGTTCCAAGCTGTTCCTTGCCATAACTGTCTACACACCAACAGTAACCCGTGGAAAAGTGACACTGCATTTCTTGAAATCCACCACTTTTCTTGCATGATGGAACAAAGCGGCCCAATTGTGGGAACAGAAAAGACTCTTCAAATCTTTGCTGACAAGTAGACAGACCTTTCAAAAATGATGAGAGAGGGTTATTTGAGTAGATTTTCTTGGCTTTGATATAACACCAGATGATTCAAGCCTTCAAGTTGTGACTACTAATGACCCCAATTTCCATGGTGGCTCATATCTAATAGGTATAAGCAACCAGATTGGGACCAAAAAGGCTGAAACATCAGCAATCAAAGGAAAATTGGTTTAATAACAAAAAAATTTTAAAAATTTACATGGAAGTTTTGAAAATGTAACTCACTCTTACTAAATCAAATTAGTCAGAAATATGCCCTAATTTGTCATCCTGTGAGTACAATGATGAAGAGGAAATGTTACCAACCAGGATTAACACAGTCCTTTTGGCAGCCATTGAAGCAACAGAGCTCACTTCCTTTGCAATCAGTATCTTTCGCACACATATCCCCACGGCGATCACACAGCCCTTCTTTACCCAGCCAAGGTTTGGGGCATTGGCCAGGTTTTGTGTCTGCTTTCTTATGAACCTCTGATGTATTCACACACATCTGCTGGCAGCCACTGAAGCAACATTTCTGATTTCCAGGACAGTGAAAGTCCATTCCACATTCATCACCCATTTTGTCACAGAAACCTGTAAGCCCCTTCCACGGCGTAGGACAAGTTCCTTCCTTTCCATTCATCTTAGTATTTGCTGAAAAAATAGGAAAACATATCCACATCATCCCCAATGGCTGGGTATATGCAGGGTCTATGAGATACTGTACTGTGCTTTACATTTCACTTTCCTGTAAGGGGAGAAATACTTCCAACAGATGTAGGTGCATACTATGGTTTAAGAACATTTCTGATTTACCGTTGCCTGATTACAAGTGGGCAATTGCAAACAGAAATTGGTGCTTAATGCATTTTTAAATTCATTTGATATATATAAGTCCCCATACTTCACAAAACTGTTACCAGTAAAAACCTCAAGGACTCATATCGTACATCATCACATGCAAGAGTTTACATTGTTTAGTTGTTACAACAAAAGTAAAGTGCAATTTGAACTCTGCCTAACTCAATTCTTGCACAATCTTTAGATAACCTGTGTAGGTAAACAGCAAAAAAAATCTTGTGAAAGTCTACAAAAATATTTTAAAATTATGATAAAATAACTGAAAGCATATATTTTCTGTAACTGCCATGCTTAACCTCTCTCATAATAATGTGGTGACCCTGTGCTCAACCATGAATTGTGATTTCAGATCTGAAGTTTTTTTCTGGATGATCCAGCTACATACATAGCTGTGAACCCCTATTTGAAACCTTTTGAAGCTGTTGTTGCCAGATTAAAAACTGAAGACAGCAATTCACAAAGGGGCACTTCAGCTCTCCAATATCTTACCTGAAATTGTACAATTTGGTTCTCCTCTCACTCTAGTACCATCCACTTCATTGCCAAGACTGTCAACACACCAGCAGAACCCAATAGATCCATGACACTGGACTTCCTCATAATCACCATTTGGTTTACAGGAAGTTATGAATGCCCCTATTAAGGGGACACCCCCTTGGTTCCTTGAGAGCTCTCTCTCCTTCTGTCTTGTGCAGGGTTTGGTACCAACTGAAATCAAGAAATTCCAAACAGCTGATCACAATGCAGTTCAGGTATATATTTCAAATTAAGTGTTTGGGTGCATTCCCTTGGTGTGATCAGGATAAGAATAATTATGATGTACTGCACTCCTTTAGAGGGAATCCATTTTAAGATCACTGATTCATTGAATCCACCCTGGACATGGATTACTTGGATCACTGATCTGCTGTATTCCATTGGCATGGGATTTGAATTTCATCACTCTGCACAACATTTCTTTCCCACTCTCAAGCATACTGAAATTTCATGCTTACTGTCATGAAACTGATACTAGGCCCAAACCCCAATCCCTTTGTGCACTGCAATCCAAGTGATCTCTGATAAATGATCCTGATCTGGATTATCCTGAACAATGCACCCTTTGAAGCTGTTACCACCATAGCATAGGGTCACAAATAAAACTAGAGCAATTTTATGAAAGTGCCCTGCAATTCTCTGACATCATACCTGAAGTGGTACAATTTAGTTCTCCTCTGATTCGAGTACCTTCCAGTTCATTGCCAAGCTTGTCTACGCACCAGCAAAACCCAGTAGATCCATGACACTGTACCTCCTCATAATCACCATTTAGTTTACAGGAAGGTATGAATGCTCCTATTGGGAAGCGTCCTCCATGGGTTTTTGAGATCTCTCTCTTCCTGTGCCTTGCACAGAGTTTGATACCAACTGAAATGAAGGAATTCCAAATTATTGATCAACAAATTTGATAAGTTAAAATTTTTTCAATTCTTCTTATAAGCACCTAGGGAAATGTATAAAGAACAATAAAGAAGATATGCAAACAGATGTATCTTTGTCCTGCTCACCACATTTCTTCATTTCTTTCTTTGTTCTTCTATTTTAGTGAAATTCATACCTGGAGATGTGCAGAAATTCTGACATCCATTAAAGCAACACCTGTGGTCTCCATCACAATCAGAATCATGCTGGCACATGTCAGGAAGCAAGTCACAAACCCCCTCTTGACCCAACCAAGGTCTAGGACATGTTCCAGGTTTTGCTGTTGAGTGAAATATAGAATTTTATTTTAGTTCTAGTCTAAAAAATTTCAGGGTGAATAGTTACACAGCTGTTGGGTTAAGTCAGACCTCCCAAGCAAGGTTTCAGCCTGAAAGCCATCTAACCATTCCCAGGACAGTCACAATTTGGCAACACTTGATGTTAATGCTACCTTAAATTTCACTGATTAATTGAAGGCTCCATTTCAAAAGAAAATTGTGCTATATCTGCCAACTTTCGCCCTGTGGTTGCAAGCCTCTTACCAACAGATTAAACCTTTAGATGTCAGTCACCAACTAGTGCACACTGATCACTTTCTGAACCCTCACAGGAAAAACTCATACTATACATGTACAGAGAAAAAATATATCATCTAAAATAAACTCAAATACTTCTACCAAAACCTTTCATGGTGGGAGGGAGGCGATGAAAACTAGATTTTTTTGGGAACTTCTAGGAAAATTCACCAGCTTGTTTTGACACAATTGGCTCTTCTTCAAAAATGCTAGCAATTAGAAGATTAAATTCTCCAACAAATTGATTTGATAAGCACAGGTATGTAATAATATATTTTAGGTAGTTTGTGTTCTTACCACGTTTGGAACAGACAGCTGTGCCTTGTACCTCTGTACCTGGTATTTTTTCTCCATCCTTGTCCACACACCAGCAGTACAATTCATGACACTGCTGGTCCTCATAATCACCATCAGGCTTACACCGTGGAACAAAAACACCAAGGAGAGGGGGGTCCAATGCTAACTTGTCCAAAGCAGATTGCATTTCCTCTTGGCACTTTGTAAGATTTTCTATTTAAAAATACAGATCAATTATGAAAAGTAAAAGCTAGGGGGAATGGCAGGGTGACCGCTTAACCCTTTACACTCTAACATCAGTATGCATATTCTCCACACTGTTCTTTATACATTTCCTAAGGTGCTGACAAGGAGAATTTGTTTGCCAATCAAAAGGTTCCTTCCCTGGTGACCATTTCCTTTATTCTCATGACCTTAATGCATGATTCGGGAGTGATATTGTAGGAAGAAATTAGATTTTAGTCATTCTTAGAGCTAAATGGGTTAATACATGCAGTTTGACTGGTTTCACAGAATAGGGGTATTGTAAAAAACGGTAAAAGACCCCTTTTTATGCCATACATTTTGTAATTGACCACTTTATGTTCAAAATCTTGCTCAAATATACTACTACCATTGATCTGCGGGAATATGGATTAAATACTGTATACTTGAGAGCTTGTTCTTAGTTGGTTCTGCTTTACATGACCTTTCAAGACAGGCAGAAGACGATAGAAACAGGCCACTGGGACTCAGTACATGGTGACTACCACTGCATAATAGAGGTGACTGCTTAATAGTGGTAAAAATTACTGACAGTGTTTAAGGGGAAATGATTTAGGGACTTTGATAACTGACTGCTTAACACATGGCAACCACTTAAAATGAAGTTCTGCTTTGCCCTTTAATTCCCTTGAAATCTGACTATTAATTTGCCCCTATAGCTGCTACACATTCCTTGTGGATTAGTGATGAGGATTTGGCATTAGATCAAGATAACAACTTTGTGTATACTCACTACTTTTTTGCTGGCAAAAGTATTGATATTGTAGGGAGAAGTTAAATTTGCATCACTTCTGGGAGTTAAAGGGTTAATACAGATTTAACTGTATATAGAACAAGGATGTTTGATTACAAGTTATACATACAATCACTGTAAGTTGAAGATCCTGGTAATTTTTTAACCCTTTAACTCCCAGTAGTGATTAACATGAATCTTCTCCCAGTAATATCCATACATTATTCAGCAAACAGGTGATGAGAATATTCAAACTTATCAGGTAGAAGCTGCTATCTAGATCTTACACCAAGTTCTCAACTAATTTACAAGGAAATCTGTAGCTGCTAGAGGGGAGAATTAACAATCAGATCTTGGAAGCTAAAGGGTTAACCCTTTTACTCTTACAAATGACAAAGAGGAAATTTACATATCCTTACAATATTTGTACATTTTTAAGCAGAAAGGTGATACAGATAAAATATCTTCAATTCAAAAACCACATTTACAGAGCTAAATTATAGCAGATGTTTAACTACTTAAATGAAAGCAGTCAAACTACACATCACATAACAAAACATGTCTTGAGTGAAAAATCACTGAGACAAAATCACACAATCTAGTTCAAGAGGGTTGCATTAATCACAAAGCCAAGTAAAGCAAAACTAATACAAACAAAACTTACCTGTGATTTACTTTGGGAGTCAACTTACAGGAAAGTATAATAATGAAAGTAACTGGATACCCTCACCTGGTTTGACACAATCCCTCTGACAGCCATTGTGACAGCATTTGCTTCCAGAACTACAGTCGATATCTTCCCTGCACACATCTCCCTTTCTGTCACATGGTTGCTGTTTCCATGGAATTGGACACTGACCAGGCTTCCCTGAAGATTTCTTGCCAGTGCCAGGTTTAACACAATCCCTCTGGCAGCCATTGAAGCAGCACTTTTCAGAAGTATCGCAATCAACATCTACATTGCACATGTCTCCACAACGATCACAAATGCCATCTTTCCCTTTCCAAGGGCTTGGACACTCACCAGGTTTATCCAAAGGTACAGGCTCAATGCAATCTTTCTGGCACCCATTAAAACAGCACCTTTGCAGTCCACTGCAATCATCATCACCAGAGCACATGTCCCCCCGTCGGTCACAGATACCATCAAGTCCCTTCCATGGTTTAGGACACTGACCATCCTTTATGGTGGTAGGAAGTTCAATTGGAGGTGTTACACACTCCTTTATGCAGCCAGTTGCACAGCATTTGTCCTTCCCTTTACAATCACTATCTTCACTGCAGTTATCGGTTGTTTCTTCACAAGTCTTGGGGTCAATATAATCCACAGTTGGGCACTGACCAGGTTTCTCTAGGATGGGAGGGGTTACACACTCCTTTATGCAGCCTGTTGCACAACATTTGTCCCTTCCTTTACAATCAAAATCTACACTGCACTGATCTGTTGTTTCTTCACAAGCTTCAGGATCAATATAATCCACAGTTGGGCACTGACCACGCTTCTCTATGATGGGAGGGGTTATACAATCCAGATTACATCCTGTTGCACAACACTTATCCCTTCCTTTACAATCCTGATCGTTTTTACAGTTGTCTTCTGTAACCTCGCACAGTTCAGGTGGTATATAATCATTCAGGGGACACTCCCCTGGCTTTGGACGAGGCTTTGGTGTCACAGAACACTCCTTATTACACCCATTAAAGCAACATTTCAAATGGCCAAAGCAATCACCATCAACATCACATGCATTTTTTGTACTTTTGCACAGCTTTGGATCAATTATGTCGTTTTGAGGGCACACACCAGGTTTTAAGGCACGCACAGATTCTGGCATGGCACAGTCTTTCTGGCAGCCATTGTCACAACACTTCCGACTTGCTGGACAATCAGCATCCTTGTCACACATGTCTCCCATCTTATTACAGACAGTCCCATTCTTTTTGTCTACTTTGGGACACTGACCTGGTTTGACTTCACTCAATGGTGGAGCACATGAATGACTACAGCCATCAAAGCAACACTTGTCATCACCCTTACACTCTTGATCAGTTTCACAAGTATCCTGTCCCAGAGGACAAAACCTAAGAATACTCCTACGCCATGGACAGCGGCCAGGTTTATCTATATAAAAAATAATGGCACACAAAAAAAGACAAAAACATAAGCAATTGTCTTTCTTGTGGTTAGAGTAAGTATTTTGACACAATTACAAACTTTTCACTTGCAAAGCAGAAAATCTTCTTAGCTAGTGAGGTTTAAATAGTTAGTCTGTGCCAACCAACCAAGTGTAGGTTACCAATTAAGTTTCATTTTGAAAAGAACAGTGAATCAAATCAATAATTGAGCAACTACCTACCTTGAACAGCTGCATCAGATGCTGAAAAAAAGAAAAGGGACAACAATAGTAAAATACGATAAATTCTCAAGATATGTACTAACAAACTAATTAAAAACTGCACTTTTTTCAAAGAAAACCACAGAAATTGTGAGTCTAAGCAACTTCAAAAAACTCCTCTGACCTAAACACAGGTCAAACTTTAAGTCTAAGGAAACAATCACCTAAAGTCTCTAGAGACAAAACTAACTAATTTCCTTTCCTTGAAAATTCCTTGAGTTAAATGAAACATTTAAGGTTTGTACAGAGCTCCACATCAATCATGCACCAAATAATAAATCATACCAACTACAATTGAAGAGTTACTGCTGTAAATGCTATTTATCACAATACTTAATCGAAGACCATGCAAAGCACATGTATGGCTAATTTACCAGGCTGGCATTTCTTCTGGCACAGTTCTATAGTGTGAAAGTTGTTACTGTTTCCTTCACAGCCTCCATAAATAAACTTCTCGCACTGCCCTGATGTGTCATTAAAGAAGTATCTGGGGAAATATCCTTTGCAGAGCCCAACATCTGGCTGTAATTTGCAAACAAAATCCGCTGAAAGGAAAATTATTTAAAGAAATAAAGCAGGGGTCAGTGACATAGGCATACTTGTAAGTTAGAAGAAAATAGTAAATTTTTTAAACCTTAAAACTTTCCAGTCAACATTTTGGATCCACTATAACATGGCTATTGAATTTTAATATGGTACATGTAACTATATAACACATTCATCCAGAATTCCATGATTTGATGTCAACATCATTCTTCTACAACTTGATATAACAAATTTTCAAAAGCATCAAGTACACTGTACAGTGATTCAAGACACAATTCATTACTGCCATTATCATCACATAATGATCATAACTGTATGCTTTTTTCCAGCCTGATTCTTCTCTTAACCTTTGTTAAATAATATTTTTCTGACTTAAGCATTCTCATCAGTTTCGTATAAATTGCATATATACGAAGCTGCAAATAATGAACCCTTTAACTCCCATGAGTAACCAAGACAGAATTTCTCCTCACAATATCAATACATTATCAACCAGAAAAGTGATGAGAGTAAAGAAAAATATCAACTTGGGGATAATAAGTTGATCCACTACTAAATTCTCTGAATTAACATTATAAAGATTGTGTAGTTGACAGTAAGGAGAATTACAAATTGGATGTGGGAGGTAAAGGTTTAACCACATGTTTATTTCCCTAAAACTCAACTTACCTAAACAAGACTTCTTACAATCCTCCTCGGTGTTAAAGTTGTTGGCATTACCATTGCATCCACCATAAATGAAAGATTCACATTTTTTAGTTTTGCTGTTATAAAACCATCTGGGAAAATAGGCCATACAAATACCAGGCAGCTTAGGAAGAGCACAGACATCCCCAGCTGAAAGAAAAGTTGTGTTTTCAAGGTCAATTTATGTGAATTTGTTCCCATTATAGACACTATTGATAAATTAATATCATAAAAGGTTTTGTTACCAGCATGGGAGCACTTCCGCAAACATTCAGCTTTGGTCTTAAAATTGTTTTTATTGCCACCAATTCCACTGTACAGGAAAGAAACACACATCAAGGACTCCATGCTGTCAAAATACCATCGAGTACTGAACTTGGATGGATCAGTCCCTGTACCAATAAGTTTTTCCAAATTGCAAACTTGATTTGGCGCCACAGCAGTCTCCTTTGTCTTGGGATCTGTAATAAATGCAGGCAGCAGTGATGTAAAGTAATAAAAAAATTCCTTTCAGTCTGAACACGAACTCAACTGACTGATTGACTAACTGACTGACCCACCGACTTTAACCTGACAGACTCAATAACTACTTGACTGATTATCTGACTTACTGACTGACCAATCAACTGACTGGCTGGCTGACTGAATGACTAACTGAATGACTGCATGACTACCTGATTGGCCAACTGACTGACGGTTTGAGGAAATAAGTGCCTAAATGACTGACAGCATGATTGACTAATCAGTTAATTAAATAGGCCTCATTATAAAGACACTTCTGTCTAAATCAACAAAATTTCAGTTAATTTCACCAACAATATTTCTTTTAAGAACTAATTACCAGACACTCACACTGGTAACATTTGGCAATTGATTCACACATTAATTCCTGAGTGATTGGTATATTGACTGACTGACTGACTGGCTGTCTTTATTCAAAATAAAGATGATGGGAAGGCCAGGAGACAAATTTGGTCTGTAATCATAGAAGAAATAAACAAAATCTGACAACCACAAAGACAGAGTCTAATTTCTTAATTACCAGACAGTATGATTCATAAATAAAATTGGGATATTTAGTAATGTCTAATTACACATGACCTGCATGATCACCTTTGGAAATTGTGCCATAGTTTGATTAACTGGTTAGTTTTTTCAGTAGCAGATATTTGAAGCATCATCTAATTAAAAAAAAAATCAACTTACCCAAGACAACAACAGTTATTGGAACCACTACACGCATTGATCCTGAATATGCGCGGCACTCATATCTCCCGGCATCTTTCAACTGGACTCGGCGGAAAAGAAGTTTATTGAAATTGCGAGGTACAACTCTACCGTATGGCAGACTTCTTAGGCCAACTTTGCGCCACAAGTATTGGGCAGCATTTCCAATGATTTTGCATTCAATTTTGCCAGGCTTCCCAGCATAGAGAGTTTGAGAAGACTGATGTTGTGGGCTGATTTTCAAAGGGATCTCTGAAGAAGAAAAAGAACAAGCAAAAGACAATAATAATTGATTATTCACAATATGATAACCTGGGTAAGAACTTGCATCTAATTTGTTTTTTCTAGGGAAAGGTTTCCAAGCTCAAGTCTCCCATGGCAACCTGAAATCATGAACTGGTCAAGAGAGATGATTGCTGATAAATATAATTGAACTTGGATTTGACCTCTGGTAAACCCACAAGACCATTCTGCTTTGACTTCAATGAAAATCAGGGAAGTCTCTGACATCCCACCAGGGAGGGAGGTGGGGGGGAGTAACAACACTCCTTGTTACTAAATGGTCCATCTAAATGGTACACTTGGCACTGGTGCAGGATTTCCTTTTATTTAACTACACATTACTTATTATCAAGAGCACTCAACTCACCTCCGCATTTACCAACAGAAACCACTGTAATGTTTATGCTAAGCTTACAGGATGTCATATCCAGTTGACAGCGATTTCGGTAAGTGATACCATCGGACCCACAGACTCTTTTATTGTCTGACCCTGGGCAAGAATCTTTACATTTACAAACAGCTTTGTTATTTTTGTCAACAGAACAAACTTGTCCCTGACCAGTGCATTTCTTTTCATTGCAAAGGTCACCTAAAAATTAAAGACAAAGCACATTATACTTAAGTCATGATAAATCTTGGTCAACCCTTTCACTCCCAAGATCTCATTAGTAATTCTCCTTACTGTCTACTATACAATTCTTATGATGTTGGTTTGGAGAGTTTGGTATCAGATCAACCAAAAATTCCCTAATTTCTTTATTCTTATCACTTGTCTTCTTGATTTTGTATTTATAATGTAATTTGCATAAATGTTTTGTGGTTGCCCATGGAATTAAAGGATTAAATAAATAATTGGACTTACACTGAAAATGGAAAGTTATGATTTGGTCATTTGTAAACCAAAAAATAGAAATTTCTATTAATTTTGCAAATCAATACCACCAAATCCACAAAGCATAACCTTTTAACTCCCAAAAATGACCAATATGTAATTTCTCCTAACAGCCTCTGTAGGAAATCTGATAGAAAGGTAAAGAGAGTTAAGATAGAAAATGTTGCTTAAGGTTACACTAAATCACACGAAATCTATAATAGTAAGGAGAATTGATAAAAAGATCTAGGGAGCGAAATCACTGAAAGGGTTACGCTAACATTTGCTGAGTAATCATAGGTCAGAAACAATCGTAACCACTGCAAAATTAGAGGAATTGCGGTGCGTGTTTCATTATGGCCTAACGGAGGATCGAAATCGTGGCAATAAGGGGTAAACAGCGTAAAATCTTCGAGTAGGAGAAACAAAAATAAATTCGAGAACCCATTTACTTGTGAAATTGAAGTGCTTTGTTCTTCAGTAAACAGAAGTAAGAGGTGATGAAGGACGGCATGGAAAAAATAACAGGTCAAAGTAGAGGTCACGTCTGCAAGAAGCAGTCCCCCGAGTAAGATTTCTAAAAATACCATTAGAACCAATTGGAAAAACCCTTACGTAGACTTTCAACAACAACCATTGCATAAGTATTTGACTTATCAACAAGCGAAGTGTGATTATCAAGTTTAAAGCTAACTGAGATCAAACAGATTTTTTTGGTAGTTTTGTAACGTTATGATTAAAATTCGGCGCGCTCTTCGATAACTTTAACGCGTCAGACGTTGTAGCAAAAAAAACGGTTATTTCCTGGATTTGGTGAAGTTGAGCCAAGGAAAGAAAACCGAAAGCACTAGTGATGAATACGCTACAAAATAAAGTATCTAAAAATACTCCTGCAGAGAGAAGTTTCCGCTATCAGAAACCTGTGCAATGCAAGTCGCTCCCTCAAGATATCACTCTGTCAATTGACGGGCGTTTTCAACAGATCAACGACTCAAATTGACGACAAGGCAACTCACATACCTGAGCAACCCACCACAATGATGACTAACGCAAGCAAAGACCACAAATTTCGAGTCATCTTGTACGTAGTGGAACACACTTCGACTCACATCCACTTACAGTTATCTCAGTTGAGTACAAGGCTTTTTATCATAAACCATCACATTTCCGATTGTCAATCAGTATGAACAGTTCCCGCAGTTTAATTGGCTTATCCGGGATCTCCAGGTATTTATTTTGCTGTGAAAAGTGCGGCGACGCCCTATAATGAGTAGGAGGAAAAGTTGCGACATTTAAAAAAACAATTTTCTTTTCAACAACAACAAAAGTATTAAAACACACATCTTTTGTTCTCCTGTTTAGTGAGAGTCATCAGGAAAACACATTCAGAGGAGAAGGTATTTTAATTGTTTTTTAGATCAGTATTGCAAAACAATAGATTTTCATGGCACAGGATATGACCCTAAAAATATTCACTCGTCGCTCCAGCACTGCATACTGTAAAAAAACTTAAGTGGAGGAAATATTTATAAAGGGGAGGCGAAACTGGTGAAAAATGAGAAGATTTCCAGGACATTCCGATGTTTCCCAACTCTTTGTCGTGCGAACACGATGGCGCTATTCCGGAGCAAATTACGTCGTTTAAAAAAACATGTTTATTCGTGATTGCCATGGAAAGGCCAAACAAACATGGAAGTAGGGTTCAAGTGCTAGGATATCTATCGCCAGGCGCTGATTACTGAAAATTCCTATACCGCGCAACAATTTCCCAACATTTTTAACTCCTAGAGAACTTTTTATCTTATATTTTTACTTATTTATTTATGTTGTCGCGTCAAAAAGTGTCAAAACTCCCACGAGCAAAAGACAAAGAAGGAGGAGGGGCCTTAACAAGCGCCAGATTATTACATTAGCGAAGAAAGAGTCATGTAATGGAAGTAAGTGTTGTATTCCTCCTCAGACGTTATGCACTAAACATCAGACATATTTTTGACCTCAAACTTGAATTGTACCTTTCCAGTGTGGTAACTGCAGTTTCCGGCTTAAATTTTATCTTGTTGTAGCTTTCCCTCATAGAGCTCGATCAAGGCGTTCGAGAATAGGAAGAACATTTTTTCTCGCGACGTCATCACAAGCGGACGAAGGCGAAAAATATAGCATGCCGTTCCTCGCCGAACCACGCGAGGTCAGCTTAGTTGGACCTACTAACAAACGAAACGACCAAAACGAAACAAACGAAGCGAAAAAAACAAAAAGACTGAATTATTCTTGATTTATTAATGAAAATTCTATTTTTTTTAAAAATAAATTTCCACATATTTTATTTTATATTTTGTATTTCACGCTTCACGTTGATTCATAAGGTCGGGACTAGTGTCCCAAATTGGTGTCCAAAGCGTTTAAGTGCCTAAAATTGGACACAAGTATAGCGTCTAATATCGGACACTAGTGCGTGTCTAAAATCAAACAGTAGTGTCTGACAATATCGGATAAAATTATTCAAACGCGGTCACTCTTACTTAAAATCGGACAGTACTGTTACATTTTGGACAATTTTGTCTGAAATCAGGCCCTAATGTCCATTATCGGACACTTATATCTAAAATCTGTCACTAAACCGTCAAACATTGGGCGCCATTGTCTAAATATTGGTAATGCAAAATGTAGGCAACTTAATCCCAGCAGGAAAGTTGGACCACTACTGAAGCGGGGATATCTTTAGGGGCCGAGTATCCCCGTATTGGTTTTAAGTTCTCCACAAAAGTGCTACCATAATTTTTTCCCGCAGCCGTTTCTGGCATTATTACGCAACCTGTTCTCAGAGAAACATCCCCTTGGGTGGGAACTAGTGGAGAAGGGGGTGGGGGGTTTGGAGCGTTGAGTGACATACCAAATGAAGGACATCACGCAATGCTCCTCTAGAGGATGCTTCTAGATTTTTGGTGAACGCGTTGCGTAATAACCCAAGAATCGGCTGCGAGGAAGATTAGCTAGGGAGCACTTTCTGTAGAGATCTATACACTCAGCCCCGTTCAGCGAGGGTTCAGTTTTCCTGCCATAAACTCATTCGAAGAGACTTCTTAAGTTCTTCCTCTCTTTCCCATCCTGACACATGCGTATGTTGTAACTTAAAATCGTTTTGAAGACGGAGCA
This sequence comes from Pocillopora damicornis, assembly GCF_964200805.1. Lineage (NCBI taxonomy): Eukaryota > Metazoa > Cnidaria > Anthozoa > Scleractinia > Pocilloporidae > Pocillopora > Pocillopora damicornis. The sequence goes on along the minus strand of NC_142672.1, from coordinate 26,687,882 downwards.
GAAAATCAAGAGGCTAAGAAATATGACAAAGAGGAGGAAAAAGAACCTGTGTGGGAAAAAAACTCAACGAACAACGAATTTAAACCACCGTATTTATTTTATTTTAAAGATGCCAGTCCTGCATGTTATAGTAAAGTAACATCTAGTAAACATAAGCATGCGTACATGCCCGAGTTATTTTTTTTGGTTGAGCGAGTTAAGATGGAACACTTTGTGTAACTTTCAAACGGACGAAAATATCGCATTACTTCACCTTGAGAGAATAAAAAAAAACCAAATTTATCTGAACTAACACAGGTATTTTGTGGTCTGTTGTCTATAATACTTCTGAGCAAAAATCAAATGCATCGGTGCCTCGCTTAATGTTGTTTCCCTCGCAGCTGTTGTTTGGTCTCCTCACACAACGTCATTTGTTATATACCTAGAATTTTACTCAACAAAACGAGCACTCTGATTGGTTGATTCCTGTGTGTGTCGTGACCAGGATACAATTGCTCAGATGTTGCCCGCGCGCCGAATACAACAGCATGTTTTCGCCATATGATTGTTTAAGGAAAATTCTAAATATATAACAAAGCACTTAATGTATGGTTGCGTGGGAAACAGTTTTGTTTCCCCAAGAGTCCAGATGTATCCCGAGACGAAGTGTATTAAGTATCTAATATTCCCCGTTGGAGGGAGAGCGCGTTGCGTGAGAGAATACGCTTCTACCTGTTCCTCTAACAGAGAGCATATCAAAATTAATTGTCAACAATAAGTTGCTTTAAAAGTATAATTCTAAGTAATTTTACCACGAAAACCAACTGAAACTCTGTTGTATCTCTAATAGACCCCCAACCAAAGATATATTGCGATCTCAAGTAAAGATACATTGCACACGAGAAAGGATAATATTTCAAAGAGTGCTCCTTGATTGGTTATTGCCTATCTGGACTTTGCCCTGTGTGTGTGATGTGAATGCTGTGATATGATTGGTGCAAGATACACACCCTAATGCGGCAATCTGATTAGTGCGAGATACATACCCAAATGCGGCGATCTGATCGGTGCGGGCAACATACCACTCTACACGCTAACATAGAGTTACTTTTTTATAATAGAAAAAACTAACTCAAAGAGAGACTCTGAGTTCGTTTATCTTTGGACGGATTTTCAAAGTATCATCTAACTTCAAAGCTCTCAGTCTGTGACCTGTAGTTATTCGTTGGTTGCAAAAGAGCTATTTGCAGGTCGTGAAAGTGGCAAACTCTCTTTTGAATCATTCCATAGGTAAGCTAGAAACATTCTCACGTACAAGTATTCGTATCTCCTCTTTGAATTGATCACAAAAGTTGGAGAGTTAACGAAATTCCAAAGATGCACGAAAACAGCGATTTCGTAGACCCTCGTAGACTTGTTATACCCACATGGCCGAGACAATTCCGGCAAAAATCCGTTTTATCACCACTTATTCGCTGCAAAATGAATAGTTTGCATAAACATTTAAGAAAGAGATAAAATGTACGATGACCCATTTTTGCAGCACAAATTGTTGCTAACAACCACTTTGGCTTTTTTAAATGTCAAGCGTTCTGCGCCAAAACAAAACCCTTGGGGTTAATTCCAGTTTTTTGGATAATCATGTGCTCTGGGCAGTCTGTTCGACGGTAGTTCCATTTCTGGAAATTCGAATTGGTTCTGCAGCTAAGGAGTAAACAATTAATGTAGAGAAAAATTGTCTTTTAAACATCCATGGGCTCTATTTCTGCATCCCTTGACTTGGAGTGGCTCAACTCTCGACGAACTTCAGGGGTAATCTACGAAAGAGAAAGAATCTCAATGAGTTGAAAGCGATCAAACACAGGTCATACATGTATGTGCATCGTTACTTCAGGAACACTTCATTACTCTTTGCAGTGCTTCAAGCTTAAGGTTTTCCAAAGTTGCTATTTCGCTGGGGAATTCGAAAATGATTGCAAAAAATAAAATTTTAGAGGACAGTGCCGGCAATCGTATGTCATAAAATGAGGAGAAAGATGCAACAACGGGGAACTGATGATATTCCATGCAAACGTATATCCTTTTTTTAACCTCAGATTATGAAAATTACTGAAAAAATTAAAAAGTTAACAAACCAGTTGTTTGCCGAACACAGATTTGGCGACTATCCCTGAAAATTTAGCTACCAACCGACCGAGGGCAGACCACGTTTAGTAAAAAATCAGGGATCAATATCAGTATCTGGGCAACTTCCCACCTACCCCTCCCCTAACCCAACATTGACTGTTAATGGGTTAGGGGAGGGGTGGGTGGGCAGTTGCCCAGATACTGATATTGATCCAAAACCAGGTCTAGTTCTGGCTAAAACTAAAAGGCCGAAAACAATCGGAGAAGGACAAAGAACAAAAAACACACTCGGTTTACCTGATCATGGACCTGCGCTCTACATAATTCCATCAACGCGTCTTTCTGTTCACTGGATACATCCTCTTTATACCTGCAACATATGCAACACCTTTTATTAATCTGTGGTGCGAGTGATAAATCCGTTTTAATCTTCTCTGTCCCAAACCATCCACGCTCTTCTTTGATACAGTCTTACATCTATGGTGATTTCTTCCCGGTCCACTAAAGCAAACCGTAGAGTATTTATTGAATTGAAAGCCGTCTCCGGATGGACACCGCAGATGGAAGCAGAATCACCCGTAGATACCGTTCTTGAATAAAAACTGCACTCAATTTGAACAATGCGGAGTTTAGAAAAGAATTATTAGAAACCAAATTTACTTCCAACCCTTAATCGGTAATCTAAACAATAATTACAATTTTACGTGTACAAATCACAAACCAGGCCATCGAGAATCTATCTTAGCAAAAGAGCAAGCCACGAGAGCTAAACAAAAATTATAGTACTTGCAAACGATTGATTGTAGCTGGCCCAATGATTTACCGTAACTGATGGATCTAACTGGTCTCAGTATCAAGAAATGTGATGTGTAACGCTTAAATATTTTCAAAACGCCGCGGCTTTTAATTGAGTATTTACGGTATAGTAAGATTCAACGTCACAAAAAAAGTCTTCAAAAAAAAATTCCTTTCCTCTTCAACGCGCGCCTAAGCCCCTCTACCCTCCCCCCTCACAAGTTAAGAAAATCCGCTGCGAGGACAGTTAGCACTTAACGGAGTTCCACTGTTTCTTAAGGAGGTCTCTTATTGGTCGTCACAATTACGATCGACGACAAAGTAAAACATCAAGAGTAACACTAACGCTTTAAATACAACGTTCACAATCAGTTAAAAGCTTAACATAACGAAGAAAATTTTAATAATACACCAAAGTTACCTCTGAACAAATGTCAATAAACTTTGATGCCACAGGACTGGAAGAATACGCTTATCAGATAAGAACCTGGGTTGAAATGAAAATGCAATAAATTTAACTCCCTCTTATCAATGACGCAAAGCTAAGCAAGAGCTTACCAAGGTGAATGGGCTTTCCCTAAATGTATTTATTCCCCACGTGTATGAAAACGGTCGAATCAAAACATCCTGCTCTCCTTCCGCTGTCGTAGGATCCCTACGCTACACACCCTTTCTGCTGCCTCGTTTGAAGCCCTAGGGGTGAATCTCGGAGACATTTTGAAATTGTTATATTTTAAATTCTATATATGCCTCAAAGTTAAGCTACAGTAATTGTTCTGGGTGAAATAGGCTCTTAACGACCCACTAATATAAGACCTTATTACGTTAATTTAAGTCCCCGACCGCACTACTCACCGTAAAAAGTGATAAACGACAGCATCAATCACTCTGTAGGGTAACGCGTATTTCTTGTCAAAAAAGTGTCGCAAAAAAATACTGTTTGCACCTAGCGAAAAAGATAATCAAGCAAATCAGACCATGGATAACGTATCATTAAAACAGATGCACGTATAAAAATGTACAGTTCACTTCAACTTCGAATCGACTTCCACCTTTTCCTAGGTTCGGTCTCCGATCCCTCAGAGAGGGAATTTGGAGGAAGAGCGCGGGCTCATTTCTTGAGAAGCGGCTGATCAAGCCTAACTTTAGACTGTCTTGAAACATGTGTGCGGGTGAACAAATTGTAAGGCTACACTCATTTAACCTTATTCATTATGAGAAATAAAAACAAACAGGAAGAAGAAAAGTTACCTGAATAATCCATTTCAGCAATTTTCAACATAGCAGCACTGGAGTGTAAAACTGGTATACTAGTCTTGGAGATCAAACTTCCTATGATGATTGCCTCACGCAAGGTACATGTTCGTGACTGAAAAGCAACAAAAAATATTTCAAAACGTCACCGTGGTTTGTTGCATTTCCCTCCTCCTCAGACTATCTGATGCATATCACTCAGAAGAACAATCTTGCTAAATTATTCTATCCAGTATCCTTCGCAGTAAACTTTTGGTCTTGTGTACTCTGCACCACTTGCGCCACTCTATTGCGTTTTTGAGGCAAGCACGGCCCGGGAGAGCGCGAGGAAAGCGCAAGGAATACGCGAGAGGTAAGATTTCTCCTCGCGTTTTTTTTTTTTTGTGCGGCTAGACATGACAACTGCTGCAGAGGAGACTCTATGTTATCAAGCTGTATACTGAATTAAATAAAGAATTAAAGAATTCAAGCCACTTAAATTTAAAATAATCAGCGATTGTCATGAGTTCACCAGCAGCACAACCCTTGGCACATAATTCCTACAATCTGATGTACTTGATACCCAAGCCTCTGATGTGAAAAGTAACAATTGCAGAATACTGAAGTGTGTCTCTTTGTCTTTTGTGGGAATAATTTTTGTAGTTTGAGATGACTGAAATTTCTTCTGGGAACTAGTTTTTACGAATGCTAAGAATACAAAGTGACACTTTGTTTGCTTGCAAAATATTTCCTTCTCCATTTGCCTGAGAGTTCAATGGATTGAGGGATTACTGTTGTTGTTTTTTTTTTTTCCAAGAGACATAATTTTGTGCAGATTAAAGGCTACAAACAAAATTCACAAAATTTACTTGACAAATGGTACAATAGATCACTCATTTCACCTCACACAGGGGTAATAAAATTCCTTTGAAGAAAGCAGCAGGTTTGAACAATGCCTTCTTTAAAGCCTGGAAAAGACAGAGAGAAGGTTAATTGACATTGTATCAATGGTTAACTGATGAAAATGTGCATATCAAATGTTCTTACCACGTACAAATGGTAGTTGAGTCGTTTGTACTCTGTAATGTCATCTCTCACTCTTGGTAATAACACTAAGTTGAAGAATCTAGTAGTAGAATGGACAAAATACATCTTCACTGTGATTCAAAACGATTTTTCTAATATAGATTGGCAACTTTAATTGTTGAAAATCAATTTACAAAAGGCAAATTTTACTCCTAAATGATTAAAAAACAACAAGAAATCACCTCTTCCCCTCCACCCAAAATCCCCCAATAAACAGAACACATATATGCATTCTAAAAGCTTGTGTAAAACATCATTCCTTTAACACAATGCTCTCTCAAACTTTTCAATTAGTTGTTGAGGCCCAAATGTGAAAAACTTGCATGTGCTTCATAACATTAAGCAGCACAAAAAAAACTTTAACTTAAATCATTGTTAGTATCTTCATGGCATTAAAACAAACCTCTGAGCCATCTTAACATTGAGATTTGACACAAATGTCCTTGTTGCTTGAAACATGGCTGCTGCAGTCCACCTCTCTGGTTCTGTTATATACAGCACCTGAACAGTGAACAGTATATGTACCTTAAAGTATCCTCAATTCTTTCAAGGTAGGGGTTTCATTAGAGAAAGGGGTAAGGCACCTGGTCAAATGAATGGCAGAGAAGAGGGCTAGGACTATGCTCTGAACATTAACCCTTTCACACCCAAGATCTCATTACTAATTCTCCTAAATGACTGCCACAATTCTTATGATTTTAGTTCTGAGAATTTGTTATTGGATCAACTAATAATCCCCTGATTGATATTTCTCTCTATTCTCATCACTTTTCTGCATGATATTGTATGGAAATTGTGGGGAGAAATTCTATCTTGGTCACTCATGGGAGTCAAAGGGTCAAATCCCTGTTGAGGCATTGAAAAATGAAATAATGTACTGGATCCTTGTTTTAAACTTACCTCCTCCCAATTCGAGAGAGATGGAATAACTTTAAAAGCCTTTGGCAACTTCCCAGATCGGTATTTAGCCAAGATTTGTCCAACACTATAAACACATCAAACATGAATTTACTTTTAATTTGAAGTAATTCAGACTCTCCTTGTTTTTATAATAATCTCATTACTTTTGATTCTGAAGGAGGATTGACAACATTTAGATTTGGAAAATTTAGCTTCATAATATCAACCAAATCTTCTACGAATTTGTATATTGAGATTTTTTCAAATGTCCAGGTTTTGGTTTTTTAAGTATCATTTCACATTAATAACACAATGACCTCAGATTCTCCACCTAGACAAAAAAAAACCTTGAACAACTGTTCAACTAAGTTAAAAAGAAAATTAGTAGTGGCAAATATTTGTGTCAAGTGAAGATGGATCCTTCTAAAATTTCCACATAAAAGCACAGCTACATGCTCCTTAGTTACATACCCTTTGAAAACTTCAACAAGCCGCTCATCCATCTGTGGAGCTGTAGATCTTTCTGTGACAAAAATGAACAAAAAATAAAATCCAATTTTCAAGTAAGTTAAACCCATTATTTGATTCAATGAGCCTCTCAATCTCTGGAGTGATAAAAATGAATTTCTCCATCCATATATTTTCAGGTAGAAAGGTGATAAGAAGTGAGAAAATATCAGCAAGGGGATATAATTTAATTTTGCATTAAATCCCAAGTTATAAAATTTAAAGAAATATATGGCAGCCAGTGCAAAGAATTAATATCTAATCCTTCCTACAACTTGGGGAGTAATTATAATAATAAATTTAAAAAAAACCCATGAGATGAGTCTTTCCTAGTAAATACTGCAGAAGATCTTCATCTCAAACCTGACATTTGACTTTCTATTTCTGTCTTCTTGTCTCGAATTTTTTCCATGATCACATCAGCCAGAGTTCTCCTAGCTGGTGTATCTTTTGACATAAATACTTCAAACGCTTGCTCATCTTCTTCATCAACTTCCTGTAAAGCACAGAGAAGCAAATCTCAGCTACTCAAAAAGGATCACAGCAGAGCATTATACTTTACACACCTATCAGTTCAAAGCTCCAACATGAGCTACAGTAACAAGCCAACTGGGAGCTGATCATTTTGTTGGTTGTTGGGTGTTCAAGCTTCAAATTGATCAACCTATTAGGAGGTGATGTATATCTATTCAACCTGATCATCTAGAGAAGACTAGTGGCATACAGTTGAAACATCAAGATCTACAGAAGTGACTGCAACATAAATGCAAATTATTGATCACCATAATCATAGAATCAAAAAGGGATAACAATAACTCACAATGTTTTCATAGAACTGTTCACTAGCAACTGATGCTGCATCATCTTCATCTGATTCCAACTCGCCTGCATCCAAATTTTGTAACTCAGGTGGACCTAGACGTGTTTGTGCTGTCTTTAATGATTTGTTTGAGCCAGAAGCCACACCAAACTCTGCTTCCAATTCATCTTGTTGCTTTCTTGCCTGTTCTAGAATTTTTCTTGATAGCTTTTCTTCAACAAACTGTTGACATACAAAAGACTATGGTTCATACATTAAAGACACATTTCAAATTAAATATTGTATAAAAAATCAATGTCAAAATTAATGTCAAAATCAATAACATCACAAAACATAGGGAAGAAGACTGTTAAAGGCTCACAGTCACTAAAGATAAGTTTAAATGTGAGCACACGAGAAATGGTACTTTTAAAAAAAGCAGAAGCCCGAAGAAAAATGCAAGACAGCTGTTTCTAAAACATGCCCAAATCCCGTGTCTGCTTGCTTGCTAGTTTTGCTCCCTCTTTCACTTGAGTCCACCAACGTGCTCAAGGAGCCTTGCACGGGCTGACGATAGACAAATTCAAACCAAAAACGTCTCGGTAATGCTCATATCAACTGCGGATATGGGTGTAATTAAAAAAAAACCTCAGGCCAACCTTAAGAAAAAGTGAGAATACCACGATTTCTAGGTATTGTTGATACAAATTCATTCTCGCTGATACGTACAGATAATTATACAGTATAGCACACAACAAACACGAGGGCCTTACTTAGTGTAAACAATTTTATGTCCTTCTGGAAATGCTCCTTAAAAGTGCAGTCAAAAAATCTTCCACCTATACGCTAAATAGTCAAAGTTGACGGTGCTTTCACTAAAAGGAGAACCGAATTTCACAATCAATCCAAACATATCTGATCTTACCGTGTCTTCCGATTCTCCCTGTCTATCCCTTCGTTGTTTCGTTCTTCCTGAAGGTCTAACACTTTTTGATTCAAGGATATCTTCTGTCAAGCCGGTCGAACGTTTTTTACCCTTCTTGTCTTTCCCCATAATGAAAACGTAGAAATTAACTTCGAATTCCGTTTGGGGTTCAAGAATTGCCACATAATTCGGCTGCCATGTTGGTCTAGCTCCAACGTGGGTGAACTGAAAACAATCCAGCGGTCTACTGCACTGTCATTTCCAGAGGTCCGCAATGCATACAAAAGTAAATATGTTCATTTACGACGTACTCTTTATCTCAAGATACACATGCTTTAATTTTGGGACTGTTCTTCCTTCAAACACGCGAAGCCAAATAGGAGATAGAGATTAGTTTTGTCACTCTGCCGAGATGGCAACTTTACATTTCTTCAAGTTCTCACAACCACCAAAATCCTTTTACATATTTAGCAGGTAATTTAGTGTTAACAACTGGGTTGAAAACGTAAATTAGCCACCGTAAAGAGTAAAAAAGCTGAAGTTTCGAGCGTTAGCCCTTCGTCAATCGCTCTGACGAAGGGCTAACGCTCGAAACGTCAGCTTTTTTACTCTTTACGGTGGCTAATTTACGTTTTCAACCCAGTTGTTAACACTAAATTACCTGCTATACTCTCCCACCGACGCAGCACCACAGTTTCTTTAGAAACTTACCCCTTCATCCTTTTACATATTTACTCGGGCTTTCCAAGGGAAACGCCGGAGTTGAAATTCCGGCTTTTTTTTTTCCGTTCGGTCGCAAATCGCAGTCATCATCACGCATGCGTAACTTTTTTAGTCTGACGGATGCGCGACGGTTTCTCTAATGAGCACACAGGATGGAGTAATGACCGACGAAGGGAAGCTTTCGCGGTGTAAAATCAGCAGACACTGTGTATAGGACGCTCAAAACGCATACAAAATATGCTGATATCGTTTGCGGTAGACCACTCTAAAAGATATCGAGTCGGTCCGTGAACTTTATGAGGTATCTCTTTATGAGCGAACATTTATGAGTGGACCTTTCATCTAGAAACATGCTATATCAGCTGAGCTACCTAATGTTAATCGAGCGAAGCATAGACGCAAATCTCATCGTGTATGTAGACATTATCGTGAACCAAGCAGAATACCGATACGAAGTTTGAAAAGGTTAAGGAACAAGAGAAGAAAGGTTAGAAAATTTTGTCTATGCAATTTGCCTCCCATCTATCCCCATGTCATCTACATTATCCTGTTATGTTAACGCTAAAAAACTATTAAATAAAAAGACCTTTAAGTTCAACAGTCGTGAAAGAATTCGTCAATGTATATGAAAGGTAAAGTATCGTGCCAGTCGATATTTAAAATTGTTGTCTTGTAACAAACTGATGTGTTCTTGCAAGAATGAAGCTCGTGTAGCAAATTATTGCAATTTTAAATTAAGTAGAGACAGAAAAAAATCCTGGTCCTCCAACATATGTTGACCCTGACAAAACAATAGTAGCTTTCTATAGTCGAGGTAACGAGTCAGTTTTTGAACAGAATGCAGGAAAACAATGTGTTGCAATGAGATTGTGTTCTTTGATTTACAGACACACAAGGGATCAGCTCTGCAAATGATCTTATACAAATAATGAATGTTGGAAATCAGCTTTATTCAACTTTGTCATGATTAGCTATGGGCGGCCGTCACCACCAAAAATACAAGGATGTCAAATAGATCAGCAAATACAAAGATGGTGTAAGGATCAGCTGCAGGGTAGCATAGCTAACAAAAGAATGGCATGGCCAAATTATAGACAGTCTAGTTTTCCTTCGTGAAACAGAACGCCCTAAACATGAATAGTTTAGCCAAATGAGAAACGGTCTAGTAGCCCATGTTGAGTTGGATCATGAGATTGTGAAATGGACTAGCTCAATTACGAATAGCTTAGCACTCATTTGCAATACAGTACTCAAACGGTGTAGCGTTGAGTTAAACGGCTCAGGGTAACGTCGAGTAGCACAGCGTACGCACAAACGGTGTAGCGTTGCGTCAAATGGCTCAGCGTAATTTAGAATGGTACAGCGTACACACATATGGTGTAGCGCTGCGGGAAATGGCTCAGCGTAATGTCGAATGGTACAGCGTACATAAAAACAGTGTAGCGTTGTGTGAAATGGCTCAGCGTAATGTCGAATGGTACAGCGTACATGCAAACAGTGTAGCGTTGCGTGAAATGGCTTAGCGTAATGTCGAATGGTACAGCGTACATACAAACAGTGTAGCGTTGCGTGAAGTGAAGTGAAGTGTATTTTGAAGGCCACAGGTAGGCTTTGCATAAATGCAGAAATATACGTGTAGACACACGGTAAAATTTCTATATTAATCAAATTTTTGTTAGAGCATCTTTCTCAATTACAAAGATATGATATGTGTGATATTATTGCCTAGAATTCAGCTATTGTGGCAAATTTGGGGAAGCAAAATTTAAATTTACGAAGAGATATTACATTGTATTATATTTGATAAGCAAAGTAACCAAGAAAATTGAGGAATCCTGTTAAAAGCGGAGTGTAACGTTACATTCTGCAGTTGCGAACGGATTACCGTGAATGAAGAACAAAATTATACGTTAGTAAAAATGTGTCTTCAGCTTTAGTTTACTGTCAAAGCTTTAGCCTTTCCTATTCGCTCTGACGAAGGGATAACGCACGGAATGTCAGTTTTAGAAACTCGCTACGGTGGCTAATTTACATCGCCAACTCAGTTAATAAAACGAAAGTACCTTGTAACACCCTCCGACGTAGCACCACAGTTTCTCGAGAAATTTACCCCATGTTTTCATTTGTAGTTTAATGAGTCACCTTTCATGTGTAACAAATAATTACTGTTACATCGCATCATAGTTAGATCGCTCCATCAAATAAGTTACTTCGCTCCCAACATAAGTTACCTACTGTTGGCTGCGCATTCAATGTTATTTCGCTCGACACGTAAAAAGAAGAAACTCAAAATAGCCTTAAAAGCGGCACCGGTAAAGCTGATTTCACCTCCATGATCGAAGACTTTGGCCTTTATGAGGCTAACTCCGACAAACCCTTCTTTATACATGTCATGGTTTTGAACTTTTAAAGTCTAGAAACTGCGTTGATTAGAAGAGATTAAAAATAACTCTCAGGTATAGACTACCCAGAAGGGTATAGAAGAGATTAAAAGTAACCCTCAGGTGTACACTACCCAAGAGGGCACGAAAATTGAATTCACACTAATTTATATCAGGAGACCTCTCTTTGTCTGGTCTCTTTCTTTTGACTGAAAGTCGAGGCATCCACTGTTAACTTATATAATTATTGTCCTTTACTAGTTCCCGAATGTCGTTGTCAAGCTCGGCTATTCTTGGCTGACATCTTTGCAATTTCCCATGATTATTTGACTAGAGGCATTTCCCGCCTAAAGTGTACGGTCGAGAGCGATTTGGTTTACTGCATCAACAACAGGATTATATTTTGAGACCTCGCGAATCCATCTGCTAGAATTCCCCCTGTCTAATTAGTCTGGCATAGATACCAATTGAAGATGCAACCCTACATGTTGTTTGGTTACCGGGCGTTGAACGAACAGCCTTTGTTGGTGCGCTTGAGACCTGCTGCCGGGATAGAGGGTATTGTAGTCATTGCGGAATCGACGAAACAATTCGTTTGCAAAAGCGTTCGGCCTGATTTCACATTTAACTTTTTCGTAAGCACATACCAGTACTTTTTGGGGTCGAGATTGGATCCCGTAACTCTGGAAAGCTCAGCCGATCGATCCAAGACTTCAACCTCCATGATGAGATCACGCCAAGTGATTCTAATGCAAGATTTATTGTGTTTTTGTGTTTTTTATTGTGACACCAACCGACCGCAAGCGTTAATGTAATTCTCTATACTGAGGACAGAAATGTAGCGCCTTCGTAGAATGCAGGCTGCAAATTTTTTTCGGGGCCAAAGCTCCTCATGATAAAGGACGTGATTAAACGCATCTTTTATTGCGTCCCCCTTTACCACGAACTAAGTGTCTCTAAGAACCGTGTAATTCGGAATTCGGTAAGAGAAACCAAAATCTCCCCAAAGCTTCCTCGGCCAATGTGCTTTTTCACATGGAGCTTATTGCATTCATACTGCGGAAAGTAATATCGTAAAAAAACACCTCAAACGGCCCATGAAGGCCAAAATATACCACAAGTGTTAATGTCAACAATAACTAATCATTAACACATAGTGTGATCTGCCTGTTCTGCCCCTGGACTAAAAGAATTAATTACTCGGGCTTTCCGAGGGAAATTCCGGCTTTGTTCTTCTTCGTCGTTCGGTCGCAAATCGCAGTCAAGTCCTCATCACGCATGCGTAACGTTTTGACTAATGAGCACACAGGATGGTGAAATGGCGGACGAAGAGAAGCTTTCGCGGTGCAAAATCAGCACAGACAATGTGTATAAGACGCTCAAAACGCATACAAAATATGCCTACATCGTTCGCGGTAGACCCACACTGAAAGATTTCGAGCGTTTTCGGAACGGGTCGTTCCGTGAATCATATAAGATATCTCTTTATGAGCGAACATTTATCGGGGAACCTTTCATCGAGAAACATGCTATATCAACCGAGCTATCTAATGTTAATCGAGAGAAGCATAGATGCAAATCTCATCGTGTATGTAGACGTGAACGTGAACCAAGCAGAATACCAATACGAAGTTTAAAATTTTAAGGAACAAGAGCAGAAAGGTTAGAAAAATTTGTCTATGCAATTTGCCTCCCATGTATCCCCATATCATCTACATTACACTGTTATATTAACTCTAAAAAACTATTAAATAAAAAGACATTTAAGGTTAACTTTTGTGAAAGAATTCGTCAATGTATATGAAAGGTGAAATATCGTACCAGTCGATATTTGAAATTGTTTTCTTGTAACAAACTGATGTGTTCTTGCAAGAACGAAGCTCGTTTAGCAAATTTTTGCAACTATAAGTTAAGTAGAGACAGAAAAAAATCCTGGCCCTCCAACATATGTTGACCCTAACAAAACAATAGTAGCTTCCTATAGTCAAGGTAACGAGTTAGTTTTGGACAGAATGCAGGACAAAAATGTGTTGCAATGAGTTTGTGTTCATTGATTTACAATGACACACAAGGGATCAGCTCTGCAAATGATCTTATACAAATAATGAATATTGGAATTCAGCTTTATTCAAGTTTGTCATGATTAGCCAGACAGGCATATTTAATGCAGTCAGAATTACCAATAGCATTAAATGTGTTTGATACTGATTATCAAATGGAATACTGTGAGAGCTACTCTGGTACTGTTCACCAAGAAATTGCTATAGAGGGGTATCAGTACTGTACATTTTTACCAAGAGCCTTTGAGTCACACATATTTGAAAGCTACACCAATTTCATATTTACAGTAGGGTGTACTACTGCAATAGTAATATGGGGTTCAAAATATTTGATTCTCATGTAAGAGATTTGTATGGTAGGGGCAGCCTCAAGGTACATGTGTTCTTCTTGAAGTACTGTCTCTTGATATTTTAGTGCATTATTATCAGAATATACATAACAATGATATATTTGAAGTAAGAGGAGTACAAATTGAGAATATTCAAAATAGGATAGTTTCTCAAAACAGGCTGAATGAAACCATAAACTTTAATCTAAGTTGTGCTGTAGCTCTACACTCTCTTTGCTACTCTATAATGAAATCATGTAATTACTGGAATTACAACTCATCCTTACCCACCATTGTTAACAAAGGCAAAAAGATATGTCGTAAATCAAGTTTGGAATGCAACAAGTAATCACCAGCTAATCTTCCAAGAACTGTAGATGTTTGTGAAACTGAAGTAAATTTGGATAATTTGTTTGAGAGTGAAGGACTATTAACTGATTCACTTCAAAGCAAGCCAATTCTTGAGAATGAAATAATACATAATAGTGAATGTACAGGGTTTTTGATATCATTTTGTTCATACTGCATCAGTTGTACCTTTAAACCCACAAAAAGATCAAAATATATGTATCCCCCCTGCTTTATAATAAAAGACACATGTCCCCTATTCAGTACACTAAAAACATAAATGGAATGGCTTCACTTGTTAATGCCATTAGAAAAATACTAGAGAAATATAATACTTTAGGGCAATACAGATTACTGTTTGCTACATGTTCATGTAAAGTAGTTGATAGAGAGGAAAGAAAAAAATTGATGATTAAACATAGGAAAAAACAATAATATAAAGCAATGGAGCCAGCAGAGAAAAAAATATTCTTGAAGAAAAAACAATTAAGGGATATGAAAAATAAACAGGAAATACAGAATAAACTGTCCCAAAAATACAAAACAATGGATACTGGGTAATCAGTATCTTCAGGATGCACTAGCCATGACTGAATGCCTTGAATATCACACTCTGTTTGTGAAGCAGTTCTGAATCTATTTAATAACTCTGTGAATGGTTGGTCATCCTTTTGTCTCACATTTTTGTCAACTCTATCATCTTGAAAAATATGCATCTAGTTGGTAGTAGTTCCCACTTAAGCAAAGTTGGGTCCATCCTTATTTCTGCTGATGATATCCCTCTTGATAATTTAAATTCTTATACGTACTTAGCTATTGTGATTAATAACCGGTTTTCCTGGACTGACCACTTCGATTATATTCATATATATTATTCGTGGTAAGATCAGTAAAAAGTTCAAGGCATATTAAATCTTGCCTCCCCCTCAATACTAGAATAATGTTTTTATTAGTTTCATTTTACCTCTTTTTGACTATGGGGATATCATGTGAGGAGATCACGGAAATGCCTCCTTAATGTCTGAGCTACAAGTGTTACAGAATAAGGCTGCTCACCTCATTTTAGATCTTCCTGAACATTTTTCTGCAGCTGAGGCACTAGAGAGACTTGGCTGGAAGCCATTATTGCGATTTAGAAAGGAACATCATGCTATTTTTATGTATAAATTGATTAACAACCATTTCTGTCACTCTATCCCTGTCACATTCAATGATGATTTTCATAGTTACTACACAAGATTGAGTATGACATTCATAAATCCAGTGCCACAAGAAGATGGGGTCATTGGTCATCAGCAAATTTTAGCGCTGATATATGGAACAGTTAGACACCTCATTAAGGAATGCAGAGTCACTGCCTGCTTTTAAACATGGCCTGTCCGAAGTTGTCTTTGACTCTTAACAACATTCTTTGCTTTTTACCCTTTGTATATTCTTTTTATCTTTTACATTCTTGTATTTTTAACTAGTTATTTTTGATGCTTGATGATAGTATATACTCTCTAATCTTTTACATTTTTGTATGTTGAACTAGTTCTTAATCTAAACTTAGTATTCTTTTGAGGACCCTTCTGTAAACCACTTTATGATGTTGGCATCCTCATTAAAGATTACTATTATCATATATAATTTAAGCATATTTTTCATTACTCATGTTTTTGTCTCAATGTACAATTTACCTTTCTTTCTACCTAATTAAGACTAACATGAATTACTTAATCTCAATATAAAAAGAAAAGCGAAATAAATTCAGGTAGCTGTATCAAGATAATGTCATTTAAATATATGGCCCATCTAACAAATGATGGTGGTACAACAATAATAGCACAAAAAGACTTTCACTATGTAGTATTCCTATGAAATTGAACAATTAAATACAAAAACTAAATGTTGCAGACACATAATTAGTAAAATCATAGTTATGTTAAATATTATTTTTTAAATCCTTCCCAATGCATTAATAATTATGGTTATCACCTCTCTTCACTTAGGTAGAGAGAGGTGACAACTGCATGCACATGTCTGCAGCTTAACTTGCAGAATTAGGGCTTAATACAGCAACCAAGAAAGCACTTGTTGTCCATCAATCTGAATATCATCAGTTATCTAATTTAACAAAAAACAGTGCTCCAAGTTACTACCATTTTAGTTGTCATGGTGAGCATAAAAAACTTTGGAAACTATATATTTTTTCAGAAAAAGTCACCTGTTAGGTGACTTACACAAAGCATTCCTCAAATAGGCAGCAAATGTTTCCTTATTCAGTGTTATGGTGCTAAGTTGAATTGATATAATCCCTTGGTCTTCTTCTGCAACTTATGGTTTATTTTTGCAACCATGTTATAATCTAATGTCTGCATAGAAGCTCAGACCTCTGTAATGTCTTTAAGATACGTACAACTTTCTCATGTACAAAAGAAGTACCTGAGGGCCACAAGTTTATCAGTATTTTATACTGTCAAGTGCCACCCTAAAAGGCCCTAAAATTTATTGATAATTACTTTGTATTGGTTGCTTAACCAAGGTTAAGGTTTGTACCACGATTTACCAAATTTAAGGAATAGGAAAATTACCCAAATGTTGAAGGGATACCTTGATGAACTCTGAATTAGTTTGATCATACATACTAACTAAGGACTCCAATGACTTGAGGCTGAAGACCTTAGTCAACCCCAGTAAACATTCTCTGTACTCTTCAGAGAGGGTGATGAACAAAACACTGACCCTCAGTTAGACTACCCAAATGGACTGTCCTTAAATGGACCCACTCTTTTAGTCTCTTTGTAGTTCTGCTTGCCACAACCAATACCATGAAATTTAGGTGATTTTTTTAAACCAGTATTTAAGTCCATCCAACATAAAAGAACTTGAAGTCATGCTTTTCTCCTGAGGCCCAGTATTGGTCATGAAGTAAGGCGAGAAATCGATAATATTCACCTTTTTGTGCTTCAGTACATAGATTGACACAGACATTTGCCATGTACATTAAATTCTTTAAAGTCAGCCATGTAGTTTACAGCAGCTTGATGATTGAAAGAGAAACACAACATGGCATGTTGTATAACCTGATAAGTTGCTATCACTCTGTGTATGTATGTATGTATGTATGTATGTATGTATGTGTGTATGTATATATCTATATATACATACATACATATATATGTGTATATATATACACACACACATACATTATATATACACACACATACATTATATATACACACATATACATACATATATACACGCATACATATATACATATATACATATATACATATATACATATATACATATATACATATATACATTGGAAGTCTGCAAGTCGATTTTTGCGTGGAACAGTGCTCAATACATTGAAGCAGAGCAGAATAAATATTATGAGATCGGGAAATGTAGTTGCATCCTTTTTTCCTCTCATAATATTTACATATATACATATATATACATATACTTTTTGGCACGGCAGGTCTGTTTGTGGCAACCCAAGGGCTGGTGTGAACCTGCAATAAATTTCCTATAAGACGCTTAAATTAGATTATTTACAATTTACAGTCTTAACATGATTAAAAACAAGGCTGCCCTAAAACTATTGAAAATATATGAAGACAGGATCTTTCCACCAAATTAATTACAGCTATGACCTGCCATAAAATTCCTATAAAAGTCCATTTCAGGGTAGTCCATTTGGGTACAGTCCACAATCAGTGCTTTGTCCATCACCCTTAAAGGAGTTTCACATCATTCATTTGATGTTTGTTCAGACAATTTTCATCCACCGCTTTATAAAACTTCTTCTCTTCATCTAATGATCGTCTCCTCTCTTTTCGACGACTATGACAGGAAGACAAAAGATCATCTGTAGTAAGATTATTTATCTGCATGAATACTTTCTTTCCAAACCTAAATTGTTATCTGAAAAGACTTTTCAGCCGTGTTTTATATACAATTAGATTTGTCTCTATATACATGCTGAGAAGTTAATGGGTATTGCACTAATTAATCTATCATTTACCAAAACTCACCAAATCACATGCAGAAACAAGCAGTTTACCACAAGAGAAACAAAAAGACAAACCCCAAGGATGACAGCAGCTCTTAGATTCCAAGAACCTACATGTGACCAAAATTAAGGGACAAGAAAAAATATCAAATTTTAAATGCTTTGTAAAGATAGATTCAATAGTGGACAGACAGCAGCAATTTAACATATTAAGTATAGGGTGCTTAAAAAAAAGCATATCTATATACCTACCACCCTGTCTGTCTGACTGCCTGTCTATCTGTCCTCCTGTCTCTCTGTCTGTCCATCTTATTCTTGTTTTTCTTTTTACCATGTTCCCACCAATAGTGTAGCTCTATCTGCTGCATATAACTCACACTCACAACCCAAAATTCCTCTATTTGCTCGGATGAAGGGCTTTTGCTCAAAACGTAAGCTTTAAAACTCTTACAGTGGCCAATTTACATTATTAACCCAGTTGATAAAACCAAATTATCTCGTCTGTCTGTCTCTGTCCTGTCAGTATCTTTTTGTCTCTTCATTAGTTCATTGGTTAGTCCATCTGTCTATCAGCCATTTTTTTTCCTTTCATGGTCCATCATAATTTTTTTTACATTTATTTAACAGACAAGAAAAAGTCTAAAGATAAGGATGAAGCCTAAATTAATGAACTTAAAGATCACTAACCCCAAAAAGGTGATGCCCTAGGTGCTTGTGTTCCTACAGCACCAGGCATGGGTGTACTCACAGAAGTGGTAACCTCAGTAGATACTGTAGTAGTATCATTGGATGCTTCTTTACACTCTGGATCTAAAATGCAATAACAATAACCAAGTTAAAATTAGAGCAACTTTTGTATCCTTTTTACATAAAACATGGAGCTCCAAACCTGATTTTTTTTCAAAATTATCATTAGGGGACCAAAATTGTAAACAGGTCAGGAATGAGATAATTTTTCTTTCCAGAAAAAAAAAAACACTTAATTTGTGCAACTGTACACAAAACTTGTCACTTGTTCTGGGAATTATAGCTTGCATTTGTTTTTGGAGATTCACCCAACATCTCAAGGCATATACCAAGAAATTAATGAGAAAGAGGGAAATTTTATTGCAAGAAAACAAAGTTCTTGACTAATATTTCATGAAAACTTTTATCAGACCATAAAAATGTAACTGTAAAACCTTTCAACTTGCTCCAATGACCGCTGACCACAAGTTGCCAAATTGACGACTGACACTGCTAACATTGTGGCCAAAATTTCTCTAGTCATCATGGCAACCGAGGCGGTCATAGCCTGGAGAGCTGAAACAACACTTTTGACACTAGTGATCTTAGAAGTACATACTAGATGAATGAATGAAGGGGTAAGTTTCTAAAGAAACTGTGGTGCTGCATCAGTGGGAGAGTACAGCAGGCAATTTAGTGTTAACAACTGGGTTGAAAACGCAAATTAGCCATCATAAAGGGTAAAAAAGCTGACGTTTCGAGCGTTAGCCCTTTGTCAGAGCGATTATAATCGCTCTGACAAAGGGCTAACGCTCGAAACGTCAGCTTTTTTACCCTTTACGATGGCTAATTTACATTTTCAACCCATACTAGATGAATGTTTGATTCTTTAGGAGGCACTCTGATTTTTTTTCTTTCCCTCCGTTTTAGCAAAAATCAATACCAGTAGCATCTATCTTTGGAAGTCAAGATATTGAAAAAATAGCAATAAAAGATTCTGTGTTCCCAAAAACACTGCATCCAAAAATCAGCCAATTATTTCTTATTTAGTAATTTCAATGATAAATTTTTACATTTCTTCACAAGTCAGTCAGGGAAATTTAATTTGAATACAGTTGTATTTTACCCTCAGTTCCTTTACAGACATATATTTCCAGTTTCATGTTTGCTGTGTGACAGTGTCCATTTCTGTTATTTGTCAGAGAACTGAGGGACCCATTAGAAGTGGCTGCAAATACAAAGTGGAGAAAAATTAGTTTTCTTGGTCAAAATACTTTGAAAAAGCATTAGGGTCACAGTAGGTATGATTTTTGATGAACAACAACATTGAGAGGGGAGGGGGGTGTCATGCTCACCCTGAAAAATTTTAAGCAAATGAAGGAGGGTTTGCACAGTTGAAAAGAGTTCAAAGTGAGATCAAAGCACACAAGGAGTAAATCATAATTAGGATTTTAAATTCATTCTATAGGGACCTGACTATAGCAGTAGTTTACCATCTCAAAAAAAAGGAGTGAGAAGTAATGGCTTCAGCCTGAGAGCGTAAGATTGAATTTGTTAACAAAGTCTCATGCTCGATGCATGAGACTTGAAAGCTCTACAAGCACAACACAAGATGTAAACGGTTCGAGCCTGAGAGTAATATCATGTAATATGATTGCATTCCCAGACAAGGGTAGAATAATAGCAATAGTAGGCTAATGGTAGACCAAAGTCTTTCTGTTCCAATAGTCAACAACCATCAAAACATTGACAAGAGGTTATTGTAAAGTGAGTCTGTCAACCATCAGATAACCGGTCTGGTCGCTACCAGGTACTTTTGCTACCGGTCTAATCGCTACCCATGACGAAGTCCGACCGCTATCACTGGGAATAACCAACAAAAAACATCAATGAAACTTAGAAAAAGCCACAAAGATTTATAAAAGAAAATTTCTGTTGCATTTTAGAATATATATTGTACGATCATTTCACAATACGATCGATCAAGACGAAACATCGTGCTCACTGGCTTCCATACCAAGTCCGTTTCTACCAATTTGGCTTTAACGAATCTACTTCTTCAAAGACAAACCAGTATAAAAATGCATGTTAAAGAGTTGTCGCTAGCTTTATCATTTCTAACTTGTCACAGATTAGAATACCTTACATTTAAAAATCGATCAACACAGCGACGCCATATTGCTTTCATGAAATTAACAACCTTCATGTCAAGTCGTTTGCACACGTTTTCCTCATTTACAGTCTTTTCACAACAATTTAAAACAAATTTATTTTGTACCTTAACCTGAAATAAATTGGAAACAGTTGTCTCATATAAACGTCAAAAACAAAACAAATGAGCAAATGAATCGATCTCGACCCAGATATACTCAATGAGCCAAGAGTCCGTTCGCTACCATTTAAGTTTTATTCTCAGCAAAGTTGGTTGTATGATATCACAATTTTATAACTTCTTTAAAGCCAAATCAGTGTAAAAATGTTTGTAAAGGAGTTGTCGCTTAACTTTATCATTTCTAAGTTGCCAAAGACAAAAATAAATAAACAAAAAAAGGCCCTTTTAACAGCCAACACATCACTAAACTCAATGACCTGCGAATTATGCATTGAAAGGTATGGTTAACTTTGCTTCTTTATTTATTTTGAGTCCCTAGAAAACCCGGTATCGAACGGGGTTGATTCTTTAGCTCATTCGTTTAGTTTTGGACGTTTAAATGAGACAACTGTGTCCAATTTATTTCAGATTAGGATACTTTATCATTTCGTTTTAAATTTTTTGTGAGAAGAATATATTTAAAAAAAAGAAAACGTGAGCAAACGATTTTTCACGGAGGTTGTTGATTTCTTGAAAACAATATGGCGTCGCGTGTCGATCGATTTCTAAATGTAAGGTATGAAAGCTAAGCGACAACTCCTTAACATACATTTTTATACTGGTTTGGCTATGCAGAAATAGATTCATCAAAGCCAAGGGGGTAAGTTTCTAGAAAAACTATGGTGCTGCGTCGGTGGGAAGGTATAACAGGGTAATTTAGTGTTATCAACTGAGTTGAAAACGTAAATTAACCACCATAAATAGTTTAAAGGCTGACGTTTCGAGCGTTAGTCTAACGTTCGAAACATCAACCTTCAAATTCTTTATGGTGGCCAATTTACGTTTTCAACTCAGTTGGCAACACTAAATTACCTTGTTAGGTTCATCAGGGCCAAGTTGGTAGAGACGGATTTGGTATGGAAGCTAGTGAGCACAGTGTTTGTTCGCGAATGGATTTTCGTCTCGATCGATCGTAATTTGAAATGATCACTCAAGATATACTCTTTTTTCTCTATACTCGATTTTCTTTGTAAATCTTTGTGGCTTTTTACTAAGTTTCATCGATGTTTTGTTGGTGATTCCCAGTAGTAGCGATCGGAGAGTCGTTAGTAGTGGTCCTACTGATAGCGAAAGTACATAGTACCGACCGGACCGTACACATGAGCCACGCGACACGGTGAATTTGATTTACGGCATAAAATGAAAAGATAATATAGAACCCCGAAATTCTGGTGTTTTCGTTACTGGCACCATAAACCCTGGTGTTAGTTTTGGTTGGGTAAAGACTTCAATTTATTTGATTTGGGAAACTATTCATGTCTCTTGGGATGTTAGAAGTTTGGCCAATCTGAATAATATTTTTGCAGACAGATGTATTTTGAAACAAAATGATCACAAAATTGGTTTCCTGATGAAAGGCAACCCATTTAGTGTCTACGGTTTCTGTGGTGGCAAGATCTCAAAGTGATTGGTTACTAGACAATCAACTTTCCAGGCATATTTTAGATGTTCACAGTCTCTAGATTTATGGTTGGTAATAATGTTGATCAATTATCTGTTAATATATCAACCAATAAATCTACTATGAAAAGTTACCATGAGTACACATGATCAATTCTGACAGGACCACAGCTAATGAAAAATGATATTCTTCTACTCACCAACTACAGACCTCCACCGCAAAACCCTTTACCAGATAATTACAAGATGCAATCAAAACATCACACACTTACAAATAAAATAATAGGTGCTTCCTGGCTCAAATACCAGGGAATTAACAGCACTGAAACGCTGAAAGACTATTGTGGTAAATTGAATCTTTCGAGGATCAGCACACTTTAGTACCATCTTGTTCTCTGCTACGGTGGTATTAACCTCACAAGTCTGGTAGCTTGTGTTGTCAACTCTCCAAACGTTTTCAAAATAGAGCATGCTATCTGTGTCATCCATCTCTACAAAGGATACTGCTACATGAGGGCAGATCAGGTTCAGTTTTGAACCTGGCAGCACACTTAAATGCAACTTTCCCTCTTGAAATCTAAAGGAGAGGTTAGATACAAAACAGATCTAAATGACTGTAAGGTTCTGGAAAGTACCACTGTTACAGTTTCTCATATATCCCTAGAAGTAATCAATAGTCACCATTAGTAAATACCACATTGCTTTTTGCAAGTGCTGATACATACGTTCAGAAGTGATTAGCAACTACTTTTTTTATTTCCCAGCAACTAATAGATAAATCTATACATCACAAGGTTAATTTCTGACCACTTTGTGGTAAATTGGCTGAAATAAACTATTTTTTTTGGTTTCAGTGTGGTATATACTAAGACAATGATTCACCTTAGCATTGATGAAAGTGGTAGACATTTATTTTGCCACATTGTGGCTCAGTAAATATTCACTACTATTCCCCTGCACTTTGGTGAATAATGGTTTATCATAGTGACATGTACATTGGGTTACCATACATGTCAGTAATTTCAGTATTAGACATAGATTCATCAGAATTTCATCTGATAAAATTATTTTTGTAGCAGCTGGATCCCACAGACAAAGTGAAACATCTCCAACTAGAGATGTTTCAATTTGGAGAAGCCAAAGTTGCTGGCTTAAGTATAAGGTTGTTCCCTCTTACATATTCCTTAACTTTTTTCTGTTAGTTTTCATGTTGTGCGGATATTGTCCATACTTTTGTAAATTGTCAGTAAGTGGTATTAGATTCTTGGTATTAAATTATAAAAGGATTCTTTTCAGTATCAGGGTGTAACACAAAGTGCTGTCACCATTCCATTTGGAGCGTTTTCAAAATGCTGAAACTTTTTGTTTTTTTGCCACATTGCAAGTAGTATTGTAAAAATATCACAAAATGATTGGTATTCCTGTAGTGTGGCGAATAATGTTAGGTCAGTATAGTAGTAAAATAAATACTTCTGGCTTTTAAATGTAAACACAAGAGAGGAGTTGTCCTGTTTTAATGTTTAACCTGCTTGAGGACCCTGGATATACATAGCAAGCACTAAACCTTTCTATGCAAAAATTGTTGCCTATCAAAAGATAATATTCTAATTTTTTTGCAAATATTTCACATATATGGAGCCAATACGACATGGCTGTTGGCAATATTTCAATTCAGTAAGCTATCACTTTCCAAAAGTTTCAGCAAAAATTTTGGGTAAAGTTTCCGCACAGCCCCATATTACATTATGCATTCAGTTCTTGGATAAAGAAAACAATGACAAAAACAATACATTGCCATTAGGAAAACAGATCTGTTTTACAATAGTATGGGGCTGTGCGGAAATTTTACCGACTCTCTTTCTAGTTTATCATTGAGTTTAAAAAGATACTTACTGAGGATTTTTGAAATTCCATTGTAACGAAGGGTAAACGACTGCCCCTCTTACAAGAGAACTTAATTCGAAGTCGCTTCGGGGGAACGTCAGTAGCAGGAAGAAGACGCTACGTTCCATATTGTTAAGCGGAATAAGCAGATACGCGGAATTATTTGGGGAGTTACTATATCACGGGCGACGAGTGGGGTCAGCATTAGATTCCATCCACCAAAACCACCTTGGTCGAGAGGGACTGGGATGCAATGACGGACAACTCATGACTTGTTATACTAACTGAAAATTACGAAGCTACGACAACATCCCGACTTATCCCGATGACCTAAGTGTATTATTTGTTTGGGAAATTGCGTCAAAACTTTTTACTCAAGAAATGGTAAGTATTAATTTATTGTTCGATTGTAGTATTATAAAACATTTTACGCAATTTTATGCAGATATTTCACGTATTTAGAAGGTGCCCAGATGTTACGTAGTTTTGGTGGATGTCATTAGGGAACATCCACCAAAACTTTGACCAAAACCATCAACAATATATTTTTTAAATTTTATCTATAGCCACTGTTAGATGTTCAGGGAGACAAAAGATTTATACCACTAATTAGCAGTTAGTGCTCTGGCTAATTATTTTTTATGGTGCACAATTGCTGACCGACCAAACGTTCATAATGATTATCATAACTCATAACACATAAAATAAAGTGGTTTTGGTGGATGTTTCTCTCCATCCACCAAAACCACCATAGCAATTTCTGCTACTTCCTTACAGAAGACTGATGCGACCTGCTATTTGGAGTACATAACCACAATCTATTTCTTTGTATGTAGAGATATTTTGCAAAGTTCTTGAGTCAGCACCTTTTATTATTGAAACCGTAATCATAACATGGTGCACAATATAGAATACAAAAGGTTCTGGTGTGGCAATCATGTAATCTTGAAACAGGAGAGTTTTTAACTGACTTAAACTGACTTAAACAGACATTTGCATCAAAATTCCAGTTCCAGAAATTTCTCTCACTATTTCCGCTAAAATCATAACCTTTAAGTACAACAAATCAGCACATCAGTAATTGTTATCAGGGGTCTGAAAATCTTATAAATCTTTCACATTTATTTCAAGTAACTTTTAATTTCACATGGATGAATAAGTATACACTCAAGATGCAGAATGTCTTACATTTTACAAATTATTTCCCTTTTTATGGATAGACAGTGAAAGGCCTTTGTCACATTGGTGAATCAAACCATTGTATACCACACATTTTGTGATAATTGTTTGTTTTTGCTCACAATATCCAGAAAAATGGAGGGGATAAATTTAAATAGCAAATTCTATTAATGGTTAAAATTAAATAACATTGGAAGATCAAATTAACTTTGTACTGTTTAAAATTCAGTTTTGGTTTCTAGCTTATTCCAGCCTCTTAATATTCAAAAGCATTCCTTGTCATTTTTTTGTTCTTCTGTGTAACATAACTTGAAAAATAAACACAGTGAAAGGAAACCACAAATGAATAAATTGAAGCTAAAGCAAAGTTTAAGTTGAGCCATAGCTGATCCAAATACTGAGTACTTTATATTGTAACCCATTTAGCAGTAAAGTTTATCTATATGTCTGCCAGCTTGTCACAAGTCTTACCCCTCTCCTTCAAAAGTCTCTATAATAAATTTTTCTTTGTGGTCCCTAATTGATGATAAGAATATTACAGCTCCTCAATTTCCCTCTCTCAAGACAAGGTTACTCTAAATTTAACAAAGTAATGGACTTGATAAAACTCAAACTATAACTCCGTCTGCTGGCTGCTAATTGCAACCTTAATTTCTTGATATCAGTATACAATAATCAATATGTTATAAATAAGAACCCTAATGCTTAATTTTGCAGTGATCACTTTCCTCCTTTTCATTTGCAGACCAGACTGGAACCTCTATAGGTGTGTTTGCTTGTTTTGAGTGGAGATGGAAGAAAAGGAGTCATGCTGCATGTCTGATTTATTAAACCAGATTTGTTCTGTTTATACATTAGTAGAACTACCTTGTTCCCTAAAAAAAATAAAATTTCTCACATTTTTATCTGTGCTTTGCAGTCAAACTTCCTTGTGTCTTGGACAAGAAATCTTATTTTCTTGAAAACAAAATCTTTGTTTCTGGCCTTCTGTAATAGGTAAATATAACAGTGTAAGATGAGTGACAGTGTATTTCTCAAGTTATTTTTTGGAATGTGACAAAACGGAAGTGTCATAGCGTGATAAGGAGCCAACATATGATTGCTTGATAGAAAGCAAAAAATGCAGAATTGCATATATTTTCTCCTTTGTCAGCAGCATATGTTAGTGAAAAGTTCTTATAATTGTTAACTTCTAAACCATCTTCAATT
This sequence comes from Pocillopora damicornis, assembly GCF_964200805.1. Taxonomy (NCBI): domain Eukaryota; kingdom Metazoa; phylum Cnidaria; class Anthozoa; order Scleractinia; family Pocilloporidae; genus Pocillopora; species Pocillopora damicornis. The sequence goes on along the minus strand of NC_142672.1, from coordinate 26,660,920 downwards.
TAGCCAAGATTGAACTGTTATCACGTTTGTCATTAAAGTATTCAGAGATCAATGTCATATGACCCATTCATGTATTTGACCTTTCGAATTAGCAAGCCATAGTTGACAGTAACACAAAGGTTGAGGATAAAAAGAAATTATTACATACATTACTTCTTCTGCATCTTTTCGTTTCGTTTTCTCTCCAGCTGTTCTATCTATGCCGTGCTGGCAATTGAACACTTTCTTTCCCAAAATTAGGAAAGGCACACCAGTAAAAAACGAATTTTCGCTCCTTAAATATCTCATGCTTCTTCAACGAGTATTTTGTGTCTTCTGTCCAAGGAAGGAGGTGTAAGCATTAATTTAACCCGAATGATTCCACAATTGTGGTATCATCCAAGCCATGCCAGAGGACTTGAACTAGATAAACTAGTGAGAATGCACAATAGCGATAGCAAAGCTTTGTAATGCCAAAGAGCTATATCAATATATATATATATATATATGCTATATGGTCTTACCCCCATCCTAGCATCAGCACTGCACTGATGAGGCCCAGAAGGCCGAAACAGTACTGTCTGCAGTTAGATATAGCTCTTTGGCATACAAAGCTTAGCTTTCATGTCCAAATTGAGCACTCTACTAGGATGAGTCATTGCTGCTAGCATTATGCACGCCCACTAGTTTTTCTAGTTTGAGCACTCTGGCATGGCTTAGGTGATCCCACATGTGTGAGATCACTTGGGGTGGCTATATGGTCTTACCCCCATCCTAGCATCAGCACTGCACTGATTCGGCCCAGAAGGCCGAAAAAGTACTGAAAGCTTCTCGGCCTCTTGGGTAAGGTTAAAAGGCTTATGAAAAGTTTATTTTCCTTGCTTTTGCAGCAATTGGTCAACATGGACAGCCAGGAAAGTGAAAATATCAGCCAGTTTACTACAGATAACTCGGCAGCGAATCCAGGAGACGTCGTAGACGCAAGCGTGGTAGAAGGTTCACAGTCCTGGGGCGCAGACGTGGAAATCGAAATCCCTGAGGTACTAAAAAATCTGGAAAATAAGGGTGTGAAATTTCAGGCCGTGCCTTTTTTGAATGCTCCTAGTCAAAGTAGAATCACGAAGGATCGCTCTATTTATTTTAGCGTTGATACAATCGTCACATCGCAAATAATTCTCGAAGCTTTTGACGCGGCAGAAATCGATATTGACGCTATCACCGGAATCCAGAGAAAGGCGTCCAATAGATCTTGGATCGTGACTTTTAAGAGCCGTGCAGCTAAAGAAGCCGCTCTTGAAACACCTTTTGTCGTGATTGCCGGTCTCAAAGTGTTCCTGGGCGACTGCGAAAATCGTTTGGTCCTCGTCAAGATCCATGAAGCCCCCGCTGAACTACCCGACACTGCCGTGATTGGCCGACTCAGCCACTACGGTCGTGTCCTTTCATTTCGGCGCGACAAAATTGCACAACATATCGAGAATGGAGTAAGAACGGCTCGAATGGCGCTACTTCGAACCATCCCTGCCAACATCAACATAGCTGGTGAACCTATCAAAATATGGTACCCAAATCAGCCAAAAGCTTGCCGGAATTGCGGAGCTACTGACCACATGGCCAAAGACTGCTCTGCAGTCCGTTGTTTTAATTGTGAATGCCCTGGGCATCGAGCTCAAGAATGTAAAGACTCGCCAAGATGTTCCGTTTGTTTAGCGGACAACCATTCCATGCCTCAATGCCCCTTCCTGCTCTTCAGCGCGAACGTCGATAGTGAGCCAACGCCACCTAAAACTGAAAAGGAAAAGGAACAAGAGCGAGCCCAGCGCGCCAAGGAAAGAGAAGAAAGGCAGAAAAAACTACAACAACAGAGAGAACAACAGCGACAACAAGAAGAACAACAGAAATTACTAGAAAAGCAGGAACAGCAAGAACAACAGAAACAACAAGATCAAGAGAAACAACGAGAACAACAACGCGACGAAGGTAGAAGAGAACGACCAAGAGAACGAAGAGACGAGCGAGGGAGGGACGATCGAGAAGAACGAAGAGATGACCGGAGAGGCGACAGAAGAGAGAGAGATAGAAGCGATCGGGATTATTATCGCGGCCGCGATGACCGCGATAGATCTTCCCGCCGTGACTACTCTGGCTCCGAAACTGATGATGATGGATGGGAGAGAGTTAAACCTAGGAGAAGGCGGTACAGATATTAAATTTTTATTTATATTCAATGAGTAAGCTTAAAATAGTTTCTCTGAATGTGCGAGGACTCGGGTCCTCCAGTAAAAGTCGAAAAATTATTCAAGAATTAAATTATTCAAACTGTGACATAATCCTTTTACAAGAAACACATGTCTCATGCAAAAAACAAGCGGAGGAATTCGAAATACTCTGGCGCGGCAAATGTCTGTGGTCCTTTGGGACTGGCAGGTCTGCCGGTGTTGCCATCCTCTTTTCTCTAAACTTTCCAGGCAAAATTATCCGTTTTTTGACCGATTCCGAAGGAAGAATATTGAGCTTACTCATTGACTACTATAATTCTAAACTAAATTTAGTAAACATTTACTCTCCCAATACTATTTCGGATCGTAAAAGTTTTTTCTCTTGTCTGCACAATTACTTTCTCCCCCAAGGGGACCTAGTGATCGGGGGAGACTTTAATTGTGTGGACAATGTCCTAGATAAATTAAATTGTTCCGCCATCCCATTGTCTGATCAAAAACTTCTCCGATCCCTTTGTGCTGACTTCTCACTTACAGACATTTGGCGCAAAAACAACCCGCGCAAAGTAACTTTCACCTGGTCTAATAAAGACCATACCCAGGCATCTAGAATTGACCGCTTTCTCGTCGCTAAAGGCTTAACCCTAGTAACGAAATGTAATATTCTTCCATGCGTATACGACCTATCCGATCATGACTTTGTAAAAATTGAACTAACGACTAACCCTTCTAATCACGGTCCTGGAATTTGGAAGTTCAACAGCTCTTTACTCTCAGATGTAGAATTTAAAAACATTATGTCAAAATCGATTAACAACTTTAAGCTTAAAATCCCCGAATTCGCCTCCCTCCGCGAATGGTGGGATGCTCTAAAAATTGAAATCCGCAAAACAAGTATTTCATACTGTATCCGTAAACAGAGAACAGCAAATGCCACAAGAATCCTAATTACTAAGCAATTAACCCGTGCTAAAAACGCTTTACATTCTAATCGCTTAAATAACCCAGGTGTAATTAGCGATTTGGAAAGCCAATTGTCCTCTCTGATCTCGAAAGAAGCCGAAGGAGCTAAAGTCCGCTCCCGAGCACAATGGTTCGAAGAAGGTGAGAAACCAACACGCTATTTCTTCCGTCTGGAGAAAAAACGAGCTGACATGAATAGTTTTGAATCTTTTTTTGACGAGAACGGTGTTCTCAGAAATTCTCAAAATGATCTTGAAAGAATTTTAACCAATTTCTACAAGAATTTATTCACCCAAGATCCTCTTGATACGCGAATTCAAACTGAAATAATTGACGGCCTCGAATTTTCACTGACTGATTATGAGCGCAATCTATGTGAAGGCCCTTTTTCTAATAAAGAATTACTTACTGCATTGGAAGGCCTTCAGACCGGCAAGTCACCCGGTTCTGATGGCCTCCCAACAGAATTTTACTCGTGTTTTTGGAACGATTTGAGCGAATCTCTCCTTTCTGTTTTGAACGAGGCTTTTCTTGCTGGCTCCCTCGCGGATAGCCAGTACGAGGGCCTCCTACGACTCGTCCACAAAAAAGATGATCGACGCCTCGCAAAAAATTGGCGCCCAATTTCCTTGTTAAACACTGACTACAAGTTAGCATCTAAAATCATCACTGAACGATTGAAAAAAGTCATGAACTCCATCGTGCATTCAGACCAAACGTGCGGCGTGGTCGGCCGCACTATCTTCTCAAATTTGGCCTTACTTCGTGATGCCCTCGACATGATTGACAAAACTAATGAACCGGGTATTCTCATTTCCTTAGATCAAGAAAAAGCTTTTGACCGAGTTGACCACGAATTCATGATGAGAGTATTGCGTAAATTTGGTTTCGGCCCCTCCTTTTGTGGGTGGGTCGAACTATTTTATTCTAAAGCCTTCTCTAGAATCATTGTTAATGGCTCCCTGTCCCCCCCTGTCCACTTAAGAAGAGGGGTGAGACAGGGATGCCCATTATCTCCTCTCCTTTATGTGCTAGTTTCAGAAGTATTATCAACGCAAATCCGTAATTGTAAAGATATTGAAGGTTTCCTGCTCCCCGGAGCAGGGGGCCTTCAATATAAAATATCCCAGTACGCTGACGATGCTACTTGCATCTTAAAATCCGAAAGATCTCTTTCTTCACTTCTCCGAGTCGTATCAAAATTTGAACAAGGATCTGGCGCTAAACTGAACACGTCCAAATCTGAAGCAATGTGGTTAGGAAAATGGCGAACTAGAATTGAATCCCCCTATGGCCTCAAATGGGTCACTAAAATGAGAGTGCTTGGTGTTTACTTCTCAAACGGCCTCGTCAATGTCGACGACGACAATTGGCGGGCCAAATTAGACAAACTAAGTTCGGTTCTAAATCTTTGGAAACAAAGAGACCTGTCTTTTATCGGTAGGACCTTAATTGTAAATACTTTAGGCGCAAGCCGTTTATGGCACGTTGCTAAAGTCATCCCCCCACCCCGTTGGGTGCACGATAGCTTTAAGTCGATCATTTGGCCTTTTATCTGGAGAGGAAAAATGGAAAATGTTAGTCGCGATCGCTGTTGTGCGCCCCCATCATCCGGGGGCCTCAACGTCGTTAATTTTAAAGCTAAGTGCGCTAGCCTGCGCCTTTCTGTTTTTTCCAGTTTAAGAGATGACTTTGGCACATCCAAATGGCATTACCTAGCTCGATATTTTTTAGGACATAAGCTAACTATTCTAGATCCCCGTTTTTCTTTTCCTACCAATTCTGCTCCCTCTTCCTTCCTTCCTTCCAATTACTACCGCCTTTGTCTAGATAATTTCCGTACCTTGCATCAGAAAACTGGTGCCTTACCTGATTTACTCACCGGTAAGAATTTATATCTTTTGTTGCTTGACCCCGTCTGCGTTGCACCCCGGTGCTCCGGTTTTTGGGCGTCTGCTATGGACCGCCCCATCAATCGTTGGGCCTGGGTGTGGCGCAAGTCTCGCCTAAAGCTAATTGAAAACAAGAAGAACGATCTAATTTGGCTATTGATCCATAGAATGATCCGCGTAAGATATCTCCTTAAGTCTTGGGGATACATCAATAATGACAAATGCGCAATCTGCGGAAAAACGGAAACTATTGAACACTGCTTCTTGGGATGTCCCAGAGTTGTGAAAGTCTGGGACCACTTCTCCCCCCTTTTCCGTGCTCTACTCGACTCCCCCTTCTCTATCTCCCCTACATCTATCTACTACCCTTTTTCCCTAGACAAATCTACCACCGCTATATCCTTATCTAACTTTCTCAAGGCAACCATCATATATTGGTGTTGGCTTGCCAGAAATAAAGCTACCTTCGAAGGTTCTCTTTTGAGCTCCAACGCGATTATAGACTTAATTAAGAAAGATGTCCAACTCAGAATTCTTAGTAACGACACTGATACCTTAAGGAATTTTTGGTCTTTTAAAAACGTACTTTGTTCGGTCGACGCTGGTAAGCCCATCTTCTTCCCCTCTCTTGCTCCCCCCTGAACCTTTGTATATAATAAAATTTGTTAAATCTCGCCCATGAGGGGTGCTTACTCCGGGCTACAGGCCCGCGCGCTGTTTGCGCCCCGCATGGTCTGAAATATCTCTTTGTAAATAGTAAATAGAAAACTTTTAAATAGAACTTTGTTACCTCTTACAGGTGGGCGCTTACTCCGGGCTGTTATAGCCCGTGCGCTGTTCGTGCCGCCTGTAAGAGAAAATATCATTAGTTAATTGAGACCTGTAATTACCTAAATAACTCATAATTTAATTCGAATACTTTAATCAATTAGAATTGTAAATAGATATCATTGACGAAATAAAACTGCCTGGTCTCCAGGCTTTTATATTTTAAAAAAAAAAAAAAAGTACTGTCTGCAGTTAGTTATATATATATATATATATATACCGGTGTTTCAGAAACCTTTGACAGCTTTAAAGAAAGAAAACTTCGTCGTCAATCCTGTTTCAAATTCCGCAATAAGTTTATGCGCCTCATCAACAGAATTGATGTATCCTAAATTATCTGCATGTCCACCATCAAGCAATGTTTCGCGACTTAAAATTCTCGCTATGCTGTTTCTTCTTGTTCCTCAGGAATCATGGGATTTACAGCTTCGAATGTTCGGCTACATCACTTGCAGATTTCCTAGAATCTTCGGTTATGTTTTGCAAGTTATTAAATATTCCATCTCAGTCCCTCTCGACCGCAACATGATCTCGAGACCGAAATTACGATTATCGTTATTTCTAAATTGGCACCAAATTTATGGATATAGTAATTTCGTGGCACTCTTTACCAATGCTCTTTACACATGTTAAATAAAGAGAAGGACTCGGTTCCACTGTCTTACAACATTCAAGATGGCGGAGGAAAGGGGTAAATGTGCGTTCAGTTGTGATCAGCATGATCTCGACACCAAAATAACGATTACCGTTATTTCTAAATTGGCCCTGAAATAACGAATATCATAATTTCAGTGCATGTCTGAGACCTTCGGGCTCGAAGCTTGGGAACTAGTATTCAGGGAAAGATAAAATGGCGGCTTACGGCGGCGAAGGAAATCTCAGTAGTTTAATATTTAGCGTGAAAAGGCTTGGGTGTTGTGATCTGGTTCTCAAGTAAAAAAAAAATCACGGTCTGCAATGGCCCTACCACCTTTTGAACAACAAGAAAACATTGAAACGGTGGTAAAAAGCAGCAAGTTTCGAAGTCTAAACGAAAGATGGGTAAGCTGAGTTTCAGTCAAATATCATGACATTTGGGATGTAATTTCGATACCGAATAAATAGTTCTACATGGTTACACACGCATAGGATTCTGTTGTGTTCACGTGAAGGCCATTTCAGCCATTCCTGCCACTTGTAAGTGGTAGGAAATAAAAGATATGTATAGTTGTTTCGTATTGAAGCCCTGTGAAATCACAAATTTGATTTATTTCTTCTTTATTTTAGGTGGTCATTATCCATTACTTTTGGAAGTCGATGCTGATGAGAAAGAAAAAATGTTTATGATTATTTCTTCTCTCGAACATTTTACTATTTAGGTACCAAATAATCTTGATACTGAAGATCATTGCATCCATTATGAAAAAATTACCCTTGATTGCTTTGTCAGCTGGAATGTATAATGTAATATACCTTGTGATTTGTGGGATTTTCACAAGTAAACTAGAAATACTTGAAGAGGGTAATGATGTACTTAATGCAGAGCATTTGGTACAAAGTCTGCTTTGCTGTAATCTACCTGAAGGTGCTTTTTATATGCTAGTAAGACTTGCACAGCCCAGTCAAAATGTTTTTGAGTAGTAGAAAAGCTGGCCAAACCTCTTCCTGAAAAGCAGTCTGAAAAATGTGAAGTTAGCGGAAGGTACTTCATTGTAGGCGGCCAAATTGTAAGCTGCCAGCCCATTTTGAGTGAGCAGTAAAACTCAAGATTGGCTATTTTAGCTAATTTTATTGAGAACCAAATTCCCAGCAACGGGCACAATTTTACTAGGCTATTTGTTATTTAACTACTTAGTAATATTCTTATTAAAATTTACTGCATTCCTTTCTAATAATTTGCTGCTGATTGTATTCTGTATATAGCTTATGATTTGTGTGATTTTCACAAGTAAATTAGAAATACCTGAAGATGGTAATGATGTACTAGATAATGTACTTGATGCAAAGCTATTTTGGTGCAAAGTGTGTGCCTTGTCTGTAGGTGATTTTGCATGCTAATAAGACTTGTAATTCAAATAATACACATCAGCTGGAGTGGGAATATTAAAAGAAAAATAATAATATTTAGCTATACCAAGTTCTGGTTTTATGTCCAAAGTGTGTGCCTTGTCCATAGGTGATTTTGCATGCTAATAAGACTTGTAATTCAAATAATACACATCAGCTGGAGTGGGAATATTAAAAAAATAATAATAATATTTAGCTATACCAAGTTCTGGTTTTATGTCCAAATTAAGCACTTAGTTGAAGATCACTGCACTGCTCAGGTCCAGAAGGCTGAAAGAGTACTGTCTGCTGTTGGTTTGATTTTTGTCATTTCTATTGATTTATTTTATTTATCAATGTTTCTTTGAATTGTAATTCATTGATCTCTTTCAATAGTGCAGGTTCGCTCATGTAACCTAATCTCCCACTTATGTATGTATGTATGGATGAGCTCAGTCAAAATGTTTTTGAGTGGAAGGCAAGCTGGTGATAGTAATAGGCAGCAGAGGCTGAACCTTGTCTTGAATGGAAGTGTGAAAAGTGTGAAGTTAGCGGCAGCTATATTGTGGCAGGCAGCCAAATTGTCAGCTGTGGCACATTTTGACTGGGCTGATTGTGTGTAGTATATATGTGCACTTCTTTTAGGGTGTTAAGCAGGTTAAAGTACCAAGAAATCCTCTGTGATAACTTGATAATTCAAGATGTAAAAATTTTAAATAATAAGGTAAAGCTTGATCATTCTTAAGAGTTTCCATTTGTTCTGGAAATTTGGGGGAGGGTCAGGGGAGCATTATTTATACATAAATAATGTACATAAAAAGTAAAAAAAAAGGACCAAGGTAAAATCCCAATTTGATTTAAGAGTTAATTTTATTAAGAGAAAACCCTGGATATTGCTTGGGATTTGTGTGATTTTCAAAAATTGTTAGGAACCTTGTTAATTTTCAGCTTCAAGAACACAAGTACATAATCTTTAGTGCAGCCCTCTTTTCTCCCCGCCATTATTCTAATTTTTTTTATCAAGTTTCCTTTTTCTTGTGTTCAATTAATTTATTGTCTTTACAGGTGAAATTTTAATATCTGCTAGCACAATTATCTCTGCTAAGAGTGTCTACCATCACTCTTGCCGGTCTCAAGCCCAAAACGCTGCAAACTAGCTGAAACTACATGTATTTCGTAAAATTGCAATGAAATCTATCTAAAAACACCAAAATCCGGCAGAACGCACGAGTTTTTGCCAAATTTTACGCAAAAGTTGACAAAAGCGCTCAATTTGACCTGAAAAACACTTTTTTTTTTTTTTTGCAAAAATCAGCCTATTTTACATTCAAAAGCACGATGTCTTTAACAAAATAGGGATACAATCCATGTGAAAACACTTATTCCAGCTAAAACGCAGCGTTCTCAGTAAAATTTGGGGAAAAAACGCGTAAAAACCGTCAGAAACACGACATATTGGGCTGATTTTACCCACTTTTTGTGTAAATAGCTGCCAAAACCCTCTAAACTAGCTGGAACTACATGTTTTTCACAAGATCGCCATAAAATCTTGAAACGTTGCTTTAGGGACCTTTATGCCTCCAAAACGAGTTTTTACTTTAAAAAAAATGGAATGAACAAAGATGTTAAAGGGGAAAAAGCTGTGAGAAAGGAGAAGTTTAGTGTTGCTGTTTGATATGCCGCCCAGATATATCAATTTATTAATTTAACGCCTTTAGCCGTGGGCAGAAGTTTTTCTCTAGACTAAGAGGACCCTCCCTATGTTGACGAACCTCAATAACTCGTTGATTTTACTGTTTTTACACAGATTTGGTTTTAACCATATTCGCCAAAATAACTGCCGAAACACGGCAAACCAGTATCTCGGCCAAGAGCGATATTGGCCATTTCACACATCCTTATTAGATATGAATTTCATTAAAGATTGTCATTCTAGCATATGTTGGCTAGTTACCACAGGTTTCTTGATTTTCATGGGAAAGTGGCATTGGTTGGTACCATGACCAATCTCCTCGACTTTCCCATGATTTTCATAGGATGTTAGCGACCCATACTTCGAACCTCAGTTGTTTTTTTTTTTTTTACATTGGCGCGAGTTTCACAACTTTCTTGTGGTTTGGCATTGACTCAGAGTTGGGCTTATTTTTATGGCTAATCCATCGGCGACTTTCTCATGATTTTCTTGGGTTCTCAACAGTGACACGCACTTTGGAACCATAATTTTATAAATATGTCAACACTGGCAAATACTGCAAAAATCTACACTCTACTAAACTCCATGTACCACAATATCCACACAACTGCGTGTGCCTACTTGAAAATCCTAACCCTAACCCTAAAACTATCCAGTTAGCCTGGTATTGTATTGCTGGTTTGAGTGACTAAACTGGCTCAAATGATCCAGCTGCTTAAAAATCTAAGCACAGCGTAAGTTTAAAAGATTCAATTTTGTAAGGTTTCGAAACAGTTCCAAAATTAACATGCACATAGCTCAGTGTAAAACATCGAAGCTTCTAGGACTTCTTATGATTCCTACGAAAGTACACACCTAATGCACTTCAATTTGCCTTTGTTGTCCTCGAACGATCACGTCTTCATGGTAACGTGGTGTAAGAACTGTACAGCACTTTATAAATATATGTTTTACTTGACGGTAAAAGTTTGAATCCGTACAAGGAAACGTAACGGAAACAGGCGATGATAATATTCCGTTGACAGAAATGCAACGGAAACGTGTCGTCATATTTCCGTTCAGGAATCATAACGGAAACATAGCAGGTCCAAGGAAGAAGTGAATGATGTGGAAACATAGAGTTTCATTTTTCCGAATTACGGAATCATGCTATTTCGTCCTGTGCTCACTCTAACTCTGTGCTATCCTAAACCTAACCCAAACCCCAAACCAATCCTAAGCTATGGTAAAGGGTTTAAGTCAGGGTTGAGGATAGGGTTAGGGCAGGAGCCCATTACCTGGTTAGGGTTAGGGTTTGGGTTGCTTCGGGTCAGAGGGGTTTAGTGTTACAATCAGGGTTAGGGCTAGGGTAAAATTATGCTTAGAGTTAGCGGGGTTTAGTGTTAGAATTAGGGTTAAGGCTAGGATGAGGCTATGCTTAGGGTTGGCGTTAATATTTTTCTACAAGCATTCAATTGCAGGGTTTTTGGTATTGTGTTTGTAAATTTCAGTAACTACTTGAAAGTTTACTGAAAAACAAACGATAGGCCGACTGGTACACTTACAGGATAGATAGAGAAGGTTGGGGTTAGGGTTAGGGTTAGGGTTAGGGTTAGGGTTAGGGTTAGGTCTAGGTTAAGGGCTATAGGTTAGGGTTTAGGGTTTAGGGTTAGGTTTTAGGGTTATGGTGTGGGGCTAGGGTTAGGGTTAGGGTTTAGGCTTAGTGTTTGGGTTAGAGGGTCTGCGGTTGAGGTTAGGGCTAGGGTGAAGGTTTGGGGTTAGGGTTTGGGGGCAGGGTTAGTGTTTAGGGTAAGGGTGTAAGCCTCTTCAAAAATATTTTTAAGAAGGTTTTGTCACCTTTTTCACTTAAATAACCACCTGAAGAATTTTGACCAGTTAGATTATTTGAAGCGGTTGGATTAATTTTGATTGGGGTTTAATAACTTTTAGTAGTTGGATGATTATTTTTGCCAGTTGAACCACTGTAATATGCTGGATCTTTTTAACTAATGTTACCATCCTTACCTGAATTATTTGAACCAATTTCACTGGTTACACATGCATTATCCAGTTAGACCATTTCAACTGGTTGGATTATTTAAACCAGTTTGTCCATTTTAGATATTGGCATCATTTTATCAAGTTGGATCATGTTAACCAGTCGCACCATTTTACTAAGTGAGATCGTTTCTTCCGATTGGACCATGTCACGTAATTAAAATCTTTTCACCGTTTAAACCATTTTATCTTGTTTTGGCTGGTTGGACCATGTTAACCAGTTGCATCATTTTGACTGGAGTGAAAAGTTCCGTTCTTAACCCGAGCCCTAACCCTAACCCGGGGTTAGGGTTAGGGTTAGGATAGCTCGCAGCTAGAGTTAGGGCTTGGGTAGGGTGGGATTATGATTAGGCTGAGGGTCACAATTTTTTCTGAAAACATCCAATTTTTTTTTGGTATTGTGTTTGGCTCTAAACTTTAACAACTACTTGAAAGTTTGCTTGAAATCAAAATATACCATTTTTTGCCAAAATAACTGCCAAAATGCGCAATTCGGGCCTTTTTATCAATTTACACTTGGTTTAAGCTTGGTTTTTGTGTTTTCCCACAGACTCTTAAACTATTTTGCTGAGAACATTTTTTGCAGCGTTTTTAAAACTGAAATAAGCTTATTTTTGCAAAAAAAAACAAACGTGTTTTTCAGTCGAATTTAGTGTTTTTGTCAACTTTAGCGAAAAATTTTGCAAAAATCGTACATTTCTGCCGTATTTTGGAGTTTTTAGACAGATTTCGTCGCGATCTTGTGAAAAACATGTAGTTTCAAGCTAGTTTTCAGTGTTTTGGCAGTTATCTTGGCAAAAAATGGGCAAGTCAGCGCAATTGTTTTTTTTTTGGTTTTTAAGGTTTTGTTTGCCCAAATTTTACTGAGAACACTGTGTGTTAGCTTGTCTCCATTGTTTTTTCGCAGATTCTATCGCTGTTTTGCTGAAAACATAACGTTTCAGCTTGTTTGCATCGTTTTTGGTCGTGAAATAAGCTAATTTTTGCAAAAGGAAAAAAACCTGTTTTTCAGCCGAAATTGACATAAAGGATACAGAGGAACATTTGCTTATTGCCTTTTTTTTTTGTCCTTACTCATGAAGTTGATTTTGGCATTTCAAACAAAAACTCTGCTAGAGCATTAATTGAATGACATATCATGCACTTACTTTGAAGCAAGAACACTTTTTTTTTAATTCAGAAAAATACCTTTTTATTTTTTTTTAAGGACTGCTGGATATAACCTGTACAACCAAGATGAATTTACATTCATTATTTGTCATAACTTACACTAAATTAGAAATTCAAGTATGAAATGAGGGTACTAGCCCTTTAATAGTGTTCAAAATTTCCATATGCAGGGGTACTTGTGGCTACTGGAGAAGAATCAGTCTTTAACCCTTCACCCCCCCCCCAAGGGAGATAATAAGTACAGATATCCTCTTCCCTAGGGGCAACTAGCTCAAAAGTGAGTGATCTCAAGGGCCCTCCAAAAACGTTTTCTACAGCAATAACTAAGCTCTACAGAAGCACACTATGCAGACAAAAGGTGTAAGAGAATCAATGAATTCTTTAATTCTTGGTCCCTCCCAGGCCAACCTATTGTACAAATCTCATGACATCTGTTCCAGTTTCATCAGTCAATTTTTCAAGCTTCAAGCTTTTCCTGCAATTATGTACTTGTTCTTGAAGCTGAAAACTAACAAGGTTCTTGTAAATTAAGTTTACATAACAACCTAACAATTTGTGAAAATCACACAAATCCCAAGCTATATCCAGAATTATGCTCTTAATAAAATAAACTTTTAAAGCAAATTGGGATTTTGCCCTAGTTCTTTTTATTTTTTTGTTACTTTTTAAATACATTTGTATAAATAATGCTCCCCTAACTCTCCCCAAAACTTTTAGAACAGATGCAAACTCTTAAGAATGATCAAGCTTTACCTTATTATTAAAAATTTTTACATCTTAGACTACCAAGTTATCACAGAGGTTTTTTTCGGTACTTTGACCTGTTTAACACCTAAAAAGAAGAACACATACATAACACACACACACAATCAGCCAGGTCAAAATGTGCTGCAGCCAACAATTTGGCCACCTACAATGAAATAGCTGCCAATTTCACACATGTCAGACTTCTATTCAGGACAAGATTTGGCCTCTGCTGCCTATTACTATTGCCAGCTTGCCTGCCACTCAAAATTTCAACTGAGATTGTACATACATACATGTGGGATTAGGTTACACGAGCGAACCTGCACTATTGAAAGAGGTCAATGAATTATAACTCAAAGAAACATTGATAAATAAAATAAATCAATAGAAATGACAAAAATTAAACTAACAGCAGACAGCACTTTTTTGGCCTTCGGGGCCTGATCAGTGCAGTGATCTTCAACTAAGTGCTTAATTTGGACATAAAACCAAAACTTGTTATGGTTAAATATTATTATTTTTCTTTCAATATTCCCATTCCAGCTGATGTATATTATTTGAATAACGAATCTTATTAGCATGTTAAAATCACCTGAGGACAAGGCATACACTTTGTGCCAAAATTGCTTTGCATCAAGTACGTTATCTAGTACATCATTACCATCTTCAGGTATTTCTAATTTACTCTTGAAAATCACACAAATCATAAGCTATATACAGCATACAATTGGCAGCAAATTATTAAAAAGGAATGCAATAATCTTTAATAATAAGAGTAGCTAAATAACAAATAGCCTAGTCAAAATGTGCCGGTAACCAGGGATTTGGCTTCCCACACAGAACATTTTGTTAGGCGTCTAGTCTGGACAAGGTTTGGTCTCTACCTTCTGTTACTATAGCCAGCTTGCCTACTTCTAAAAAACGTTTTGACTAAGCTGAAAAAAATGTTTGAGAGAAAAATGGCCACAACAAGCCCATTTACTGCAAAATAAGAAACATAAAAGTAACACTTCAAATTAATACAGAATATAAGCCTTGCAGGATTTGGCTCTCAATAAAATTAGTTAAAATAGCCGATCTTGAGTTTAACTACTCACTCAAAATGGGCTGACAGCCTGCAATTTGGCCACCTACAATGAAGTATCTTCCACTGACTTCACACCTTTCAGACTGCTTTTCAGGATAAGGTTTGGCCTCTGCTGCCTATAATTACAACAGCCAGCTTGACTACTACTAAAGAACATTTTGACTGGGCTGTGCAAGTGTTACTAGCATATAAAAAGCACCTTCAGGTAGATTGCAGCAAAGCAGACTTTGTACCAAAACACTTTGCATTAAATACATCATTATCCTCTACAGGTATTTCTAGTTTACATGTGAAAATCCCACAAATCTCAAGGTATATTACATCATACATGTTGACAAAGCAATCAGGGGTACATTTTTCATAATAGGATGCAATGGTCTTCAGTATCAAGATTATTTGGTACCTAAATAGTAAAATGTTCGAGAGAAGAAATAATCATAAACATTTTTTCTCTCTCATCAGCATCGACTTCCAAAAGTAATGGATAATGACCACCTAAAACAAAGAAGAAATAAATCAAATTTGTGATTTCACAGAGCTTCAATACGAAACAACTATACATATCTTTTATTTCCTACCACTTACAAGTGGCAGGAATGGCTGAAATGGCCTTCACGTGAACACAACAGAATCCAATGCGTGTATAACCATGTAGAACTATTTATTCGGTATCGAAATTACATCCCAAATGTCATGATATTTGACTGAAACTCAGCTTACCCATCTTTCGTTTAGACTTCGAAACTTGCTGCTTTTTACCACCGTTTCAATGTTTTCTTGTTGTTCAAAAGGTGGTAGGGCCATTGCAGACCGTGATTTTATTTTTACTTGAGAACCAGATCACAACACCCAAGCCCTTTCACGCTAAAATATTAAACTACTGAGATTTCCTTCGCCGCCGTAAGCCGCCATTTTATCTTTCCCTGAATACTAGTGCCCAAGCTTCGAGCCCGAAGGTCTCAGACATGCACTGAAATTATGATATTCGTTATTTCAGGGCCAATTTAGAAATAACGGTAATCGTTATTTTGGTGTCGAGATCATGCTGATCACAACTGAACGCACATTTACCCCTTTCCTCCGCCATCTTGAATGTTGCAAGACAGTGGAACCGAGTCCTTCTCTTTATTTAACACGTGTAAAGAGCATTGGTAAAGAGTGCCACGAAATTACTATATCCATAAATTTGGTGCCAATTTAGAAATAACGATAATCGTAATTTCGGTCTCGAGATCATGTTGCTCGACCGAGGTGGTTTTGGTGGATGGAATCTAATGCTGACCGAGTGGGGGATGAAGAAAAGACTGAAGTACGAGTGGTCAGCGGGGAAACAAATTTAATAACTCATATAGAGACATATCAATTATAGTTGCGGAAAACAATAGTGTTGTAAAGCCGAAATATCAACAGTATCCTTCGCTAAATAAAATGTTAAGCAATTTTTCAAAAGTGTTGATGGTACATATATCTTTTACTGCTGTAATAAACAATAGAGACATCGGAAAAGGCATCGGTGGCATCCGGAAAGGCACCAAGAAGAATTATATTTACGTTTTGTAACTTGCTGCGTGACGAAAAAATAAAACCAGAACCGTGGACCCCAAATGAATTCTCCCACCTTGCCCCAAAAAATTTTCAAGTTTTCCGCAACTTCTCCTTTACCTATTCGTAGGTCCGGCCAAGCCTTTATGGTCATTGGCTCCCGTATAGCCACTAACTATGGCTTATAAATACAGGTGTTCAGTGTTAAATTGTAAAACTCCCCGAAGAAGTCTACGACAGTTAAACGAAACGCGTCGATGAATAAAGAAATTTTACAGCAACCGTTCGTAGAGTGCTGCTCACCAGTTTAGTTTGAAAGATTTTTTTTTTTTAAATTTGGTGCGATAGCTGTGGTCAGTTTTTCCATGCAGTTTGTCTGGATGTACCTTTCGCAGAGACGTGGGGGGGGGGGGAAGGGGGGGGAACAGAGACACCAACACAACATTTCACCTGCCGTTTGCTTCGAAAATTAAGTTTTCGTCCCGAGTTCATTTGTTAAATAAAATAGGAAAAAAAACACTTCGCACGGAAAACAGAATTATTTGAACGCCTGGATCTTCTGAAAAAAGGTCTCCTAAACGAGTGGCACTGATCATATTTGAGCATGGTAAACACGTTAGCCTTAACTTGGCTGTTTCTCGAAGCTCAGTGTTTTTTTACATGCCTTTTTCACGTGAAATGAGGCGATTGAATATATATAATAAACACTAAAAGAACTACAGCTGATGGAAATTTAAAATTTCTTATCTAAAGGCTGTGGAAACAAACTTATTAATGACTCTAAAAATATAGAAATCTAGAACGAAATTTTTTTAGAGTTGCTTAGCTTTTCATTTTTCTGGAATCGAAAGTTGAGATTGCAAAATTCAAGTGAAAAGCAAACCGACTGTGATTTCTGCCTTAAACAAGTCAAGATACTTTTTTCCGTCATACAACAAGTTACATATCGTAAATATCATTCTTCTTGATGCCTTTCCCGGTGTCACCGATGTCTTTCCCGATGCCTTCATTGGTTAATATAACAGTAAAAATATTGTTCCAGTCAAAGCGTTTTGAAAATTGTTTAACTTTTGAATTAGCGAAGTCTAACCTAGTAACATTTTGGCTTTACAATACGATTGTTTTTTGTAAGTTACAAAACGTAAATATAATTCTTCTTGGTGCCTTTCCGAATGCCACCGATGCCTTTCCCGATACCTCCATTGTTTAATACAGCAGTAAAAGATATATGTGCCATCAACACTTTTGAAAAAGTGCTTGACATTTTATTTAGCGAAGTATACTGTTAACAATTCGGCTTTACAACACTATTGTTTTCTGCAAATACAACTGATATGTCTCTATATGAAGTATCAAATTTGTTTCCCCGCTGACCACTCGTATTTCGGTCATTTCTTTATCCCCCGCTCGTCGCTCGTCGCCCGTGATGTAGTAACTCCCAATTATTTGTCTGAGTCAGGATTTCAACGATCGTGCCCCGGTTCTCTAAAGATGATCATTACTTCGCAAGGACCTTCAAGAATATAAGACGCTGAAAGAAGATTCCGTGGGATACGTTGACGACTGAGCGTAGCATTGAAAGGAGCTGTGCTATTATGGTAAACTACCACGATTAGCTAGTTAGCTCAGTCGAAGAAATCACTGTAGAGAATTTTAGTGAAGTAACCGTGTCTGAGTTTTAGTAGCCGAAAACAGCGAAGAGTGGCAGCTCAAAGACCTTTGGATTTTTCAGAAACAAACTGGAACTCGACCTACTGATCTCCTCGTGTTTCTCATAGCTTGCTTCATCCCTCCTAAGGGCAAAAGCTCGGCAAAAACCATTCTATCTCCGCTGCTAACGGTTTCCCTCCTTTGAGGACGTATATTTTTAGCCACCGTAATTTGTTCATCAAATACGTCAATAAGTACGAAATGGGTTGTACACAACTGTAGAAAACCTGATAAAGTCATTAATAATATACAGGGAAAAATTACTTAGTTCTGATTGGTTAAGATAAATGCAGTTTTCAGGTAATTTAGTGCAGAAGAGGGTTAATTCAGTGCAAAGAAAGAAACAAATCAGACATTCTGATTGGTCAATAATCAAAGAAACTCACAGATAGCCTATCAAATGCGAGCCTTGGATGTCGCAACAAAATTTGAAAATTTGCGAGCGAAACAATGGCCGGTGTTTTAAGGAGGCTTTCTTTCGCCACCGCAGCTGAAAAACAGCTTAAACAACGAAAACACTGTAAAAAGCACTGCTGTTTGGTTGTCGGTTTGGAAAAAGTGGTGTTTAGATAAGGGAATTGCCCAGGAAATCGAAAATTACGAGCCGACCCAGTTTAACACTTTGCTCGAGCGATCACACGCCGAAGTTAAAAACAAACATGGTGACGACTCCATTTCATCGACTCCATTTCATCGAATGTGATTCGGACACTGACTGAACAATTCCTTGAACTGTTTTGGCCAGAATCTGAACTTTTTTGCACCTTAAAGATGTGAAGATATCATTGCATAATTTATTATTGTTTTGATCGTAGGCGGTTGTTTTGACCGAACGCAAGGTTTGAATAAATTATTTTTGCACTTGACGCGCGCGCTTTGCTTATGTTTAATTATGATAAGCCATCTCGTATTTTTCCATGTATATTATTAACACGTAATCACATGATTTTTCTCGTGCAATTTGGAATAAACAAGCACTTGCTAATTTTTCAAAGACCACAAATTGCACTCGAAATCATGTAATTTCCTATACTAATAATTCACCAAATTATGACCAGTCAAAATTTCAGTCACATGTTTACCTCTGTAAAACCCGATATAAATCAACTGAATGAAAGCATGGGGAGGGTTTGTAAAGGTAGCAGGGAAAGGCAGGGGTTGATGAATTATGGATTAGTTGAATTAGCGATAGGATTAATTATCATAAAGATCTCCAACTCCCCTACTTGGTATGTCTAACTTCAATAAAGACGAGCCCTGAAATTCGTACAAAGTTTATTAATCAATTGCTAGTTTGACATATCAATCACTAGCTTAATACAACAAAGAATAGTAAATTACACTTAGAATTTCCTCTATCCATTGTCTACATATAACCTAAACGTTTACATGCGTCTTGTCTGCTTTGTTGAGAACGTTTATTACATCCTCTCCTTCCGTCTCACCCAAATGACGGTTAATCGCACAAATTAACATTTTGCTTGGTCACAAACAAACTTGCTCAACCAAAAGTTTAGCCCATTTGGCGACATAAGTTCTAGTGACCGATCAGATCTTTAACATCTTCGCATTTCAGATCGGCCACTCCAACAGCATCTAACATTGCACATGTATTTGCCGCCGCCGCAGCTATTCCTCGAAGACTTTGCTACCCCATTTAGTGTTATATTGTGTTGCTTTCATTTCACAACTAAGATAAAATTTCGCGTCCAACCTTTATGGGCATTTAAACGGTGAGCTGTTTTAAATGCTCATAAAGGTTTCCCGCTCATATTTTATCTCTTACGAAAAAAAAAAAACCATTAAAACACCACAGCATGCCAAATAAATTCTACTATCTCCTTTATCTAATTAAAGGTACCTATGGCCAACTTGTGTATAAAGCACTCAACCTACAGATGAAACGTTGTCGTGAACTTGTAATTATTGTTCTAGCAACAATGCAAGGTTGCTCTTATTTCAAAAGCTAAGGTTCCGGAAAATTACGGAGAGATCCACAATTATGGTGAACATCCGACTCTGCAGAATAATTAACGTACTTATAGCCAACAAAAACAGCACAAAATAGTATCCTGCGTTTATCGAAAATTCGTCAAATTTAACCGCTGGAATCCAGATCTTTCTTCACTTGTACAAGCCTAATTCCTCTGTTTTCTAATTCTGTCACGTTTAGTCTCACAGTAGTTCAATATATATTTGCATTGTAACACAATGATCTCTGTTTACGCGGTTTTCTTCAGCTTGTATCTGATAAGTTTTCTGCATCGGAACGAAAATGCCCCAGAACACTCTTAATGTGACCGCTAGTTTAGTCGACTGAGTGAAATTAATGCGGAAATGAATTCCAGAGGTTTCTTTTGTCAGAAGAGCACAGGATTATTTTTGTCCGCTTCTGATCAGTCCAGCTACTTATATTTACAAGTCCATAAAGGTTTTACGCACTCCTATTGGCTGGCTTTGCAATTTTTCCATGCTATGAAAAAGAAACCTAACCGGATTTTTACCGTGGTATGCACAGGCACCCCACGGAAAAAGTCATGAAATCCAAGTTAACGAGGTTCTGGTTTTATGCCTTGTAATGAGCGTGTCATTCCTTGTAAGAGGTTTACAATTTTCGTATTTCCTCTACATCCGCGGTTACGAGAACTATTCCGTGTAAACTAAGAGGAGGAAGTTTTGGAAAATACATACAGTGCTTGATCATGTGAGGAGCCATTTGTGCCAAAAAATATCAATCAATAAAAATCGGTAATTTTAAAGTGAACCGGTCTCCCACTTGTTAAGAAAAGATAACCCGATCAAGTATTGTTTACTTTCTTGAAATCTGACAAGAGACATTGACATGAGAATAAAGGTAATAAATCACAATAAAGGTAGTGACAGGAGCCCATCAGAGAATTTGTCAGGTCAACGCGCTTCCTTGATGTATTGAGAGGGACAAAGCACAAAACCAGACGAAGCAAGAAATTTGAGATGGAAAGACCCCCTCCCCCACCCAAAATAAGAAAAAAAAAATTGCAAGACTCTCCTTCAAGCATAGAGGAACATTGTCATGGAGTGCTATGCTAAACCGAGTTTAAAATTGTGAGAGCGTCACATTTAAAAGCTATCTAAAATATATTCATGTGGACATCAATAACTCTACCTTTGAGATAGAAAGCTCATCTATTTTGAATAAGGACAAATGTTTTCATTATTATTAACTGTTGATTATAGGGAAGCATACTCCATAATATTCGTGATACTTTAGTATATATTTAATATTTACTTATCATTTTTCTTTGTGATTAGACAATTTAGAATATTGAGACCATTTGATATTGCTGAATTTCTTAATCCTTTATATATCTAAACCCTTATCACTTAAGACTAGATTATTTTGCTCCCCATACGATCATGTCAGTAGCATTAAGAGGGTTAAAAATGGCTACATATATCACTGTTACACACCACTAACAAAATGATTGAGATCACTTTACTGTATATGTATATCAGATTATTAGATTTTTATTAGGATAAAGTTCACAGGTTCCCTATTGGCAGCAGCCATAATGCGAACAAAGGTGATAAAAAATTGCTATAATGCTGGTAGTGCCAAGGGGCAATTGGAAGTGAATCCTGTGTTTTGATTGGTTACCTGAGCAGGCAAGATGGATTCCTTAACACAGGGTGACCACTTAATAGAGGTGAAAATTGTAGTGATTAATACAGGAGGACTGCCTAATACAGGTTTGACTGTATTGACACCTCTCTCATTCATGACAGTTACAACAGGACCCAACAACAGTTCTAACAGTAAATGTTAATTTTTTCAAAAAGGTACAACGTTGCAAATGTTTAAATCATTTCTACACAATACTATACAGTTGAAATTTACTTGCTTAATACAAACTCAGCCTCCCAAAAATAAAACAAAAAAGATTACATGAATCACTCTTCAAAACATGCATACAAAGGCCTGTAAGGTGTAGGTATTTACATACAAATGCCAACAATGTCAATTGTGCCACCACTGAAATACATATAAAGGGTTCTCTTACAAATGATGAACAAGGGATTAATTTCTTGAACACTAACTGTTCTTCATAGCTAAGAGTCAATCAATTGATATTTAAAAATTGGATACACGACACAACGATTTCAACCCAATCAACTTCTGAGGCCACTGGTTCTATCCTTGGCAAATAGTGATTTTCTTTTTCTTGATATCTTAATTTACATAAATAAAGTGAACACAATATAAAAAGACCATCCCTATCTTCCATAAGTGGCACAGCTTAGTCTGTCCACATTGAGCCAGTGTCTTTTTAACACTCCAATACAAAATAGTTAAGTGTGTAATGTGTAAGTCCCTTCGACACTGACTTGCAGATTTTTACAGTTTGTTTCAGGCATTGAATATGAAACAAGGAGAGCTTTGAACAATCCCAGTATTGCAGCCAGATACATATTGTTTCTCCCTGTAGGTTTTTATTAAATGTATAGGCTTGCCAAGACACTCAGAGCTTGACTATTACTGAATCAATGGGACACTGTCTAAACTTCGATACTAACAAATTTACTGAGATTTAAATGAGTTACAAACCTGAAACATTTTTTTATCATTATTAGCAGTAATTACTGCCATTTTTTTATCATAAATTTTAACTGATATCTATAATGATGATATTATATCTAAACTACATCATTTTTGTGAATGAAATCATTACACATGTGTTGGTGTTGAGGGAGGACCGCTTTTTTCACCCTGTTTTGATGATTGTAATCTCGGCTTCCTGAAAAAAACAGAAAGACATGCCTTAGAATATTCTGGTACCCTTTCCACAGAAAAGATAAAACTTGGAGCTCATAGGTTTGTCACCAAAATTGATAACACTTTAAAAGCCCCAGTGGTACAAATAAGATTTTCTTTTTCTTTTTCTTGGTTGATCTCAATTTAGGGCCTTTCTGCACTAGCAACAAAGTTGTTTATTGAGACAAATTTTCTGTCATCACCAACATTTTTCAAGAGCAGATGGTTTGTGGTTGACAAATTTTGGCCAAAGTGGACAAATCTTCACATGCACTGCCATCAAAATTTGTTGCGGGTAAAAATTTGGCAAAATAAACTAAATAAACAAAACTGTAAAAAAACTTGACAGTAATTTGTTGTATAAGCTTCAACAAGCATGTAATTGAACTGACATTAGCTCATTAGAGAGGCAAAAATTGTCTTTTGCTGCAAAACTCAGGGATTCTAAAATTTTAAAATGACTTAGGATACATCCTGGAAATTGGAGGTGGAGTCTTTTAGCAACTATGCTGGCTGGTCTCATGAACAGATCAGGCCCTGACAAAATTTGATAGCTTTGAAATTTTTAATGCAGATGCAACCAACAAAACAAAAATTTTTCTAGACCAAAATTTGTCCCTTGATCAATTCAGTTTGTAATCATACCAGCAACAAACAAAATCAGACAACTGTGAAGCAGGAGTCCAATTTGTTAATCAAGAGTCAGCTGTTACCAACTAATCATTTGAGGAAATCACCCCAATCACACTTGAGGAAATTGTAATGGCTATGATTACTTGTTTAACTGTCTCATACAACCACATAGATTTCTAGACAAATTGCAAAACATTGGGAGAGATGATGACATCAAGACTTAGGAATGTAAATCTCCTATGAGTAAACACCACTAGTATAGTTGACACAACACAAGATTTAGCATTTTCAGAAATAACACAAAATGAGATTTATAAAGATGTACCTTGTAAAATTAACAACTGGTTCATACATCAGCGTGCATTCATTGAGATATGAAGCATGCAGGAAGTTTGGAGAGCACAAAAGATGTGTAAGAGTTGCCTGAGGCGTAGCTGAGAGCAACTCTAGCTTCTTGAGCAATTGAATTTGATCAGACAAATTTACTAGCTTTGTTGTAAATCAATTTTTTCAATCACCGTCAGAAAGTTTAAATCAATTATTAACAATTGATTAATAAATATGTGAGCAGATTACTTCATACACACCAGAAACAGTAACAGTTGAATCCAATTGAAATAAGCAGAATAATTCCCAGCGAAGCACCAAGTATAGCTGTTCCTGTGAAAAAGATAAACGTAAATGTAATAGAAACAAAACCCTACTGCTCTAAAGGATAACAAACCAAAAGAGAGTTAATTGATTGCTACACTGAACCAGAAGAACTTGGAAGTGGTCTAGAAGTTATTATCTACGGTTAAAAGGTACATGCATGCAATGATGTTTACCATTCGTACTGTGGGAACTATCTTTTTCTTTTTTGCTTGCTTCAGCAAGAGGTTGATCTCCTAAAGTTGGATGACCATGAAAACTTGGTGAAGGGGATAGTATGTCAGTTTCAGTGCTGTTAGTTTGAGGAGGTGATGGCTGTTTTGAAGAAGACAACTTTGTCGTTTCCAGCCTAACTGTACTTGGGGCTGATGTTGTATTTGTTATCAAGGTTTCTACAGCAACCTGGGGTGGTTTAGTAGTAGGTTTCTTAGCAATGCAGTTTGTATCTAGTAAAAGGAAAAAGCACAAAATACCCATCATTCAACATGTTATAACAATTTTGGAACTCAGAAGTCAAAGTTGGGTGAAAATGAATGAGAAAAAGATACCATTTTGTAATTTATTTACTGATTAATGAACAAGGACTGCTACTGTCTGATTGATAACATAACTAGAAACTGTTTATAAAATAACCCTACCCTCAGGTCCTGTACAAACATATATTTGCATTTTCATGTCTTTTGTTAGACAATGTCCATCTCTTCTTTCCTTCAATGAATCATAGGATCCAGTTGAGGTAGCTGCAGGTGTAATACAAGAAAATAAAAATAACAACATCAGAAGCAAGAAATGAAGATAGTGCTTTTAAATTCAAATTCCAAAGAGCTAGGCTACATGAACATTCCTGTTGTGAAAAACAGGAATCTTGATTGGTTTTTCTTCACACAGTACACAAAGTAATACAATTAGGGCAGTACTCCTCTGAAGAAACTGTGGCACTGTGTCAGTGGGAGAGTATAACAAAGTAATTTAGTATATATCAACTAAGTTGATCATGTAAATTGGCCACCATTGAGTTTCAAAGCTTACATTTTGAGTGATAGCTCTTCATCAAAGTGAATAAATCAGAGCTTAAGGCAATTATAGGGATAAGGAAACGGTCTACTGACCTTGAATTAAACAACAGAAAAGAAAAACATCAGGTGTGTATCATGAAGAACATCCTCTTAGAGGAGGTAACAATCTTCTACTTCCAAATGCTAGTGAGAGATGCTATTATATTTAATGGAAGTACAGCAAGTCCTGCTTGCTTTCCAAGTTTCTTAGTCTGTTATTTAATTTTCATACATATAGTTGACCACTACTTATAAAAGATTAGTTTGAAGGGAATAAGAACCATTGATTGCATTGCATCTTATATCATTCTCTTGAAAGGCAATTATAATAACGGATTTCCAGCCTTATGAAAGCTGGACTCTCTGATCTACCTTCAAAGGCCTTGATCTTTTGCCATACAGGAGAGAAAGATGGATGATTGTTAATTAGGTGAAAGATAGAAGTTTTTTTTAAAAAGAAAAAAAAATCATAGAATTGACAAAGCTGAGACCATGTGTTATGTTTGCTGAAATATTATAAGACACAAAACACACTTACAAATGAAATAATAGACCTTTCCTTTCTTGAATACTCGAGACGGGTCAGCGTTAAAAGGCTGAAACACAAGTGTCTCAAACTGCATCTGACGTGGATCATCACATGATAAGAATATCTTGTTCTGTGGTATGCTGTTATTGTTCACATTGCAAGTCTGATAACTGTTAAAATCTACTCGCCAAAAATTTTCGCAGTTATAACCAGTATCAGTATCCGATCTCTCCACTAGAGATACTGCTACATGTGGACAGATCACATTTAATTTGGATCCAGGAAGGACATTTAAGCGATAGCTTCCATTTTTAAATCTGAAAAATAACGAAGAAAAATCATTAAGATGCATATAACTGGCAAGAAGTGTTAAATAACAATTAAATCCAGTTTAATTGCTATGGTGGTATAAGTGAGTAATAGGTGCCTGACAACTGTTCAAGGTCCTCTCTGTGTTCACTCCTTTCTTGCTGCACAGTGAACCTTTGCCATGGCTTAAGCAATCACTGCTATCCTCAGGCTGCTACACTTTTGTAACTCATTTTCAAAATGTTTAAATTTGTAAAATTTATGATGCTTTGTTTTTAAGGTTCCAATTGTTGTGCCACAACCCCTAAGCCCCTGAGAGTGACAAGCATCCTATTTCTCCTTACAACATCACCTCTGAATCTGACTTCAAGGTCTTGAGAATAAAGGAAATGATCATCAACTAAAGAGGCCCTTGATTGTTAAACAAATTCTCCTTGTCAGCATCTTAGAAATGTTTAGAGAACAGTAAGGAGAATGTGTAAACTGATGTTAGGGTGTAAGGAGTAAACAGCTACAGCAGTTAAACCTATCACACAGTCTTGGCATGAATAACACAAAAAAGAATGCAAGGGTGTGTGAGGAAAAAGTAACCTACCAATGTGAAAAGCTATGACAATTCCAAATCTTTTTCAACAGCTTGAAGGAGCATTATGCAAAAGATCATACGTCATGTTTTCTCGTGTAGCGGTCTGAGTCAATGTGAAGCTTCCAACAACCCATTACATTCAGTTACTTTTATAATGTTAACCTTTTAAAAGGACATTGAATCGTGCTAAGACCACAGAGAGAGATCATTCCAGTCAGAAACAAATTACAATGGAGCAGCCTCATTATGCACAATTGTCTAATAAGCAACTTGTTAAAGACCTGAGAATAATTCTAGGGATCTGCTGGCCAGACATCATCAGCACAACAGAATTCCAGAGGAAGACCGACCAACAACCAACAGAAGATGAAATCAAAAGGTAAAGATGGAAATGGAGAGGGTACACCCTTTGTCAACCAACAAATATCAGAAGACAGGCCCTCGGCTTGAATCCCCAAGGCAAGAGAAAGAGAGGGTAACCAAGGAACACCTGGCTTCATGACCTCCAGGTTGACATCACAAAGATCAACCGCTCGTGGAGCCAGTGAAAAAGGATGGTCCAGAACAGAGATCTGTCTCTGGCGGACTTTTGTTGAAGCCCTATGCCCTAAGAGGAGCAATGGACTTAGATAGATAGGCCATGTCTAAACAATCCTCTTTGGAGAGCTGAAGCATTTTAAGAAGAGTCTGTCATTCTTTGCTAAGATTCAAAGAATCTTTGATGAACATCCTGAGTCATGGAATCTTGGGGAGAACCACAAGGCCTGGTGAAGGCTCATGTTGAAGGTTTCTTATAAAATAGACAATGACAGACAGAATAAAAACAGAAAGAGGAAAGAGCAAGTTATCTTAGAAGGGCAGGGAAAGAAGTGAACTGACTCTAAAATAACTATTACTTGTATTTGATGTCTTTTTTTCTGATAAACAATAAGCTAACATTATACTTTAGGGTATGTGGTTTTCCAATTACAGTGCACTAACAGGCAAACTCCAAGGTTCAGAACCAACCTTGTTGTTTTTTACATGATGTCTTTATTGTGATCATAATTTTAATGGTCATCCACAAGCAGAAACAAAGACATAGATACAATTTCTCAAGTCACAACTCAGCAACTTGCAAGTTTGAATCCACTCAGAGCAAGTACCTGTAAGTTTTTTGCATGATGAACAGATTTCTCAGTGCAGCCATGAGGTCCTGTGCACCACATAACTTAGAACTAAGAACCAAGATCTTTCTCAATTAAGAGCATTGGGAAATTGAAACACAAAAGTGCCCTTTGGCAAACATTTTGCAGGATGTGAAGATAATTAATAAGTACCATGTAATGGGTACACTGTGTCAACTCCATTTTTGACAACATCAACTACTAAATTACTGTTTTTAGATGTTAGGCAGAAATGCAAAACGTGATTTAATTTAAAACCTGCCAAGCCAATTTTAACCTATGCTATTACTTTTATTAACTTTGCAAAGAATATTCAATCACCTCTGTCTCTTGCTGAAAGATAAGAATCAATTATTCTGCCATGATCATAACAATAAACAATAAAGATTTCATGAGTCTGTGAATTCTTATCTTGATCAAAACACCAAGTGATAAAAAAGTTCTAAACCAGCTTAACCTTGAACTATGTGACTTAAGATGCTTAAATGCAATCTTTATCCACAGTTGTTTTATTGATTCAACCACACGGGAACAGTTTAAACCCTGCTTCTAAAGATAAAAACATTATCAAATTCTTATATCAAGAGGCCATTTCCTGTGTGTTTTCCACTTATCAGTCTCATAAATGGGATTCACACCTGATTAGTGCTGAGTATAATACCTCTAACTTATCTCTAATATCATTATGCAATGTTTCTGTCAATCTGTTGTTCAACTTGGGAAAAACATGGGTTGATTACAACTGGGATGGTGTTACACTGAATACATGTAATTGACTAATCAATAGAGTTTGTTGCTTATATGTAACTTGGCTACAACCCAGAAAGGAAAGTCACTGAATTTTGAAACCTTTTAACACTAATTGTATTTTGGATCTTGTTGTGTAAATTGGATCTGGTCCAGTGGCCACATTGTAGATATTGTTGTTCAATTTCTCTTCTTGATGTTTCAGATTGTCAGATCATTGAAATTTTCAGTTTCCTTTGCTTCAAATTTTGATTGCCAGAGTGAAAACAAGGTAAAGTTTGAGAAACAATAAATAGCCATGACATATATCTAGGATAGTTAATAATCATTTCAAAAAATCAGATACATCCAATGATAAAATTCCAAGACTGAATACTTGGCACCACTCTGAAGATAATTTTGTCAGCTTAGCAAATAAACAGCATTGTTTTGCTTATATATTAGAATATTTCATTAAGTTTTAGTCATTAAACTCACTCTAAGTTTATCACTGTTCATGTTCCCAACCTCAACAAAATCAAGTATAGAAAGTTCTACAACATTTATAACTATTAGTAAATAACAAAACTATGATAAAGGAGCCCCCATTAAAAATGATGTATCACTTTTAAGAATACTTCAATAGGCAACAACTTTACATATGCCGCTAATGTTTGAAGTCTGTATTCATCATCATCAAGAATAAATAGAAAGGACACAAAGATCTTTTGTACTAATAATGGAGTTTTAATTGTCTATAAAATATTGAGATGAAATTTTATGGCAGAGACAGTTGTCTGTTACAAATATATCTACTTCCCACTGCTGTTAAGAAACAAAAGATAAACAATTTTAAGAAAATGTATAACCACGTGGAATTAGCTGGCTAACAAAAGCACTGCAGCTATAACTGTTTCGTTTAAAAATCAAATGATATTTCTATTACAATAAGTGCATTGTTTCTAGTTTCAGTCAATGATCATGAAGTCCTAAATAAAATCCTTCAAACAACCTCAAAGTTGGAAGTTGGCTTACTCCAAATATTGTATGATGTCATGAAAAACAGAGTATAAGAATTTTTTATTACAAGTCTTTCAACTTTCCCTTTCAATTTTGTAGTTAGGAAAGCATTTCTAATCAGTGCCTAATAAAGCATTACTATTGTAGATACAGGTTTACACATGTAAGTAAAATGAGGACTTTTGTATATATCCATTCATGTTCCTAATGTATTGCATATATTGAAACTTTTGATTTGCTATTTGAGGTCTACAACATTCAAATACAAAGCACTCTTCCATGTTCTCTACAGAGTGTACTGTGATCGATGACAAAGAAAAGCTACAAAATGTTCTTGAAAGTTGCTCCTAGCACTTCTGTCAGCCACAAGCATGTCCTAGGGGCATGTAGGAACAAGAAACTTTATTTTTTGATAAATGAAAGTGACTTCCAAACTGAAACACCTGTCAGTCTGTGATGCACATGTCTGTATTTATCATACATCTAAACACATGCTTGCATTCAAAACTAGAGGAGTTGGAAGAGTTGGGTTTTATCTTTGTAAAAATAACATAGCTATTTGTAGATGCATGACGCACCAGCTGTTCGCTAGTTTTCAAAAGCCAACTATCTTTTCTCAATTTTGTTTTGTACTGGAGAAGTTTAGTTCGCAGTGCTACTTGATTCATAACTGGAGAAACTTTTAAGTTAAATTGGATGTGGTTGATAGATATCTGAACTCGGTTGATTCAAACACTGTCAAAATAAAGCTTTTTTCAGGGGTAAACAAATGATCCATAAAGGAAAAAGATTATTCAAATTTTTATCCCCAAAAATAGAGCGCATTAAGGATAAGTGCTAAAGGCTAGGGAAGAAGGAAGTTCTGACAGCAGACACGAAACTGCCCCATGCAACGTAATACGACAGCAAAAATAATATTGAAAGGTCTGAAACCCTGCCTATTTATATGGCTATAAGCCAAGATCATGCGGTAGTTTGGACTTGTTGTCATTTCTGCTTATAGAAAAGACACGACTGGCTTTTAGCTTAAGCAAATACACTTTTTCCTTGAAGATGACCCTTGATTTGAGGGTGTTAGCTTTCATTCCAAATGCATTACAAAAAGCCTTTCCATAGAATTAAAGTTAATTCTCCTTCGCTCTGAAGTTGTGCGATAAAAACAGAGTTAAAAACAAGGACCGTGCGACTAAACACCGTCTACTTCAGTGCATAAGTTTCACCAGCGATCACTTCACGTTCTCAGTTAATCAACAAAAAAATCCGTCGGATCTCATATAATATATATAAAGTTTGCCTATTTTCTCACCTATGGTTCAAAACCTTTCCGGTTAAGTTGCTTACATGCGTTTTGTGGTTTGTAAGATAATAATTAATTCAGGTAAAATTTCCGCACAGCCCCATACTATTGTAAAACAGATCTGTTTTCCTAATGGCAATGTATTGTTTTTGTCATTGTTTTCTTTATCCAAGAACTGAATGCATAATGTAGTATGGGGCTGTGCGGAAACTTTACCAATCATTCCGCTGTCGCTTTACTGTGGTCCTATCCTAGGCTGACTTCTCTAAAGAAGGCGGCTGTTTCAGTTGTAGTATTAAAATTAGTGTGGTTTTACTACTAGTAAATACATACAACAATGAACATGTACTTCAATTATTACCAGTACTTACAGGGGGTTTTGAAAACTCCAATGCAACGATGGATACACGATGGCTCCACTCACAAGTACACCCAGCTCAATACAAACGTGAACTAACACCAGAACAAGACGATTTTCACGTCCCATATTGTTCCTTTCCAAAATTTCCCTCTCAGTAGTGTCGTAATCCAAGCAATGATTGCAACGGAATTATTGATGATATGTACAAACTAATATTTCGAAAACGAAGGCGTCTTTCGCCGTGAATAAATAACCTACAAATAAAGCAAGGAAAAAGGAAATTGTGTAGTACTTCTCCGTCTCAAAGGTCAGTCATAATCGGGTGCCAACATGCTAACGCTCAAGCGTCGTCGTACCCGTGAAAATTAATCCGTCGGAGATCTGTGGGGGTAAATTGTAGTGAAGCTCCAATATCTTTCAATCCCTGTCATTTGATTGGTCAGACGTCACGTGGTTTACTTTAGTGCCAAACGATTTTTGACAACCACTTCCATTTAGAGAAGAAAGGCAACTGGCAACATATGAACTATTGTTTATTAACAATATGTGGTTAGTAAGATGAAAGAGGATGACACGAATTCCGAGAAAAATTGCCAATAAAGTTTTATAGGAGAGACGTTTTTTAACTTTTTTCAAGACTGGAAATTAGACAAAAACTGGCAATAGATTAAGCGGGAGCTGATGCATAACATAGACGTGAGAGTAAATTAGACTTAGGTAAATTAGATATATATTTTACCTGAATTATCTTCTCTTCTGTTTCGTGACTATGACTGTTCAAATTTCAATACCCGATGCACAATCGTTTATTCTCTCCTAGGAATTCATTCTAAAGAGTGATTGTGCGTCATCATAAGAAGTAGTAAACCATTGTTTGTGACAAGTTTTAAGAAAACGAAGACGACAAAGCCGGATTTTAAAATTTTTAACCGACGTAACAAAGGAATAATTTATCCAACACTCGTAGTAAACCTCGGAAATACCCCATTAGAAACAAGAAGACTAACAAATGATTGTGGTTGAGTCTCTGTGGTTGTTGAATGTCTGCCCGCATATAGCGGCGCTTGGCCAAGATTTATCTTTCCATTCTTGGCTTTCGATCGATCATTGTGCTCTAGGAAACCAGCTAAATACGTAGTCTAATTAATGCGCAATTCTCAGGGGGTTATCTGGGGGTGAAACAAAACCCTTCGTTGGCAAAGAGACGACGGGAGCCGGGACAAGTTCTTTGAAAATTAGCGTCCTCTGTTTTGCACATTGTCAATTTGTGAGAAACCACAGAAACAATTACAAACTGCACCCAGTCATTAAGGATGCGAAAAAATAGTTTATAATATTGGTGAACCTTTCCCAGACGCCCTCATTGATCTTGGCATACTAACATCCTTTGGAGTTTGGGCAATGACCCAGTTATCCTCGTGACGCTCTCGCATAAATGCATTTTGACTGCTCAGCCTGCTTCATTTTCTGTTACAAACACTTGGCTTGGTAGACATTGGCGATGGTGAGATCTGTTCAATATAATAGATCGCCAGTGCCCTCCCTGCTTCTAAGCTCTGTCTAGACAGCATTGGCTTATAGAGGTTTACGGGTTGAAAGCATAAAGTTGTAATGAATCATGTTTCTTGTCCTTCTATAAAAGAAGGCAAGTAGATTTAAATCATTGCAGAAGTTTACTTATTCGTATGTTTTATTTATTTGTTTTTTCCCTTGTACAACACTAAATGCTGGTTTAAACTTTCTTCAGACAGAAGCAAAGTTTTTAAATGCTGCAGGAGACTAAATCCTTTCGAGTCCTCTTTTATTCGGAGCTCTCTACTTCTCCTCGAGACGATAAGTCCATCAAGTGATCAGAGCAGTTACACAATTCCTCTTCTCTCGTTACAACTTGATTTGAGAGACAGCGACAAGTAGCCTTGCTTCCACCCGCTGAGGTCATGATCAGATAGGAATGTCCGATACACAATTTACAAATGGGCGTAGTTTTTTGAACGGAAGACTTCGACTTCAAGGAAACCCGGCAATTCTTCAGAAATTCGTCATGATCTCTTTTCTACATGTTGTGAACTAAGAAGGGTTTATTCTGTTATTGAAACAGTTCAAAAGGCTAGATCCAGTAACATATGGAGCTAAACGGCGTGTGCGTGCTTGAGATAAGGAAAAAGTATGAAGATTTTTACGGACCTATCTTCCCTTCTATCGACAGCTCTTGCGGCATAATGGCTTATCCGGGCCTTTTATCTATTCCAAACAAGCAACGTTCTACAAGAACGTTCTCCTTTAAACTATCATTTTCAATCGTAAATAGAGATTTTAAAAAGGTTCACAATTTGAGCAAGAACAACACTCTATCTAAAGTAAAGCATAACATATGTATTTGAAGGATATAGTGATGGCGGAAACGTTATCCACCTTTTAAAAAGTACAAAACAACCAGACTAATCAGTTTTGAATATAAGAATGGCCAGCCTTCATCTCAATCGGCCAACGTAACTAACATACCCTAACTACAGCCATGACACTATTACTCATACTGCTAAATGCTTTATCCGGTCTTTTTATCTACTCCAAACAAAAAAACAGTTTTACAACTACGCTCTTTTTCATTAGGTAACAAGAATCCTTTGTTGTAAGACGAAATTAAGGACAATTGGTATCTGTTATACATCACTATATTGAGTATACTTGACCATAAAATCAACTACAACTGATTCCTCCAAAAACAAACCTTATCTGTGTCTTAGGAAAGATATCATAAAGCTAGCATACGCGTCAAAACAAAACAACTAGATTTATCTCAAGAAGAAGAATGGCGGCTTTTTTCTTACCTTTGCCTTAACTAACTTATCCAAACTATCTACGTGAACGTTACAACCTACTACCTTTGCATGTCGTGGTGCGTGACGTAAATGTCATGGTCTTAATCACAGCCAGAAAAACTCTACAAATTTTTCACATTCCGTCATCGTTTGCATCAACAAAACAATTGTTCAAGCTCTAGATTTTCAAATGCAAAACAAAACCTTCATTGAATCTAGCTATTTTCCCCTACAAATAAACCAGTTGAATCTCAAAAGACTGGACTAATTGTTAAGTAACACTCAGATACAAAACAATCGCCACTCACTTAGCCGAGTGGTTGTGGTCTACGATATCCTTTTTCACTAACGTTACTTGGTTAAATTGTTATAAAAATTGAGACTTGTAAAAAATCAGATGTATATATGATCTAAGAAATCCTAGCTTTCAAGAATGTTATGTATAAACATGGGGATCTTTCGACCGCCTATTCAGTCAAGAAGAACTGGTTGACGCTATCGATGTGCTAACATAAGGCTACTTCAATACATTAAAGAAAGTGTCCGATTAAGCGGAGATACTCCATTTGTAAAAATTTTCACGGTCCACCGCTGTCGCATCACAATACAGATAAGCGTGGTGCATTTCTTTCATGAGTAGCCGAACCGTGCTCGGCCTTTCTTCACCTGACGGGATCTTTGTACATTGCTGAGCCTGCCTCCTTTGGGTGCTGGGCTACGAGAGACCACCTTCACTTCTTCAAGAGACTGCAAAGTAATAATAATAATAAAGAAAAGCATTAATGCCGAAAAAACAAAACTTCCAAATAGCTGTGATATCAAATAAAATTTTTTATAAAATTATGCTGAGGTATCTCTAACGCTATGCAACTTACTGGAAGAAGTATGAATTACAAAGCACGATCCATTATATCTTCTACTATATCTAGTTGCTTAAAAAAATCATTACATAAGGTAAGAGGGGCATATTTTGTAGCGCCTTTCTTTTAAAACAGACCGCGAAGTGATATAGAATAAAGAGGAGAGAGCCTTTATTTCGAAGGAATATAGCTAGATTGCTTGGTAGGATTTAAAATGACGGCGTTCGAAGAAAACGTTTTTGCCACCTTCTTTCTAGTATGATCCACATCATCTTCCCAAAAATTCCTATACTTTTTAGCAAGATTGAAGCTAGCGGAGGGGTATGATCCAGAAACCATGGAATTGTTTTTGAGCACGTTTTCATTTTTTAAAGACCATCCACGCCTGATGACATTTGGCTCAGAAGATAGCCGAAAAGAAAGGTTTTTTTAGAAGGCCCCTGCACAAAATGTTCCTGTTTCCTCAGGTATTGAGTTCTTTTCACATAACCAAGCTAAGTCTCTAAGCAAAATCACGTCTGTTGTACAATGAAGGCAGTTATAATTTACAAAGTGACAAAAAGTAAAAAAAAAAACACTGGAATTATAGAAATCACTGTTACTCACTTTAAGACGGTCCTGGTAAAAGCAAAGGACTTGGTACGTTTGTCCGATGGTCAGACTCTCTGGAAACACAAGGTGAAGGACATTTTCTGGAGATTCAATGCTTAGCGATTTCCCCGACTTGTTTAAGTCCATAGGCCAAAGAGAAGACTCTCGCATACGCTCGGCTAGAACCTCTCCGGGCTCGGGTCTCATTTCTTCGGATGAAAGATAGCGGAAAATGAAGCGTCGGAGTGCTATGGTGATGGCACGTAGCGTAGAACGATCCGCCTCACTCTTACCAGAGAAAAAGGCTGCTTTGGCCAAATCATCTGTGATCTCTTTGGGTATAGAAGCACGATAAGTATCATTCACGCGCTTGGCAGCAGATTCAGCCAGTGTGTCTTCAAGAAACTCGTAAAGGGCGACCACGTGCATAAGTTGGATTGCACTATGGGGCTGTGGGAGTAACTGCTTTGGAAATGGTCTCGACCCGCCCAGCCACTTGTCTGTAAATTCTGTTAAAGGTTCCTCAGGTTTTCCATGTTGATGTCTCTTTAACAGGCATAGGACGATTTCCATATGTTCTAACAATTCCTGGACGCTCTCAAGGCTGTGCTCGCTCTGGCGTACCAAACCACTCCGCAAAATTTCTGTCAATGGCTGTTGAGGAATAAGCTTTTGTAATTCATCCAGGATACCTCGGCATGTGTGAAAAAGCTCTCGAGAGAAGATAAACTCGCGCAATCCGTCGAAAGTCGAAAGGAAAGCTTTTCCTACAAGGAAGCGGGCTGCCATTTCTTTTTCAATCTTTGCAAGATCATAAAACACTTCTTTTCCATGGCCATACTCAGTGTTACGCTGAGAGTTCCTTAAAATGGCATCCGACCACTGGTATTGAATTATTTCTTTCTCACGAGCCTCTTGGACGTGGACCATTGGAATGGAACACTTTCCCTCGTCCCGCTCTAGAAAGATCAGAGCAGACGATTTCCCTGTAGCGCCAATACTAAGAACCTTCTGCATGAAGTCGTTCTGTATTTTCTGAAGTACTTCCATGGCAACACAAAGGAACACTCCTTGATCTCGCTTTTCAACAAGGCAGACAGAAATCGGCGAGATTTCGCTGACGTATGGAACTTCTTTTTGCAGCTGTTCCTTGAGAAGGGGACGCATCTCCTCAAACGCAGCGGTAAAGTTCTCAAAAGCCTCTTTTAGTTGCTCTCTTTCCGCTAGTGATTTGGCTTTTTCTCGAATAACGTCGCCAATCTTCTTGTTGATGTCCTTACGGCTGAGGCGTCTGCTCAAAAGTGAATCAACGATACGACTCCAGGAAACAAGGTGGACTAGGTTTCCCACGAGTGGTAGACGGTCATCAAAATCCAGAAACAAACCCAGCAACGGAAATTTGTCTCTCTCTTTGTCCTCAGTTAACATGTAATATGATTTAAGGGCATTGAACGTTTTCGGCAATGTTACTCTAAACAGACGGGGGATGTGTAGGTTTCTCTCATTCATTTCTGAAAACTGGAGGTAGTCAGTCTCTTCAATCTTCCTTTGAGTTGCTGATGAAGATGCGTCTACAGAACGTTTGAGCAACTTTCTTGGATGAAACTCGCGGAGTAAGGGCCCAATCGATGATGCAAACTTCTTTTCCCAAGACAACCTTTCGTCTGGCGAGCTACAGATACTTGCGGAAGTAAGAATGGAGGAACACTCTTCTAATGCACAATGTAGGAAACGGAGAACTTCTTCTTCTTTAGCATTTAAAATACTACACAGGACCTTTAAGTCGTTTGATATCTGTTGAAAACAAATCTCAGAAGGACTTCCTTCTTTCGGCTTAGTGTTCAAGAATTGACCGAGGGAGCTGTTATCAAACAATTCTAGTGCAAAGCCTCCGTAGAGCGCTGCGTGAACAAACAAGTGAAGGATACGGAATTCCGCAGGTTTAAGCTGCCGAACGCAGAGGGAGATGTCATCAGAATTTAAAAGTGAGACGTAACCCTTTGATGCCAACATCCCTTCTTGAGCGCTTGCCTCATTGGGTATGCCCTTTTTCT
The DNA here is from genome assembly GCF_964200805.1 of Pocillopora damicornis. Taxonomy (NCBI): domain Eukaryota; kingdom Metazoa; phylum Cnidaria; class Anthozoa; order Scleractinia; family Pocilloporidae; genus Pocillopora; species Pocillopora damicornis. The sequence continues at coordinate 26,623,579 of NC_142672.1, read as the reverse complement.
CACTTTCGTTAGGACAGCTTGCTTCCTTGCCATCACCGACCACCGCATAGAAGGTGCCACAAGAACATGAAGAAGAGGTCGTTTTCGATTGTCGTGTGACATCGTAATTCCAATGTCTTTTGAACGGTTGCGAACCACCTTCCCCTGATGCTAAGACACAAGAATTTACGGAAGCCATTGGGTCGACGAAGTATGACATCATAGCCGGTGTCCCCTTCTTAGTACTTGTAAAACTTGAGGCAAGGATAATGCAGAGGTGTAAAATCAATGTCGACTTGTGCACATCTTCTGGCGATGACTCCGGCGAAATGCAAAGTCCCAGGGCATTAAAATCTTTTTTTCCAGTGATTCGTTGTAGAAGGTTAGCGTAAGGAGTTTCCACTTTCTTTATCCTCTCTATGATAGACGCAATTGCCTTATCCTCGCTATCTTTCAAGGTTCGTCTGGAGCGTACTAGAAAAAACGACTTGGCCAGGACAGTTGCCGCTTCAACCCTGACTTCCACTGACTGAGACATTGAGGCTATGACATCTTCAAATGGCTTCATATTTTTCTTTTCGAGAAGAGTTGCCAGTGCAGCTTGAACTTCTGAGTTTTCCGAGAATGATTGAAAAGGATCAAAACTAAGTTTAGTAACTAAGTTGTCATCTTGCCACTGTATCATTTTCAACGCTGGGAGTTTACAGCTTGTTTGACAAAGTGTATAAATCTGGTACATTGGGAGGTTCTTCTTCAGCTCCTTCAGAAAGTATACTTGCAGCTCCGATATTCTGGTATCACGCAATTGATCTGCCCCATTTGAGGTAAATGCGGCATTTATTTCATTAATTAACATGGAAAACTCTCCGTCTTCAACAAGGTGAGAACTGTTTTCCAGAATAAATGCGCAAAAGGATGTCAAGAACGCCTTCAGGTAAGCCACTGCACAGAGAAGATGAAACGCTCCCTGTTCGACGTCTTCGTCTTCTGTTGCGCTCGCTTCAACGTCTTCTGTAGGCTCCATCACAATTTGACAGGCCTTGCGAAAGTTCAAAAGCAATCGATCTTCGGAACCTGAAACCGTCGAGAAGTCTATGTCCAAGAATGCAACTTCATTTATGAGATCACAACAAACAACAGCAAAAGGCGAGTCAAGCTCGACGTCACCAGGAAGAGTTGATAAGGCATAACTAATTTTCTGGAGACCTGGGTGATCACCTATGGTTTCGGGGTGGTCTAAGAGCTTTTCAAAAACACCTGGGGAAAACTCTTCTTCTACGAGGAATACTCGGTGAACCAGAGGTCCAGCCAGTTGAATTAGAGACTTTTGTCCACTACGACAAATTCTTGCTAGTATAGAACCAAGAACTGGAGTGTCTGGATTGGAATCGATACAGCGCCCATAGTAGAGCATCAGAAAGTCCTCCAACCTTTCTTGTTGAACGCCTCGTTTTGCCACCTCGTCAACAACATTTACAATTCGATCAAAAACATCTTGGGAGTCGAGGTAACCTTCAGAGTTTCCCATTACTCCAAATGAACCTAGCATGTAAAGGGAATACGGTTCGAGAGATTCAGGTAAAACTAGTAGGGTCACAAAGTCGTAACAAACACGAAGAAAGTGAAAGGCAGGGCTTTCAACTTGCAATCTACTGACTGTAGAAAGAAAGAGACTCGTCGTCCGTTGCCAATTGTCAGGGCCTTCAAAGCTTTCTATCACATCGGAAGTTGGAAATAAGGCTGAACACAGTGTCTCTACCAAAATTTCATCAAAGCCAATCCTTGTTTCATCAATAGCTCCATCATCTGAGATTTCTTCCTCTGTGTGTTCGTTCTCTGGGTCACTCTCCTCCTCTGTGTGTTCGTTCTCAAGGTCACTCTCTTCCTCTTGGTCATCTACCGCTTTCTTGTCGTCTTCTACCCTGAATTTATGGTCTTCTTCACCAAGCTTCTCGTTCTTCTTAATGTTTACTGGGATTCCTTCCCCTGTGTCTTCGTTCTCTGAGACATTTTTCTGACCTATTTTTTCTTCTGCTTTTTCCCCTTCCTCTCCTTCAGAGTTATGCACCTGTTTTTCAACATGTTTATCGTCAATGGTAATACCCTTTTCAACACGGCCTGCTTCACCGAGAATATCCCCATCCTCGACCCTGGTTAGAGCTTCCTCATTCTTACCATCATTGACTGACGTTGTCTCCACAGAATGTTGATGCTCAGCAAATTCAGCTGTTCCACTAGGTTCTTGAACCGGACTGATCTCGTCTATGTCCTTACTATTCTCGCCGTTGTCCGCCCTCTCACGACCGCATAATTCTTCGTAGTGATGTCCCTTTATTGAACCGTCTGTGGACGGTAAGTGTTCTTCTACTGCCTGTGGTTCATCTCCTTGTTGGTCAGGTTCGTCCACGCTTTTTACTCCCACGTTTTCTACCAGCTCTTTTTGTTCTTCCATTCCCTTTCCTAGACTGCCTGATTGGCCACCTTTTACTACTTGAAACTTGTCGTTTCCAAGTTCGAATTTCTCTTGTTCTCCTGACGTCTTCTCGTTGCATCGTTCTAGTTGCAGAGACTCAGTAGGATTTTCTAGCAGAGTTAGTGCTGAGAATCCTTCGCCGGTGCCGTGCTCCGATTCAGCGTTTTGTTGTTCATTCTGTACGCTACAGCTCACTTCTATGTCTTCTGTTTTTTCGTAATTACTTATACACTGGGCTTCATAAATTTCTTCGCACTGCAATTGAGCCTTGCTTTGAAACAGTTTTTCCTCAAACACATTGGACAGCTTGCAGAACAACTTTGTTAAGTCCACATGTTTGATTTTGGAGCATGTCGCGTAAACCTGAAGTGCCGCCGTGTACAAGGTTTCGTTCAACCAAAAAAGAGAATGCAAGCGGGTGATAAGTCGAGCAGGGTCTCCATCAATTCTAAACTTAATATCGTTTGCCATCGCAGACTTCAAAAACTCAATCCTCTCCTCACGAAAAAATACGTCGGAAAAGTGAACGGTTTTCATGTCAATAAGATCTTCCACATAGTCCCCAATATTTTGTTGAAGGTATTCCAGCTCTACTACTTGAGGAATTTTCTCTTTTATCATGGCACTGAACCTGTGTAGCTGCGATTCTACTGCGACGTCGTGCAATTCGCTGTTTTCATCCAGGTTTGCCTCATTCAAAAGGAGCTGCCTTTGATCTTCAGCAAACAAAGGTTGAATTCGGTCTACTTTATCACAAAATATTGCTGCAAGAGGAAATTTCAGCTGCAAGTGTCGCTCAGGAACAAAGTAAGACTCTGCTCCTTGGGGGTCCGGGATATCTTCAATGTTGAGGATCTCTTGGTCCAAAATCAATTCCGACCAAACTTGAAGTTCTTCCTCGTCGGAAGGATCGTTTGTGTAAAGAAACTTTGGCCAGGCAGATTTCTCCTCCAAGAAGTAGATGATCTTTGCCAGTGGATGACGTATGAGATGGCTGACATGATGCTGAATGGCTCCTACTAGATGTGAAGACCTAATTAAAGCTTGACGATCGCATGCAACTGAAAATTGCCAAGTTCGACCTTCTTGATGCTGGAAACTGTCGTCAAGTCTTTTATTTAACCACCGTTTCACGAGCTCTTTGAAACATTCCAAGATCTTCGCGTTGGAAGGCAACCTTAAAAGCTCTTCTATCTTGAGAATTTCATCCACTGAAGGCTGGCGAATGGCTGGGTACTTTATTCGAGTGAAGCACCAAAGAAATTCGTTTGACGCCACTTTAGTAAAAGAGAGCGACTTGGTATCCATAAGGTCAATGACACTTATATCTAAACACTCAGTAATGGGCAACGCAGGGGGTTCCAAGACATCTATTGTTACCTGCTTCCAACCACTTTGGAAACTAAACTGCCAGTGCTGACTTTCAACTCCATTTGCTTTACTTTCCCTCTGAACATGGACAATAATGCAAACATGTTTGATCTGGCTTTGGGCTGTCTCCATTAATTCTTTTTCGTACTTCTGTCTCTGCTGCTCGATAATTGATTTGGCAAGAAGCATGTGGGTGGCATCCAACTCCGGCTTGCACTGTAATACCAACAGCGTGTCACTGGATTTCCAAAATCTTTCCAACTGCTTTGTTAAGTGCTTTTCTGACTTAAAAGCGCTTAACTTTTCCGTTTGGCATTGTAGCAGCCCACTAAGACACTGCGCTACATTCACGTGGATGTTACTATGGGTCATGATTAGCAGTCGAATACCACTGGTGGCGTCATCATCCAGTTGTAAGTCCTCCAATGAGTATTTCAAATACTCTTTCAATCCATTGTGTAATGGCATCTCAAAATAGGTCTTGTACAGGGCCTGGACTTCTTCAAAATTCTTTTCGGCCTGGGAAGATTTTAAGCTCCTCAAGACACCATCAGGAGATGCTACTAACATGAGATCCTCCTTGCATTTTTCCAAAATTTTGTCTATGCCAAGTTCTTCTTCTTGACTGTTCTTGAGGACAAGTGAAGGTAGGGTATCACCACAGAATCCAACAAACATATCTTCTTCGTGAAATTGGGATTCAAATTCAGGAATTGTGGATATATTTCTCACCCATTCATCCAAACTGCTAATAATGCTTCTCTGCTTTCCGTCAAGGACGTCCGTGAAGCGGAGCAGCTGCTTCTCGAAACGGTTCAGAAACGGAGGATCTGTGAAGTCAACCCTTCGTTGATCAATCAACACTATGCATCGAAATCCATCATGGACCTGACACATAGGATTGCTAAAGGCACCAAGTGCGACCCGACAGTTTCTCTTCCCTCCAACAACGGTATAATTCTGGTTCAGCATATCATACAGACTGCCATAGATGTTTTCGAGATCTCGGAGAATGAGAACACAATCCCTCTCCATGCACAAGATAATGCGGCTCAGCATTCGATAATTGTATTCTTCAGAAAGATCTTCTTCGAATCGACTTCCAAAGATGGTGATTTTCTCTTTGTCAAGACTTTGCAGAGTCTGATCAAGGATGCCAATAGCAGCATCTCCATTCGTTATTATCATTAAATGACGGGCCAGTTTGTCGTGCAGATTGTCACGGATGAGTTGAGTAACTTTAAAATGATGAGTCTTCTCCATTAAATCCAGGGAGTGGAGTCTTATGTGAAACAACGTTTGAAAGTTGCTTACGTCACTAGGTACGCCACCAAAATTCCTCTGTAATGCATGTTGGATCCCCTGTGTTTTCTCTTCGATGAGCGGGTCGTTGGAGGGATTGTGGTTCCTGTTTGAGCTGAGGCATTTGATAAGGCTGTAATAGTCTCGAAGTCCATGAAAGTTTGCATATTTTTGAGATCCTTGATATTCATGATATGCTTCGGCAAGGCAGCGAAGCTGCTTGTCATTTGGATAGGTGTCTTTGCGATAGAGGTGTCCTGAACGAGTGCGTGGCACTCCAGATGCAGTTCCCCCACTACCTGCCTCTCTCAGAGACTTTCCAGTGTCAAACAAATCATCCACATCTGGTTCAGGTCTGGACAGATGAATTGCACGGTTCATCTTTGCAGCATCTAAGGCCCAGTTCGATATGCCAACTACAGCAACATCAGGAAATGCACCATCGCCTGGCTCCAGCAGACTGTGCAATACTTTCAAAGGGTTGTACTGTGATACCTCAGCCAGACCAATCTCATCAAGGAGAACAACTGGAAGAATATCTCCACTTTTGTTGTGCTCCTTGTACTTTCGCGCTTTCTCAAACACCTTGAGTATTCCATCCGATGTTGAGGACTCTGAACCTTGGTGAGAAACCACATATAGTTGTGGAAGTTTCTTAAGAAAAGGATCTTTAGCATCTTTTCCTCTTAAGTTGCTGCGGATAATTTGCATAGACAAAGATTTGCTACATCCTGGCTTTCCAACGACGAAAACCGGAATTCGGTTCAGGATACAAACAAGCATAACAAACACATTCTCGCGAAGAGCGCCATTTTTAGCGGTTCCCTCTGGCAATTCCATTCTTTCAAGGTAATCTTCCTGCTCTGCTCTAACAATGTCCTCAAAGCTCTGTTCTTGAAATGAATACTTTTTGTGTTTTCTAAAGCACTCAGCAACGCGTTGTTGGTATCCCTTTCTTGCCTCTGCAGTAGGAAGACGTGATTGATAACAGTGAGCCAAGGCGAGGACAAAGGATCTCTCTAGATTAAAGAGCCCAGGAGCAATCACTTGACAAGTGCGATTACTCCCAGATTTTGTTAAGGGTAAATCCTTACGCTCTTTCAATGCCTTTCTGAACCACTTTACAAGGACAATGCATCGATGAGCATCTCGTAGACTGACACAGTAAGGGCTTCCGTCAACTTCTCGGATGTACTGTTGGGAAGTACAGAGCAGATCAGCTAACAAGTCGTCAGGTTTTCCGATGATTCCTTCCACCATTCGACCAATGTATGCATGTTCGTCGTCCTTACCTAGTGATCCATAGTCCCACACAAAGTCGATCATTGTTTCAGGTAAAGGGTGAACCCGATATACCAGTTTTGAAAATTGGTCTGTCTCTATCTTCTCACTTAAACCTGCTGTCGTAATTTTCCCAGGCGGACGAAGACGGTACGGGTTGCAAGCAGCGATGAATACCAAGTTAGATGTGATTGGTTTGCCTTTAATGCTACGGTGACAAATCACCTCGTTGATTGTTCCCAGATATTCACAAGTGTTAATTTCATCAAGGAACACCCAAACTTCTTTGCCAGTTTTTGCTTCCGTCTCCCTTTGGTCGATGAAGTCGATCACCTCTTCCTCAGTCACACCTGCATGAAAGTTGAAAACGTGAAATGGGACACCACACGTTCTGGCGAGGTATCTTACGAGGCTAGTCTTACCACAACCTGTTTCTCCCATGACAATGACTGGTATACGTGCCTTAATACGTTGAATAATTAGCACCATTTTCAGGATATTGTCTGGCGTAAGGGCATAATCAAGTTTCTGTAAGCCGTCATCGTTTTGTCTTGGCTTTGTTCGAACGATTAGATCAAGTCTATCCTGAAGTTCTCTGTGATTCAGCTTGGCAAAGTCCTTTATATCTTCCCCTTTCTTCGCCTGCACTTTCAACAATTTCTGCACATTGGATGGCACCTGTGACAAGTCACGGTACAAAGCAGAAATAGTAAAAGCCTCTAGTCTGTGAAACGCAATCACAAGGTGATTATTGTCAGCCCACTGAATCATTCCTTCAACCCGTTCAACCATTCCTTCTGCATCATTCCTTGAACACGAATGGAGCTTTTTCAAGACTTCGGACGCTTGCTCTTTTGAAATGGCTTCTGACTGCACATCCTTACAGGTTACAACAGACCGTGATGCAAACTCCCTTGAAACCTCCAAGAGGGCTTTGAATAAGCAGTTTCGAACATCATGTTGTAGGCCTAGGGCGGCTTGCAAATTATGAGTTTTGAAGAAAGGACTTTCTGAAAACTGTAAGAGCTGATCTGCAAAAACCTTGAGGAAGCTCTCCACTATGTTGTACGACAAATCCCCGGTTGACGAGAAATGCTTTGATAGAAGCTGTTTACATCGGTCAGGTGACAATGGCTTCAGATCGACGAGATTCAGATCTTTGGTTTCCAACGAACCAGATTCGTAAGCTTGAAGATACTGGCAGACCACTTGAACGGGACTCAATGGCTCCTGGCTCACGACAAGGTCTCCATACCCAACCAAGTTTATGTGTAAAGGAGAAAAGCACTTTGTAATTGGAAGCGAATCTTGAAGCCAGTGCCTCAGTGTGTTCGCAATTTCGATGTACACATGCTTAGTCGGGAGATGGAAAAGTTCCGTTCCACACGACATCATACCCACAACAACGAGTTCGAACATCATAGTGTCCAGAACTAACGGGTCATCCACCTCGCCAACATCAAAATGAATGCATTCGTGGGGAGAAACGCTCAAACCAGACAACCTTTTCAAAAGGTTTTTTCGCGACAAAGGCCCGCTGATTGGTAAAGTCAAAACTTTCTTCTTATATGATGCCGCATGCTCGTGGATAGCCTCTGTCTTTCCCACACCAGGAAGATCCGACGTGACCATGAAAACGTAGCGAAAAACTTCCTTGAAAGTATCCCGTAGCTTTGGTTCTGACATTCCAAGAATGTTGTGGGCAGCTGTAGAGAACTGATCAACAATGTGGTGATGAATGCCGCCACAACAGACTAGCGCTAACAGATAAGGACCTTCAACCTTCTTTTGGTATGTTCTAATGGCTGTAACAAGTTCAAACTGCATGTCATTTGAAAGGTTTTCAACGTTCGCAAGGCAGTGTAACTTGACCGAGGTGGAATGCATATGTGCTTCAAAAGAACGTTTCAGAAGTCGCTCAACCTCTTCCCAACTGGTCTCTGAATGACAGAAGAGGACTTGACTAGGCTGTGGAAAAGAGCCTGTTGTACTCTCGAACAGTGACATAACCACATTGGCCGTCTGCTGACTGCCATGTTCAAGAACAGCGACAAACAATTCCCCGGGCTTGACAGCTCTTTGCAAATCACGTTGTGGTATCTTTTTCCACTGCGTGCCCTGGCGTGGAATGAAGATGCTACCTAAAACCTCTCCAATGGCCCGGAGGTCGATCTCAAGTCCAGAGTCTCCTTTGGGTTCGTTGTAAAGGCTACGGAAATCATAAAGCTCTTCACGTTGTATACTTGGATCTACAAAACGCAGCAGGCTGTGAACAGATGAGGTCAGCGAGAGTTGACCCTGTGTATTCGTCAAACGCTTTGAAAAAAACTTGTGTAGCAGCCTCAGTTGATCGGGGTGGAAAAAATTGAGGAAATAGTACTGCTCTTGTAAGCGCTTTAACAACGTTTCCCAATTCTGCAAGGTAGACTCTAGGGTAAGAGCCTGAGACTCGATCTCTTGAGGGGACGTAAGTTTCTTCCAAAAGCTTTTATACTTTGGATGACCAGATTCTCGCAACAATGTGACAGTGTTGACAATGTCGGTAATCATTTCCACTTGCGTTATAAATGTTGGTAAGGTGTGATTGACAGACTGAACTGAAGCACTGGAGTCATCTAAATTATCCACTTGTTCTTGCTTCTTATCTGTATTCAAAATTAGGAGAGCTCGGCTCCTCAGGTCGTGAAGTTCTGTCATATTATAGGTCGTCTCTTTTGCTGCACTTTCATTACGACGATAACTAAGCTGGACATCGCTTGAGCCATCAGTGTTAGTCTTAATGATGTAACATCCTTTCTGTACGGCATTGTTGATTATCTCCTTTGTCATCTCTCCACGGTTTGCAACATTCATGTACAAGCCTCTTAGGCTATGAACGTTACATCCACACTCTTTGATTTTGGCTGCCATTTCCTTTTTCTTTTCTAACTTTCGGTAGCACTTCTTGAGACTAGCCAGAAACCTCATGGGATCTTTTGGGGTTTCTCGTAAGATGTTGCGCAGAAATCCATGTACATCAATTAAATCCGAGACGATAGCTTCCGAGACAAACTGATCCGAATGTTCCTCTACAGCATCAATTAATATTCGAATGTCTTCATTCGCAGTTTCTTTCATGAACGAAATCAGTTCACTAGACATTTGAAGTGTTTCCATGATGGTCTTCAACGTATCATCTAGCTCAGAGTTCACCATGGCCACGCTCTTCTTTCCAACAATCTCAGAAACACCTCTCAACGTGAGGTCACCGTTGGGGCTGGAGGATACCTGTAAGAAGTCTTGTAGATCCTTAGTAACAGCTTCATCTTCAGAATCTTCAAATCCAAGGGCTGCGTAAATCGACATCAGCTGCTGTACTTTTGCACGGACGAGAGGAAAAGATAAATAGTTTTTCAGCATTTCTTTTTTCCTTTCAGGAACTGGCGTACCACAGATGGAACTGATTTCACGTAGCTCTCTACTGAGAACCTCTTCGTTATCAATACCAGACAAGAGCACATCAACATCCACGATTTTTGGATCTTTCTTGCTGTCTGTAAAACTGGAACATGCCTCTTTAAATTGGTGCAAGCCTTCGTTTTCGAGAAGATGCAGCACTTCAGCAGCCTCGTTTTGTGGAATGTCTGAAGAATCAGCAAACTCACCCAATGCTGTTTGAGAAGATGCCAGGTTTTCTTTCAAACACAAATGTGCAACGTTGGCAAAAATGATACTTCCTCGAACCTTTGTAGCTGTCTCTGAAGATCCAATCAATTCTTCTAGTGTTCCCCAGTAGCTGACATCAAGAGCATCTTTAAGAGTGGCATTAGCTTTTACTCCCTTCCTGCTGTTAATCTCGTTAATTATAGAGTCTGCATCTGAAACCATGACACATCCGTCACATACATTCTCAAGAAAACGAAATGCCTGCTCTACTTTGGCGAAACATTCACAAAAGATTTTCGCCCTTTTACACTCCGACAACAATAGCGTTTTCCATTCCTCTTTCTCGTTCTGATCAATTGTTGAATCTTGGTGAGTAACCAAGACACAATAGACGGCAAGAAGACCGATATCGTCGTCCTTCAATGTTACCAGGAACTCAACACGTAGGCCTTGTCTCTGCTGTTCATCTGTTAAACATCGCAAAGCATTCATGGCGATCGACACAGTAGGATGTTGCGGAAGCGTACTTTTGGAGTGAACTGCGCTCAGTAAGGGTACCCAAAGCTCTCTGTAGGAAATCATCGCTTTCAACACCTTTTCTACGTTAACGTGTTTTCCTCCCTCGCCTTGCATTTGGATTAGTTCCACAGTAGAGACCAAAAGCTCTTCCTGGGCCCTGAAAACAAAATAAGAGTTACACGTTTACTGGCTTCAAAGGAAAGAAAGTCAACAAAGAGCTATACCTTGATCCGTGACGAAAGCTGACTCTTAGCTCCCTCTAGGTATCTATGTCTCAGTCAATCTATTTATGTACCTATCTATCGATACATACATACACACGTTTTCAAAAACGTTGCAACTCCATCAAAAATTGAAAAGAGAAGTAGAGGTATAAATATTTCATATATATTTTCAAATTGCAACGTTTTTGAAAACGGGTGTAAACATATATACATATACAAATCAAGATGACAAGTAAAATCATGCAAGTTGTTTTTTTTACTCGGGATTCGTCCGAAGTCAGAAGGCTATTTTTTCTCAAAATCTTGGCTAGATATGATACGGCGGACAGACACTGTAAGTTGAAACAACTTAAGTGAGTTGATCAACAACATTACACGAATTAAACTTCCTTAGAGACTCACCTATTCAATGTCACCTTCTGTAAAATCTTCTCTCTTTCTCTGGAAAGATTATAGCCCAGAAGGTGTATCATTTGCCTATATTTTGAACGATGATCACCGGCTACACTTTGCTTTTTTATCGCCATTCTAAGGAGAGCTACTAGATGTGGCAGGATCGTAGTTGATCGGTTCTGTGCATCTGCAACAGCATCCTTAATGGACTGGAAATTCTCTTTCAAAACCATTTGATCTACTCGCTCCTCCAAAGCACGGCATAGTGTCTTGTCGGTCTTTATAGCATCTGTTGCACGTATTGTCACACTGGCCTCCACAGCAGCAATAATTTGTTCGCTGGGTGGTTTACCGATAGACTGTGATCTTATCCAGTTACAAGAAATTTTCAACTTGTCTTCATGAGTAAATTTTTCATGCCAGCAGTTGAGAAACGCCCCGGACTTCAAGAGAATCAGAATCATGGACACCATTTCTTTTGATTTACCTGATGAGATATTCATAATAAGACGACAAAATGTGCCTGCTGACTGCAACTTTGGATCGAGAGCAATGCTCCTCAGGCTGTCCAGTCTTTCTTGCGTGGATGTGGTTCCTGACGAGATCTGCTCAACCAACACTTCACAGAATGGACTGGCAAGTTTGTCTTTCAATTTCTCAGGTGCCGCACTCCAAAAACATGGCTGGAGAAAATCAGGCTTTCGTGCACGTTGGGGTAAGGTAAATTTTAGGTAGACGTTGATAAATTCTTCCTCGAGGATGGATAACAGGTCAGGACACCACTGTAACATCGCGTCAAAAAGATTCCAAAGGCATCCAACACTTGGGGCATACTTTATCACATAAGAACAAAATCTTTTGCGACTGTCTATGTCTCTGACTTGCTTTAGGGATTCCAGCAGGCTGGGTACCTGCCGATCGAATTGATTATCAGTGTAGGACTTTGGGGAAAGCGTGTCTGCCACTTGCATTACGTATTCCAAATCAAGAAGGTTGCAGAAAATTTTCATAAAAATTATATATCCCTTTGAGGATCCACCTTTAAAGAGATGTTCTGCTACGGTCTTGATGAACTTTACGCTGCTTTTAGGTAATGCTTCGGAAGAGCAATGCTCTAGCTTTGATAGAAGCCTGTCTATAGCTTTCTCTTTGAGCATTCTACAAAAATACTCAGCTGAAATGGCACGCACGCGATACATGTATTGGCCAAGAAGACTGCATAAGTACACACAATGATTGGGAGACAGATTTTGACTAGTGCTTTCCGCAACCCACTGAAAGAAGATACCAATATCTTTCTCCGAATAGCTGGCATGGCCAAAACCCACATGTTCACACTCAATTAGCATCTCCTTCAGATTGCCAACTCTGCTTAATTTTTGATACAGCCAGTCGACATAAAAAAATTGTCCGCGGAAGATGGTGCTCCGATTTTTGTCATGTGGGTTACGAAATATGTCATACTGATCCCTACCGCTATTCAACCTGCGGGTTTTTGCCTCTTTTAAGGTTTTTTCATCATTTCTTTGGAAAGTAACCATTTTCCAGATCCGTTCGCCGACTCCTTCCTTGTACTTAACCACATAACGATAATGAAAATTATCATGTTGATCAGGGGGGATAAAAAGTTCGCGGGAGATCCAGTGTTTTTCTTCAGGATGAAAATCAAGGTTCATCGTGATATGACCGTTAAGCATTGGCCTCTCTGTTTGAATCTTTACTGATTCGACTTTTTCCTCCAAAAAGAGGTGAAAGACACAGCGAAGATGCTGAAAGAAAATAAAAATTCAAGCCTGCACTTAAATCTCTCAAATTAACTGTCAAAAATCTTTGTATCCATCATAAGTTGAAATCAAATTCAAGAAATGTATTTAAGGTGGCTCTGAAGCCCCCTGCAGCAGTTTTTAAAATTACATGAAACTTAGAAATGGATTGTTATTCAACAATTTAAAGTGGTAATAGTGTAGTTTGATCGTCCGGGTGAGTGTAGTCCTGAGAAGGACTGTTGTCGGTAGTGGTGACTGACGCTTCGACAACCTGAGCGGAAGTCATCATCAGAGTCAAGTGAAAGGTTGTTGTCAGTCGAATATACTTAGTCCGGTTTGTGTACACTGATTGGTCAGTTTTGCCGTGATGTTATTGGCTGTAAGACTCAAGTGGCGTAGGTCAGTCGTGATTGGTCGGTTTGGATCCGTGAGTGAAGTTAGGTCGTTCTGTTCGGTTCGTTTGTAATGTTAATGTCGTGGATGAGTCGTTTGTATGGTGCCGGTAGTACACTAAACAGTTACACGGTACAGCTATGGGGTCTCCAGTTTCCGTTGTTGTAACAGAAATTGTGATGCAGAACATCGAGGAAAGTGCCCTTTCGACTTGCCGACAGACGATACCACTTTGGTTACGCTACGTTGACGATACTTTCACCGCCGTAAGACACGACGAAATCGACGCATTCCACCACCACCTTAACGAACAAAACACTGACATACAGTTTACTAAAGAGGTCGAAGAAAATGGTAAACTACCTTTTCTAGACTGCTTGGTAAGCCGTGACGACAATTCACTACGGACAACAGTTAACAGGAAACCGACACATACCGACAGATTACTGGACGAGTCATCCTACAACCCGACATCACACAAAGCCACTACTATCAGGACTATTACCCGACGAGCGCAATTAGTATGTAATACGACTGGCAGCTTATCTGACGAGAACAAGTACCTTAACCATATTTTTTCAAAGAACAACTACAACGAAGACTTCATCCAACGTAACATTCACAGGCCTCCTACTACTACCGAAGCTAACGACAACGCAACTCCTACGACCACAGCCACTATACCATACATAAAGGGCATATATGAGAATATCTCACGCATCCTACAACCATTCAATATCCACGTCGCTCACAAAACCTATTACCACACTACGTCAGTTACTGACTAACATCAAAGACAGAGACGAACCGAGGAACGGACAAGGAGCAGTATATAAGATCAATTGCTCCAACTGCCACGCCTCCTACATTGGTGAGACTGGCAGAAACCTCGCGACTAGACTGACTGAACACAAACGAGCGACGAGGAAAGGCGATGTCAACAATCACATTGCTGAACATCAGCGACTTACGAACCACACTATTGATTGGGACTCTGCGCAATGCCTAACCTACAGCACCAATTACTTTCAACGACTGACCCTGGAAAGCTGGTTTACTAACTTGGAACAGACTCCCCTCAACTGGTGTCAACCACTACCGGCACCATACAAACGACTCATCCACGACATTAACATTACAAACGAACCGAACAGAACGACCTAACTTCACTCACGGATCCAAACCGACCAATCACGACTGACCTACGCCACTTGAGTCTTACAGCCAATAACATCACGGCAAAACTGACCAATCAGTGTACACAAACCGGACTAAGTATATTCGACTGACAACAACCTTTCACTTGACTCTGATGATGACTTCCGCTCAGGTTGTCGAAACGTCAGTCACCACTACCGACAACAGTCCTTCTCAGGACTACACTCACCCGGACGATCAAACTACACTATTACATGTTACCCCCGAGTTCAAACCATTTACCAAATTTAAAGTGGATAACTTAGCATACTTTTAAGTTGTTTGACTTGCAATGGTACGTATCATGACAAGTTTGGAGAAGAGTCATAACATGATCAGAAATGACTGGAAATTATTCTGAAGCAAATATTGTTAAAATTGATGAAAATAAAAAAATAATAACGATAGATAATATATTTTATAACAATAATAGTGTTATGAGTAATTGTTGTTTTAAATATAAGCTTCTGAAAATCACCAGACTGCTTATTCATGCTGACATGTGTACCATATAACTTTCTCGAACATTTCATCAAGTCACGCAGTTAATTCGTAAGACTACTTATTAATAGTTCTTTTGGTAGCTTCTGGAATGTTCCAGAACACATTTTGAACATAGGGACTTAGTTATGAAGTAGTAGTAGTTTTTGTTGTTGGGAATGACCAACTGTTTATAAAAGCTATACTGTGTGAGAGAGCTATAGTGAAAGATTGCTAATTTCAAGAAATGTCAGAGTGAAACTGTGAGTTTGGCTCAGTGGTGAGCTAAGATATAGACTGTAGCGGGCTTAAGCAAGTTTTTTGAGGGTAAGTGCTGTATGGCCTTTAGGAGTCTCTCCTTATTAAGAATATTACTTGTTGTTTAATAATTAAAAGTAGTTGAGTCTGTAGGATTGTGGTGTTTTTTCTGTTGGTTAAATTATATGGTAACAATGGTAGTGATTACAGAGACAGGGATAACAAGAGTGATAATGAAAGCGATTCTTTATACGTATTTGTGATTTAGAAGTAGTATATAAATAAGATTTTTTAAAAAAGCTTAAGGTTGGGGTATGTTTAACATTTTCAAAGAACATCCCAATCATAATAAATGGATGTGTAACCAATCAGAACCTCATTCATTGCATAAACATATGTAGCATCTCATGATATTGGTATATCATATATCTTGTTAAAAAGCACGCAACAGCTATTTTAAATTGCAATTCACATAAAATAATAACTAGTGGTTTCTAGAGCAGAAACAAATGTAATAGAAAGAGTGATAAGATGAACAATGGAGCAGCTTCAAAAGAAAGATTCAAGAGACAGAATGCAAAAGTACAAAATCAAAGTACATAACAGTTTAAATACAGGAAATGAAAAACAAGCAAAACTGACATGAAGACAATTAGCTACAAAACAAAATTTTGGCACAAACCAGAGTAAAAGGAACAAAATATTTTATTGTCACTGGGAGAAAACTGGTGCAAAGCACCTGAACCAGTAACAATTGTCACAACATCTCTGTTACATAATGTAGGGAGAATGGAATATGCAGAGCAAACTAACACATGATTTAAAAAACTAATTTTTGTGTAAGGGTATTAAAAATACCTGATCTCGGTTTTCAGATGGTTCTATAGGGTAGATGCTTTCTTCTTCTTCTGTTTCACTCAATGAAGTTCCACTTTCCTGAGAGAAATAAAAAAAACAACAAGTATTAATTTGCCACTCTTAAATGTATGTGCACTGACCATGATATTCTAATATGAGGAAATCTAATGTTAACTTTCAGAAGTGGTAGGTAAAGTGCTTAAAGTATGAGAGCTTACCATCCTGAGAGACAACCCTGTCTGGGTTGGCTGGTTAAGCACAACTTAAAAAGGTGATGTAGGAAACTTGCACAGGCAACAAGAAAGCTAATGGTGACCAACCAAAGTAATGTCCACTTTCCTCAACCTAAAAGGAATTTCTCCACCACAGTCCACCCACATGTACCAGATACATTATGTTCTGACCTACGTGGCTAGTTTAAAAGAGAGATACTGTCCATGAAAGTGATGTGCAAAGTGGCTCAACAGGTCACTAGATGGTTGATCACTGTTAAGTACACAGCTATCCAAGATAACATATTTTCTCCAGAAGCAAATATGAGAGCAACTTTAAGATGTACTACATAGCATCCAATAACTGATAGA
This sequence comes from Pocillopora damicornis, assembly GCF_964200805.1. Taxonomy (NCBI): domain Eukaryota; kingdom Metazoa; phylum Cnidaria; class Anthozoa; order Scleractinia; family Pocilloporidae; genus Pocillopora; species Pocillopora damicornis. Next base: position 26,606,856 of record NC_142672.1, on the reverse strand, counting down.
ATTAAAATGAGAGTTCTTCAGCTCTCACCTAAAAAGAACACTGAGAGAAGAGCAGGATCATTCAAGGAGGTCATTTTCAAGGTAATAGCATTTAAAGTTAACTGGTAACAAGGAATGGTGGACAAGAGTAACAACCCTAGTTTATTCTCTGAATTTAGGAGTATCTGTGGGCTGCCCAGGGTTACCAGATTGCTTCTCTGCTGCTACATGAACCCCCTAATGGGGAAAATCTGTGAGGTTTTTGCAATCAGTTGTGGCATCAAGTAGGGATGCACTTATCACACCTAGAACTAGACAAGAGAGTCCTAGCCAGTAAAAAAGAACATGAACTTATCACACCTAGAGCTATACAGGAGAGTCCTAGCCAATGAAAAAAAAAACTTTGGTACCTGTTTTGAAGAGTTACTGAAAACATGTTTCTAAAGCACCTAGTCACCCATTTGAGCTTTCTGTTATTAAGTTACATGAACTTCATAAAAAACTTAGATGGGCGATGTTATTTTGCCTGAATAGTGGATGTTATCAGCCTTCCTAAATTTTCCAGGAAATGTTTTAAACTTATGTAAAGATTCAGTCACTTCATGGTGGTAGATGTAGTTGTCAGGAAAGATGGACCATTTGAAGAAGCTATGCCAGGAGACCAACACAGCCTTGCTATTGAACTCTGCTATAAAAGTTTTTGGATCAAAGGTGAATTGGAGACACAAGCATTTATTTTAAGTTTGTGTCAGTGAAAACTGCCACTAAAGTTGGAGGTGGCCTAAGGTTGTTAGATCAAGAGTTACTGGATTGTTTTTGAGCCACAATTCTTGGTAACTATAACCTTACTCCACATACCAAATTTATTAGGATGGGTCAATAGAACTGTTGTATTAATTCAAACTAGCTTTGATCCTGCCGTGGCATGTGGGGATTTTTTTAGACCACAGTTGAACATCACTGTTTTACCATTGTGCTTTATTGGACTTGAAGTCCCATGGTACCTGTGTGTCCATATCAGAAAGTTACTTTGGACACACTATCACACTCATAATATCAAGAACATATTGTGATTGTGAGACAAGAGGAAATGCTTGCATTGAGATTCGTATAACGGGAACTGATCTGCTATTGTGGACTCAACATGTACAGAGAATTCCAGTCAATTATTTTCCACTGCTATTTTGCAAGGTGGCCAAAAGCAATGGTTGAAGGATGCCCTGGGAGGACCACTGAGAAATACCGAAGTGTGTGACCCACAGAAATTTAGCTGCATCGTTTGGAAGAAAATAATGCCAACAGAGGCCAAAGACAAAGAATGTATAAAAGGACACATTTGGCAAACATCCAAGTCTTCTTCCTCATAAACAATATACCTCCTGCAGAACTGACTTGTTGTGACCACAATTTTTTCACATTGAGTAAAAGTAAAGAAGCACAGCAGTGAATTCCACCAGTTTTTATATGTAAAACGCCTTGGGATTATTTTTGTCCATGAAAGTGTATGTATCAATTGGTCCCATCCCTAGAATCTCATATCAGATTATAGGCAATTGTGGAAATTTGTTTAGTGTCAGCTTTGTGCCTAAATTATAATCTTTTAACATGAAAGGTAGTATTTATGCAATAGCTCTGAGTATATTATGTAATAAGCAGTTTTAAATTTTTTTTTTTCTGATAGGGGAAATTCAGTGGACAGAACTTGAAAAAATCCTGAGCTACTTTTATCTCATTTTGCGTGGTTGTTCTCATGAAAGCTTCTTAAGAGTCTGACTTATTAAGTATACTCACTAGCACTTACTTACTTATAAACATAACAGTATAATTGTTACTGGCTTCTGTTAATTGTATATATCAGCCATTGATGAAAAACAGAGTGTTTTTTTGAAAAAGAAAAAAATACTGTGGAAAATTTCAGAGGATCTTTCAGAGAAGTAGTGTTTAACTCATTTTAAGCCACCTCGCCGAATCAATAATTAACAAATTCTACCATAACATGTTAACATCTGTCTTAATAATGACATAAAGTGGGGGATAAACTAATGTGCAGGCTGGTCAATAGCTTTCTAACCTATGTGATTAATTTCAATTTTATTCTGACAATTTCATTATAATTTCACCTCTTAAATTTTGTAGAACTCATTTGAATGTATTCCAAATAGAATTTCATGCTAGATAAATGTTTATTCTTACTGTCATCATCATCATCATTAGTAATGATAATAGACTATAATCATGTCTGTTATTAACAGCAAAACAACTTACACTCATCAAAGGATTCCATGATTCTGAGGGACTTGTGCTTCCAAAATTCTCAATTGTCTCATGACTCCCTGGACAGCTAGCAAGATACTCTTCATACATTTTACCTACTTTCTTTGGCCAGTCTGTTTTTTGTTGCTCTCCATGACTGGAGCTGTCTGAGGTTCCACCTTGACCACCACCAGGCCGAGGACCATCAAATCCAGCATTTGTCCAGCTATTGTCATTTCCAGACATCTTCTGAATTTAAAATATAAGTGTAGGGTTAGAATTATCTGTTTACTTTACAGCACATGCTTATAATCATGTATGACATCAAAGACTACAAGTTATTTATGCTTTCAAATCCTTTATTAATCAACATTCATAAAAGTATCTGTACAAGATGCTTTAAGCAGATAAAACAAACTCAAAGAAATTGTTGTTTTTCTCCAGGTATTTTCCTCACTTATTTGAGCAGCAATCCCAAGAAAAAAGCATCAATGAAGTTTCAAGATAACATATCCCTGTTACAAGATAAATATTCAAAGTTGGAATAAAATAATTCTACATAGCATACCATGTATTCCTTAAACATTTTCTTTACATAAAAATCAGTGAATTATTGTTTGAGTGATCTTTCAATTTTTTTTAGTTTACAGACAAAGATCTTGTAATCCTCTCTGTTGCAACTGTGAAAATTATTATTTTACTAAACAGGGCCCTCACAGACTAGAAACCAGGTCAAATGTCCATAACAATTGATAAAAAAATTGCTTAAAAATCAATCTCCACAGCTGTTTGGGGTAAATTTATGTGGACTAAATTTATGTCGACTGGAATCAAGAAAATTATTCCATGGCATCATAAGCATTTAATCTCAAGCATAATCTGTAAAATGCCACAAACAATTATTGTTCATTGTCTAGGCAAGGCTTCCTACAATTCTGAGAAAGCAAAAGTGGTTCAAACCAGTTTGGCTTTCTGGGAATTGCTATGTTGATCCCGCCTTATTTCTGAGAAAGTTAGGCAACTGTATAATAATAAGCCAATTAGACTAGAACACTCGTTAAACTGGTTAAACTGGTTGTCGTCATTCTCCATCATCAAGAAAATTGGGGATAAAAAAATTGTCACCATTGACTATCTAGAATCTTATGACAACAATTTGAAACATTTTGCTGATCATTAATAGTAAAAAGTCCTAAGGAGGCTGGTAGAATTACTTTGTAGCACAGAGGCTGTAGCATTATGCTGGTAATTCACTGAGACACTAGATTATTCGGTTAAGTTAACGGAAGTTCACAAACAAGAAAGATCAAAGAACCCTGGGATGTTTTATAGTATCAAGGACCATTTCTACAATCGAAACTCACCTTTTCCCAGCCGTTTTGTGCTTAATCCATAGCTGGTGTTGGACAGTTCATTCTGAACGATTCACTTGAACACGCTGATTTAACTAAAGCTGCCCATGCATTTACGCTGTCGTGCCTTACGGAAATGGGAATCGGAGTTAATAGACGCCTGTTAATTAGATGTAGCATTTCTGAGAAAAACACGTGATTGATACCTTTTATGGTAAAGATAACAAACAGGGCTGAATTCGTGGAACTCAAAAATTAACAAACAAACCTTGATAAGCGATTGTTTTCAGCATATTATTCCAATTGTAGTTTTAAACAGAAGCCTAATCTCTTCAGCCGTGAAGGCGTTTAAGTCTGGCAATTCCTCTTTAGAAAAGCCACAGAAGAACAGATGGGATCTTGAATGTGAGTGCTATAAATTTGGATACAGACATCAATCTTTGAACAAAGCGGAGACAGAGGACAGAATAAACTAGTGAAGCGGTACGGCCGGAATTTCGTTCAGCTTCGGAAAATTACAAATTTCATTACCGTCTTCAGGTGAGTGCAATTTTGAAGCAAGTGAATACCTCTAATCTGTGGCTATAATGCATCGTCAAAATGATATGTGATATGTTAGTCAACCGAAGTGGTCAGATGATTAGATAATGAAAGCAGACAAAACTCTGTTTTGTGCATTTTACGCTCAAGCTGAGCTGGGCGAACGACTGTGTAAAATTTAGTGGAAACTGAACATCTGAACGAAAATCAACTGAATTATCGCAGTAAAGCATCAGCACTCTCCTGTAAAAGATACGCGCGCGATTCATACACGCACGCACTTTAACTTACGCGCCCAGAGTAATCTCGAACCCAGACTTTTATCCAACTTCTACATTGCTGCCTTGTCTTCACACATATTTTAATAAGCATTTTTATGGTGTGCCTTTAGCCTCAGATCCGGATAAGCATGATTTGTGATCTGTGCAAGACCAGAAAACTGCGGAGAGAATTTCCCTCAGATACTGTGACAGATACATGTGATCATGCGCCTTTGCATTGTCTCAGGGTAAGTTAAAGGATTTTGCCCTCAGTGTGTATACAATTTTCATACTCTCAAGAATTCGCGGGGTTATTGTCAGTATCTGAGCAACTGCGCGCCTACCCCTCTGATTCGCTCCTGTGATTGAAGGGCTACTTTACGTTGAAGATTTCACCACTAACTGATTTTTGCGTACATGACCGTACATGGAATTTATTTGCACTTGTAGTAATATAGTCAACTGAAAAATTAAATTAATATGACAAAGAAGGTTATTACACATGTCGATTTCGGTTGAAGCGACGGGAAAATATTATACTTACAATTTGTGTTTTATATGCGGGGTGTCTACAAAACGAAGACCGAAGACCGAAGACCGAAAAACGAAGACCCTAATTTTTTTGCCCGAATAAGGCACGGACAGTTAAAAAACTAATCCAAAGCGTTCCTCAGCACAAACCGATGTGAAATTAACAGGAGTCTTCGTTTTGTAGAAAAGCCCCCCTAAATCTACAAAACGAAGACCGAAGACCGAAGACCGAAAAACGAAGACCGAAAAACGAAGACCCTAATTTTTTTGCCCGAATAAGGCACGGACAGTTAAAAAATTAACCCAAAGCGTTCCTCAGCACAAACCGATGTGAAATTAACAGGGGTCTTCGTTTTGTAGAAAAGCCCCCCTAAATCTACAAAACGAAGACCGAAGACCGAAGACCGAAAAACGAAGACCCTAATTTTTTTGCCCGAATAAGGCACGGACAGTTAAAAAACTAACCCAAAGCGTTCCTCAGCACAAACCGATGTGAAATTAACAGGAGTCTTCGTTTTGTAGGAAAGCTCCCCTAAATCTACATAACGAAGACCCTTGCTAAAACGCTTTTCCAGACCCCTGGGAAGGAAGAATCTATTATACGTTGCCGATTTCAACCGCGCGCGACAAAAAGGGGTGCATCAGTTGTCTAGACTGATGCGGTTTTAAATCGCAAAGGAGGCCAGCTTAGGGGGTGCAGGAGTTGTACAGCATTAAAGTGTTTTTGTAACACGAGGTATTTCACAATTTCTAGCTGATCTTAAGCTTCCCATTATCTAGTAATTTTACAGCATGTAGGAAATATTCAGTACTCTGCTTAATACTAGGAAAGTTACTAGAGATAGTAGCATTCACAATTTGTAGTGACAGCAGCAACATTGGCTATTAGCCTGGCAATTTTACTTATTCTCAAAAAGGCAAAGGGAGTGAAATAAATATTTGAACTAACGTCATGGTTGATAATTTATGCCGTTCAGTGGCATAGCGTGATGATGCGACAATTTTAAAGACTTGGCTGTGACCTAATAGCAAAATGATTTAGTCTTAGGATAGGTGATAGAAAGCACATATTGTTGTTGTTTTTTTTTTTGTGGGGGTGGCTAAAACAGTTCAAACGTTTCAGTGTATCAGTCAAAAAATAGGCGCGATTGTGTCAGAAAGCAGCTTCGGTTGTGATGGATCGCCAACTTTTGGACAAAAACGCTTTGTCAGACGCCAATTGACGCGAAATAACTGGGGCTTTTGCTTTCCGTTTAAAAAGAACCGTGTGGATCTAAAAAGTAAAGACCGTTGCTAAAACTGTTTGCGAGTAAACAAATAATTTAAAGCACTAAGGAAGACCGGGAGCGTTATTTGTTCTTATTTGGGTCATAATTGAATGTCTTCATTTGAAAAACTCTTTTTAGTTGGAACTCTTGTTGCTCTCACTTGACTTGTAAATTTCTCACTTTTTAGTCCGGAACCCGAAAAAAGGTAATTTACATTTTACCGGAAGTACAAACTTTCAGAGCAATTAACTGACACAAGCCAAACATTTCTGGAGAATAAAAAAACACAAATGAAACAATTTTTAAAATTTCTAAACAGACAAATACCTTTTTCTCTGCAAGCTATTGACGTTAACTTTAGTGCCAACACGTACAACGGAACTTTTTGCCGGCTGATTGCACTCTACAGACATAAAGCTCATGAAATCTAGCCGCTTTTCACCAACCATAAATGATTGACAGTTCTCGCCTTTTTGCGTTTTGCATTTTGGCAAAAGCCTGACTTACCGCCGGCCTGATTATTTCGCTCTTCTTTGGTTGAATTGCGGTCATATCAATATGTGAGAGCGTTGAAGCTACAAACACGATGTCGAAGTTCCGAAAATTCGGACTTCCTCGACTTCTAGTTGTGAAATTGTGAATGCTACTATCTCTAGTAACTTTCCTAGTATAAGCAGAGTACTGAATATTTCCTACATGCTGTAAAATTACTAGATAATGGGAAGCTTAAGATCAGCTAGAAATTGTGAAATACCTCGTGTTACAAAAATACTTTAATGCTGTACAACTCCTGCACCCCCTAAGCTGGCCTCCTTTGCGATTTAAAACCGCATCAGTCTAGACAACTGATGCACCCCTTTTTGTCGCGCGCGGTTGAAATCGGCAACGTATAATAGATTCTTCCTTCCCAGGGGTCTGGAAAAGCGTTTTAGCAAGGGTCTTCGTTTTGTAGATTTAGGGGGGCTTTTCTACAAAACGAAGACTCCTGTTAATTTCACATCGGTTTGTGCTGAGGAACGCTTTGGGTTAGTTTTTTAACTGTCCGTGCTTTATTCGGGCAAAAAAATTAGGGTCTTCGTTTTTCGGTCTTCGGTCTTCGGTCTTCGTTTTGTAGATTTAGGGGGGCTTTTCTACAAAACGAAGACCCCTGTTAATTTCACATCGGTTTGTGGTGAGGAACGCTTTGGGTTAGTTTTTTAACTGTCCGTGCCTTATTCGGGCAAAAAAATTAGGGTCTTCGTTTTTCGGTCTTCGGTCTTCGTTTTTCGGTCTTCGGTCTTCGGTCTTCGGTCTTCGGTCTTCGGTCTTCGGTCTTCGGTCTTCGGTCTTCGGTTTTCGGTCTTCGGTCTTCGGTCTTCGGTCTTCGGTCTTCGGTCTTCGGTCTTCGGTCTTCGTTTTGTAGACACCCCCATATGTGGCTAGTAAGCTTCGAAGTGCGATCTGTGGTGACACTTTTGAAATGTAAGTTGCGTAACGAACTTCTAGGTTTTTAAATAATTAGTCACCTGATCTATTTTTGCCGCGTTGCGCTAAGATAATTAAATATTCACAAAAAAAATGACAAACGGCTTGAGAAATGCAAATCACTCCGCCCCAGTGCGGAAATTAGGTCTAAATAATTAGTTCTAATTGAGCAACGACTATAATGGCTTAGGTGTTCAATGTTCAATAAAGAAGTGTCAGAAAATGGTGTTAGAGTCCATTTCTACTATCGACTAGCTTGAGCAATCCGCATTCAGTTCGTCTTGAGTGGCTATGAGACATAACTTGTGAATTGGTCTGTCATACTCTCCGTCTCTTGTCTTGATTCTCACTTTTCGGACAAGTCCGTCGTTTCCAGGATATGTGCCTACAATACGCGCCATTTTCCATTCACATCTTTTGTGTTTGGGGTCCAGCTCCAATACAAGATCACCGATCTGGATGTTATCTCGCACGCGAAACCACTTGTTCCTTGGTAACAAGTTTGGGGCGAAATACTTCATCCAGCTCTTCCAGAAATCAGCAACTCTGTTTTGGGAGCTCCTGAGTAATTGTCGCGGATTGGTTCTTTCCTCTGGTTCTGGTTGTGGTGGTGGATTGTAGTGGCCTAGAAGTAGGTCGTTTGGAGTGATCGGGGGGGCCTCCCAGATATCGTCGGAACTGGGGTACAGCGGTCGTCCGTTGACCATGTAGGTGATTTCTGACAGAATTGTTCTCCATTGTTCCTCGGAGTAGGCTTGGTTCTTGCAAGTGGCGTTAAATGCTTGTCTGACTGACTTAATTAGGGTTTCAACAACTCCGTTTTGGTGACTCGCATGTGGTGTATTCCATTCCCATCTGAGCTCGCAGCTAAATTTATCAGAGAGGACACTCTTTACCCCAGGAATATCCCAGTTCTGCGTGATTTCCTTTAGGTAGCCTTGGGCACCCACGAAATTTGTACCACGGTCTGACCAGCAAACATTAGGGTGTCCGCGTAGGCAGGCAAACCGTCGAAAGGCCATTAAGAATGCGTCTGAAGTTTTATCGGTGACCAGCTCAAGATGAATCGCACGTGATGTCATGCAACCGAAGATGATCACTTGTGCCTCTTTCAGAGTTTTGCGGCCGAGCTTGATCTGTACTGGCCCAAACATGTCCATAGCAGTGTTTGAGAATGCCGGGAAGCCAGCTGCTACTCTTAGGTTTGGAATCTGTCCCATGAGCTGGTTGAGAGGCCTTTTCCGTAGTTTTCTGCATATGACACACTTTGAGGTGACGGCCTTAGCCATTCTGCGGAGTCCAATGATCCAGAATCTTTTTCTGGCCTCGTGGATTAAACTCTTATAGCCACAATGCCCACGTCGTTCGTGGAGGTCACGCAGAAGCAAGATCACAAAGGGGTGGTCTTTTGGCCAGATGATAGGTTTTCTCAACTCTTCCGGGAGACATCTGACATCTTCAAGTCGACCATGCGCACGAAAAAGGCTATCTTCATCCTTCTTTGCTACCAGTTTCTTATCCAAGCTGTCTTCGTTGACGTGAAATTGACTCCACTTCAGAAGATGGGTCTCGGCAGCCTGGTCTAACAACTTTTGCGCTTCCTCTTTTACGACCTCGAAGCAACCCTTTTTCATAAACCCCCTTTCAGCGGAGAGCATCCTCTTCAGAGCGATGTCGTAGTTGCTTCGTTTTGGAGGCCCTCCTTCTTTCCAGGGCATCTTCACTTGTATTCTTCCGTCGACCAAGGTAGTTGAAGCTGCGAGGGACTTCACGAACTTGCTCTCACGTAACACGTTTTCAGTGCAAGTACAGAGTTTGGTTGGTTTGACTCCAAGGAGGTCTTGGTGCAGAAGTTTCTTGATATCTTCCTCGACACTCACTGTCCCTACTTCTATTGACTGAATTTCAGATAGAGTGGAGCCGCTTGACTCGAACTGTCCCAGAACGTACCATCCAAAACAGTTTCTTTTCCCGATGGGCTCTCCAGGTTCTCCGGACACTGTGTGAATATCAATGAAGGCCTCTACGAAGTCTGTGCCAAAAAGGAGATCTATGGCACCACCCGAGAGATGTATTTTATCGGAAACGTTCTTCAAATGGCTGTATTGTCTCACTGACTCCTTAGAAATTGTTTTGGCACTACTGCAAGGTCTAGTTACGGTATACACTTGAAGGGTCTTCGTAATATCTTCGTCAGAGGGCGAGGCAACCGTGACATCGATTATCTCAGAAGGTTCGCTTTTCTTCTTTCCACCCGCCAGATTCATAGTGAGACGTGTTGCTGCTCCATTTAAGCCAAGTCGACCAGCTGCACTTTTGGAGAGTAGGCTTGTGTTAGACCCGGAGTCCAACATGGCGAGAACTTCGACAAAGTTTCCATTTTTGTCCATGACTTTAACTTTTTGCACAGGGCAAAGTCCAGTAACAGGTTTCAACTTGCTTTTCTGGTACACAGCATTCCCCTGGATGTTACCATTCGATGTAGGTGTGGGCCCTTGGAACTGACTTTGAAACGGTGGTGCTTTGGTATTCAAACTTGTGTTAGTTTCTCCAGTCTTCTCATTATGTAGGCACCGGTGATGGTTTTTTCTGCATTTGTCGCAGGTTGAGCCGTCTGGTTTCTTGCAATCGTTTGTATGATGCGCTCTCAGACACTTGCGACATCGCCAATGTTGCTTTACAACCTCCCACCTTTGATTGACTGTTAGAATCTGAAACTTAGGACATGCAGCCAGGTGATGTTTGGTCTTACAGCCAAGAGGACATGTTTCATCGTCAGAATCCTCGCTGTTAGCGGCGTTATTTTCTGTCTTTTTGGGACTTTTGTCTCGGCGAATTTCGTTTCTTTCTACTGTGTTGGTGTTCGCTTTCCCTCGGGAACGAATACTCGCTTCTTGATGTAACCAGGTGATTAGATTGCTCACGGTTTCTTCTTTTCCTTCTCTTTTCATTTCTCTACCAAAATCTGAATTGTCACTTGGATCGAGTTTGGACAGAAGCTGGGACATGAGGAACGGCGCTTCAACTGACTCCAGCACAGGACACCCAATATTATCTTCCATGTCACTTACATAACAGGCTATTGTCGTAGCGAAATGCGTTAGGGACTTAGAATCTCGTTTGACTGCTTTAAGATTATTAATCTCGGTGTGCAGTTCGTCCATTAATTTTCGTCTGTCTGCGAACTCTGTATCCAAAATGATCCACGCGCTGTCAATGGTTTTACAAGTTTTTACTTGGTCGGTCCAGAACGATCCTTTTGGCATTGCATTTCGAAAACGTTGCAATTGTTCATCTTTATCCTGACCGTATTTCTTCATCCAATGGCTGAACTCCTTTTTCCACGTGGCATAGGTTCTGCGAGTTCCGTCCCATACTGGTACAGGTAATCGTTGTAAACTTGAGTTTGACGGTTTTGATGCGATGTTATCGGCCATTTTCTGCACCGCCGACGTCATGGACGACATTGATAATGTTAGCGCTTCCAGAGTTGTCGCATTGTTAGAATTTTCTGAGGAGTTTTGTTCCTTTTGATATGCAGCAAACTTTAAAGTGATTTGAAGGAAATCAGCTTTGGTTTTGTCTCCAGCTTTCTTTGTTGCTAACACGAGTTCGTCTTCTGGGCCAGTGCCTTCGTCGACCAGTCTATCCAGAATTGTTTCCTGCTGTTTCTTGACCAGCCTGTACTTGGTTACTACTAAACTGAATGCTGCTTCAAGTGTTTTTAGTTCCGGTTTTACGGAGAAAATTGTTTCGAATTCTTCCATTAATTCGTACAAGAGTTTGACGGCATTGTCCAGTTTTCCCGCGAGAGTTTTCACGTCTACCTTCGGCGGCATTGTGAGCGGAATTTAAATGCGAAGCTTGGCGGTAGTTAGTAACTCGGCGTAATCTTCTGCAACAAATTTTGACTGATTCGCTCCTGTGATTGAAGGGCTACTTTACGTTGAAGATTTCACCACTAACTGATTTTTGCGTACATGACCGTACATGGAATTTCTTTGCACTTGTAGTAATATAGTCAACTGAAAAATTAAATTAATATGACAAAGAAGGTTATTACACATGTCGATTTCGGTTGAAGCGACGGGAAAATATTATACTTACAATTTGTGTTCCATATGCGGCTAGTAAGCTTCGAAGTGCGATCTGTGGTGACACTTTTGAAATGTAAGTTGCGTAACGAACTTCTAGTTTTTTAAATAATTAGTCACCTGATCTATTTTTGCCGCGTTGCGCTAAGATAATTAAATATTCACAAAAAAAATGACAAACGGCTTGAGAAATGCAAATCACCCTCCCTTAGGATATCTTACGATATCTTTCAATAGTATACGGATGTAGTTCTCCAACAATATTACAAAAGTAATAATAAAGAAATTAAAGGAAGCTTGTGGCTACCGTTAGTATTGAAAATCGAATCCACGAAACCATAGTAACGGTGCATTGTTTGATTTTATCTTTTCTATTTCTTGTAATTTTTTTATTATCATTTTCAATGTAAGGTTCTAGTGTGTTTCTGGATTCCGCCAACCTGACCGCAAAATCCAATATCTGATTTTCTTGTACCTAAACAGTGTGTCACAAAGTATGTTGAAAAACATCAGAGGTGTTCTCAGTGTCCTCAAGAGGTAAAAACCAGTAATCCACGGTACCGTGAGTACTTGGAGACCCTGGAGAACTTGTTCCCAAAATACACTGCGCCCACTGCCACGACTGAAAATGAGCCGTCTACTTCACTGGCTGGTAACGAGACAATATCTGTTGTCATGTTGGGCGGAGACAGTACAGTAGTGGCCTATAAACCTGGCATGACAATCCAAGACCTGAAGAAATTTGTGCAGACCCGGCTCGGACCAGCTCCACTAAAACAGCGGCTGTTGTACAAAGAAAAAGAGCTTAAGGTAAAGGGAGAATGTATTTATTGTAATTTGATCATGGTCTTTCACTCTCTCACAAATACTGAAGAAAGTTGTGCAAAAGTGAGAATATCGAGGCATTTAATATCTTGTGTTTCAGACTGACTTAGGTACAAAACTGGCCACCTTACAAGATTACGCTATACAGCCGTTCAGCACCCTACACCTCATTGTTGTGTTGTACGAGATTAACCAGTCCCTTGACCACGCAATTTTTGACCTGTTTTGGGGGTATCCCTCTAAAGGGTGCGACTATCTAGATGCGTCAGTTCTTATCTACAGTGGATCAGCTCTTCAAGGCATAGTTGATTACAGTAGTTGTGGTTTTATCGGTGTTTCACATTCTGGTGATGTAATGGATCATAAGAAGCGCATTGGTCACCATACCATAAGTGTACAGCTGAAGTCTTTGCCTAGCAACATCAACAAGTTATTTTTCACCCTCAGTGCATGGAATTCCCCAAACATTTCAAAATATAAAAATCCCAGTCTGCGTTTTTTCGATGCCAAGGAGCCTAACAAACAGCTCTGCAGTGATCAGATGGGACATGCCGCATACTCTCAGGCCATCATCATGTGCAGTTTGTCAAAAATTGACGGAATATGGAAAGTTTTCAGTTTGCGCACACTGTCTGCTGGAAATGCAAATAATTATTCTCCACTGCAGCAGACAATCGGTGGCATAATAACTCAAGGACTGTGTTAAATGTTACTGTAAATCTTTTATAAGTTTAAGTGATTATTCATGCTGAAATTCATACAGATTATAATGATATCTCAGCGTAAGGTGTAACCCGCAATTCAACGGCCAACTGTAGTACAAAAAAAGATTCACAGACTTATGTTATTATTGGTAGAAAGACTGAGCAGATAACTATAGGAGCTTAAACCTTATTTAGGCTTTAAGTTTATGATCTAGTCAAACTACATATAGTGCTGAAACCTTCAAAATCCTATATGCCATTTCCGCCAGGTTTTGAATGCGGTTTAATTAAAGAGAAAGTCAAGAGACTATCAAAAGAGAAATTGTAAGAGTTTTTGGAGCAGAGTTCAGTTGAACTGCTTTTTCAGATAGTGGAATAGCCAATGTTACAAAAAGCATAATAAAGAACTGCAAAGTTAGTGTTAATTATTGTCAAAAATTTAAACCTGGTTATCCTTTCAGATAATACACTTTGGTTTGTCTTTTGCCCCTAAATGAACCGCCTTTAATCATCTGTATATGGATGCAAAGTCATTGTCAACTGAGGATTACGCTGCTAGTTTGCCCTGGGCAACAAGATGGAATTATTAACAATTCTAAATAGAACCTAGTCACACATTATTAAGCGTATGATTTGCGTCACTCTCAGTTGGAGAAACAGTGGGAAGAGAATCCCCATGAGATTCAAGATCCATTGCAGTTTGTTTGGATCAACATTGTGCAGAAGAATACAGGTCCACAGAGCACTAGTGATGGACCTGTTCTTGAAGAGATGGGTACAGATCAGGCCCTGATGAAAATTATTAAAAAAAAATTGACATACTTTGGTCACATTATCAGGGCACAGAACCTGTGCAAAAATTTTTTTGAAGGGAGGAAGCATTGTAGGCAAAGGCAAGATCAAGCAAGAAGACTATTGTGAATGGTATCAGACAATGGACGGTAAAGAGGCATCAAAGATGCACAATTGTCACATACCACAACAAGATGGAGAGAGCTGGGTCATCAATGTCCACAATTCAATTATAGTTGCTGACGCTGGCAGTAGCACAGCCACATCAGTTAAACCTTACCTTAAAGAGAATTAATTTTGTTCACCTGTTTCGAGTGAACCTGGATTTGAACAATTTTTTCGTGCTAAGTTATGTCATACAAGTTCTAGAGGGGAGTAACCTGTTCCAAACGGCCATGGTGAAACAGCTAAATAGTGAAGTGGCAGTGTGATCAGCAGAGGTGGTTTTAGCCAAGTCGAGTTCTTCACCTTACGTTACTCAATTGGAGTCCACATTACAAGACAAGGAAAACAAGAGAGCTTAGATATAAAATACATTATGCTAAGTTAACTAAAAAAACGAGTTTGACATGGTTCATATGTCGGAATTTTCACGAGGCAAAACTTACACTGGTGAATAAATGAAGTTCTGCGCCAGTTTCTTTAGGAAAATTTCTATTGCAATGAGTTTGCAGTCTGTACTAAGTCTCACTTCTGAGAATAAGGTGTTAAGCCTAAAGGGTTTTAGAATCTCTTTGGGCTTCTCAAAAGACACCTACATCACTGATCTCTTGAAACGTGTCACATCAATGAGGACTAACCTTAAGATTGAAACAAATTTTCAGACTAGTGTTTTATTTTTAAATCATTTCCTCAAACATAAAAAATAACTATTGAATAGAGCTGTAGAGAATAAAGTGTCCTTGTTAAATACCATCATATAACTCTAGAGAAGTATCACACAAAAACTTAAATCTTATAATTCTCTATTCTTGTGTAATCATACTAGGGACACAAGTCTCTCTATTTCCTACCATTAGACAGAATTTGAGATTGAACAACAAATTCACATCAATAAATTGAACATAAATTCACTTGATTCATATAAAATACTTTGATTGTATATCAGTTAAATTTCCCAAATCTTTAGTCCTTACTCTTCAAGTTTGGTGTCTCATAACAAAAAAAAAAAGACTAGCAATTTTGGAAATACATATTCCCTGTCCTGTTGCACAGTTGCTATCTGCATTCAGTACAAATAAGCCTACTTTCTTTATACTTAAACTAGAATGAACCACCAGTTACAATTTTTTTAAGGTCTGGACAAAATACAAATTGTAACCTAACTGTAAAATGGGTTGCAGGAATTTGTTTATATAAACATCAGGGGTCCCTGACTGATTCCCTAACTGGACAGCTAGTTTTAAGTGAGCAGGTTACTAGATCTTCTTCTATCATGATTCTTTCAGTCGTTTTTGTTCCAAAATAAATGAAATCCTATTTTACATGAAGCACATGTAGATATTTCTTTAAGAGAACGACAGAAAAAACTAAAAATTACTTCTATTTTAAGACTGATAACCCTGCCTATTCCTTGGTAAACAACTAAATTTTTCCTGAAAGCCATGACCTTCCCCCACTGTATGTTTTACTGATTGCCCTGACTATAGAATTTCAAATTTTCCTCTTCCCCAGTTTTTTAACCTCACCTCCCCCTTGGGTTTCCTTTCAGGAGAATATGGAGGTATAGTTACTTCGAGAACCACATAATTCCAGTGAGCTGCTCACTAATGTCAAATGGTTAGAGACCCTCTTCCCAGAAAATAAG
Source organism: Pocillopora damicornis (assembly GCF_964200805.1). Classification (NCBI taxonomy): domain Eukaryota; kingdom Metazoa; phylum Cnidaria; class Anthozoa; order Scleractinia; family Pocilloporidae; genus Pocillopora; species Pocillopora damicornis. The sequence goes on along the minus strand of NC_142672.1, from coordinate 26,590,987 downwards.
ACATTTACCACCACACTCTTTTAGTTTGTTCACTGAAAACCCACCAACGACTTACTTGTGTGAAAATAAGAGTAATTATCACAATCACCATTCCCACAAAGATTAGATCGAGCATCTAAGCTCACTTCAGTCAACCTTCAGCCATCATGGCTTCTGGTTTTTTAGAAACTTGACACAAGTGAGACAACAGAGCAATAAAAAACGCAAGGCCTCAAGCTTTGTCTGCCTTTCAGAACTCGGACAGAAAAGTGAGCAATGTTAGTTATTTAACCCTCCTCCTAGTACAGCTTCCCTTTAAATAAAATTGTTGAAATTGTGGGTAAATTAATGATCGATTGCCAAGAAATGCATGAAGTCTTTCTTGTTCTGAATTGGTGTTCTTGTTGGCCGCCCCAGATCCTTTCGTCCTCCTTTGTTTGTTCTTATTTCTAGGAGAACTGGGCCCTCAAGGGATCTCATGCGTGTAACAGCTTCAGCTATTTCTTCTGGTTGAGTAGCTCTCATTACCTAAAATGAAAAGAAAAATTAACAGAGGCTATTCGTGAAGATATGTAGAAAAAGGAGAATTGTGTAGACCAATGGCAGGATATTCTCCACTTCTAATAAGACCCTGCTTAGAATTTTGGTGGAGGCATAGGAACCAGCAAACTCACTGATCTCCAATGCCTAATAAAAACCCTGACAATATGATTGATTGATATCCCATGATCCCATCCGAGGTGGGAGTTAAACACTTGACCCCATATGAAAATTTGTGATACTGTAACCAAGACTCCCTCCTTTATGAAAAACCAGTGACCTTTTGAATTGACACAATGATTATTGCAAAATGAAAGACAGAATGGAGGAATCAACATACCGTTTTATACCCACAAGCCCGAGCAATCTTTAGGAAATCAAAGGAGTCACTTAAGCCACTGGTTGGCTGGCCTCCAACAGAGTCATGGCAGCCATTGTTGATCAGGATGTGTTTAAAGTTGGCTACTTCAGATTGTCCAATGGTAGCCATAGCACCCATGTGCATAAGAACAGCTCCGTCACCATCCAAACAAAAAATCTACACCAAAGGTAACAATGAAAGAGGCTCAAAAGGGTTATGTTATCATTAAAATCTTCTTCTAAATGAAAACTTCAACTGTTGCTTTGGTAATGATATACAGATTTCCAATCATTAGTGAATTTAATGCTTAGGGTTGAAAAGTTACCATAACATAGGTGCTAGTTACCTAATATACTTTTACAACCATCCATAATATAGCTTGTGCTTGTAACTAAAAATTAGTTTTGTGACTGCACTGCTTAGTATTAAATAGCAGTTACATAGCAAGATTCAATTTGTTACAAAATCTGTATAACCTTTTGTATCAGAGCCTCATTAGGGTAATTACTCATTAGGACTGTGTAAAGGAATAAGTCTCCAAGAGGAAAATCTTGCACAAACTCATGTAACTTATAATTGGAAAACACTGCCTTTCTCCTCTTCCCTTTTTCCTTGTTTGCTCCCCTCAAAAATGGAGGCAACAATATATTGATGTAAACACAATGAGAAAGATGGCAAGTTTTTTAGCTCAGTAAAGAACTAGAGAAAGATGCTTTTCATCTTGCCAGGAGTGTGGGACAAAGAAAAAAATATATCGATGTATTTCTAAATTCATAAAATTTAGTAAGAAAATTTAGTGGTGATGAAATTGTCCTAAGTAACCTAATAAACAGTTAATTTATTATACCTGTCGTTTTGGTCTAAATTGAGCAATACCAAGAGCAATGGCTGACGCATGACCCATGGAACCAACTGTCAAGAAATCCTTTTCATGACCGTGGCCTTTGGCCACACGGTATTCAAATAGTTCACGTGACAACATTCCAGTTGTGCCTACAACCACATCACGGTCTTTAAGAGAATCAACAACAGATTTTAAGGCTCCCTCTCTATTCAATGGAAAGCTGTAAGGAGGAAGATTTCAGAGTTAAACCCTTAAGCCCCTGTGAGTAACTTAAATCTATCATTTTTTTTTTCAGTATCATCCCTGAATAAAACAAAAGGGACATGATAAAAAAGGAAATGATTTCTAACTTAGAAACCCCTTGATTGTTACAAAAATAGTATCCACATCAGTACTGTTAGAATTATAGAGAGAACAGTAAAGTTTGCTGTTATTTAATGTTCACTCATCCTTTGAAGACCTGAGCTTAACTCCTGGGTGATTGTATCATGCAGTGATTGATACTTGTACAGTAAATAAAAATTTTATCTTCATTTTGCTCACATTTCAGGTTCTTTTTCCAGTTTGAATGGCAAGAAGTTCTGTCTTCTCACCAGCAGACAGTATGGTCCTTTTGATGTTTCCATAAGTTTTCTAGCCACATACAAGGCCTACACATTCAACAAAAGACCATGAAATGATTAGTTGCCATTAAAGATTTTTACGACAACTTTATGACTACTTAACATGGCCTGATCTTCCAATTAAGGGGGGTCCTAAAAGGATTGTTAGTCACAGAAAATAATGATGGTGAATATATAAAAATCATATCCATGAACTGCGGATAAAGATGTGAATATGAAAGCAATCTTCATAGTAATGAACACTCCCTAAGCAGTAGTTCGGGATTTGAACCCATGCAGGCCTGCAAAGGCCTGAATTTGTTTTCAGGCCCTATTTTTACTACTGCTTAGGTAGTGTTCATTATGGCAAAGATCGCATTCATATTCAAGTCTTACCTGCAGTTCACAGATATGATTTTCATATATTCACAATCATTTATTCATTACTTCACAGGTTTCTTTGGAACTAACAAAATGACCAACTCTCAGTTAGCTTGTTAGCTCTGTTGGTAGAGCACTGCACCAGTATTGCAAAGGTCATGGGTTCAAATCCTGTACAGGCCTGAATTTTTTTCAGGCCTTATTTTCAGATCAATATCAATATCTGGGCAACTGCCCACCTACCCCTCTCCTAACCCAACAATTTGTTATCAATTGACTGTTGTTGGGTTAGGGGAGGGGTAGGTGGGCAGCTGCCCAGATACTGATATTGATCCTTATTTTCTCTAATGGTCACTTAGTGTTCATTACTGTGAAGATCACTTTCACATTCACGAATAGAAAATAATGTTGGCAAGACAACCTGACCAAAAGTCATTACTTGAATATGACAGGTTGTCAAGTGTTTAGACTCTGTCACCAGCAATATTCATTTTCAGAATATTTCATATGAACGATCACAATTTAAGATACAATACAACTGACATACCACAAGAAAATTGTTTTAGAATGAGACATAATCAGGAAACAAGTATCTTAACCAATCTGTGGTGAGCAATTGGAATTTACTAGTCATTCTGTAAATTAACCTCAAGCCCACCACCTAGAATTACGATGTTTGCATATAACTCAGTTGAAAAAATGTTGCCTTCATTACCTGTTCAGCTCCTTCTTGGTAATCGGGCAATACTTGAAAAGGAATTCCACATGATGCTGCAGATGAAATTGAAAAAAGAGATAATCCCAGGAAAATTTAATGGCTTTGCCAAGTAAATGTGAAAAATTACAAGCTCAGCCTTTGGGCAACTAGGGGAACTTTGCTATCACAAAAGCCTTGAAGACATAAAACTCCCTGAATCCTTAGAAAAGAACCTCCAGTCACGTTACCAGTCTAATAGCACAGTGTTAAAATTTTTGACGAGTCACTAATAGAGTGTTGGGAATCTCTCTGAGAAGTCTCCAAGAGTCACAAGGGTGTGCAACAGAAGATAACCATAACAACCTGGTGAGCAGCCACCATCAAGCACCATTACATTAAGGATCTCAGTTAAAAAAAAAAATATATATATATATGCAGTTAGTTATATATATATATATATATATATATTCTGCTACTTGCATGGAAGAAAGAGGAAAATGGGAGTACAGCAGCTTTGACAGGTGGATGAGATAAGCAGAAACAGAAAAATAGCTTGACACCAAACAGAGCACTGTAAAAAGACTTAAGCCAAGAGAGAGCCTTCAACTGACAAGCTTCCATTTATGCCCACAGCCAACTCTCAGCACTGTCTAATTAGTTTACCTTCACTTTTGTAACATGTAGCCACAATAAAATTCTCACAAAAAAATTTTAAATTGTAAATAACACAAAAAGGTGTCTTATTTACCAAGTATTCCAGGTGTGGCCTGCCCCTGTATCATGTGCTGTGGTTCATCTCTCTTTCCAGGCTCTCCTCTCCATCCAACTAAGAGTAACATGGGTATGCTGTACACACTTGGCACAGCCAATGACATCAGAGGATTAACAATATTACCCAATCCAGAGTTCTGGTGGATGCAAGAAAAATGAAAAAAACAAAAAACTCAAATTAGTTTGAATGCATTTAAGTAAGAAATAATTTGAAAAACATTACACAAAGTGCAACTCTCTCCAAAGACCTTTTCACACACCAAAACATGTAACTTGATAAACTAGCTAATACAAAGAAAATAGAGAAAAAGTTGAAATCAGACAAGTTTGCTGTTTGTAGAAACTGTAAGCAAATCTAGGTACTGATAAAAGTAACCTTCTCCATTAATATGTTTTATTTTTGCTAGCTAATCAGTCTTGGTAATCCTTCTTAAAACGAAACATTTCTTTTATTTCGTAAAGCAGATGCATAGTTCTAATCAAATTACAGATGATTCTCACAGCTTGAGACAAAAAAGGAAAGGAAAGAAGAGTCTATGAGTCTATCCTTATGTTCAACCATTAAACTCCCAAAAGCAATTAAAATGTAACTTCTCCTAACAATAACCATACATTGTACAGCAGACTAGAAATAAGAATACTTCAAGTTATCAGGTAGTTGTTATCTTGATCTAACACCAAATTTTTACCACTTATTTATAAAGAAAGGTGTAGCAGCTAGAGGGGATACTTGATAATCAGATCTTAGGAATTGAAAGGTTAACCCTTTAACTCCCACAAGTGATTAACATGTAACTTCTCCCTGTAACATCCACAGATTACCCAGCCAACATGTAATGAGAATACTGAAACTTATCAGGTAGAAGTTAGTAGTTTTGATCTAACACCAAATTCTCATGACTTATTTACAAGGAAATATGTAGCATCTAGAGGGGAGAATTAACAATCAGATCTTGGGAGTTAAAGGGTTAAAACAATAAAATGAGTAACTAAACCCTAGAACATACATTATCTAGAAACTACTCCTTACAATATCATAACATTATCCAAAGAGTGGGTAACGAGATAGATCAACTTAATATTTAAAGGGTATAATGTTGAATTACTATCAAATTCCTTTTTGGTAATATTAACTTAAGGGAAACTTAAATCAATTAGAAGGAGGAATAAATGAGGGGATCACAAGACTTGGATAAATGAAATCTAACCAAATTAATTCACCTACCTGGAGATACACAACTCCAGCTCTCCCTGTGGCCATATGATATCCAGCAGCAAGAGCAATAGCTTGTCCTTCATTGGCTGTTATAACATGTCGTGACTTAGGCGTCACTGATGTTACATATGCACAAAAATCCTTCAGTAAAGAGTCTGGAACACCACAAAAATAGTCCATGCCATGGCTACACAAGGCATTGTAGAAGTCTTTGGGGTTTAGAAAGTCTCGTACTAACTCTGTGTATTGACCAACTTCTTCATTTCGTTCTTTTTGCTCAGAGACCTATACAAAGAGCTCATATCACAATCCTGTTTACCACAAACCCTTGAATAATTACCCCAATGAATATTGAAGCAAGTTCTCTATTAGACAAAATATGAAAAATGTCATCCCTCCAATGAGGTTGACTGACCCTCCTCTCCTCTCTCAAAATTGATTGAAAACTAAAAATAATGATCAATATTATATTACAAGCATTTAATACAGGTGATTGATTTTTCTCACTCATTACAGAAGAAATTAATGTTATTTTCCATCAAAAGTAAATAAAGCCTTGCCACTACTATAAACATCTTTTTAGCTATTTAAGATATTCAAATACCAAAACAAGAACAGATTTCATGTCTATACTGCTAGACAGAACATGAAAAGATTTCTCTCTCTGCAACAAGTTCATATCTGTAATACCTCTAATTAACCAAATATAACTAAGAATCTTAAAAATGCCCGCTATGTGTGTCTGACATTATCTTTCAATATTCCAGCTATACTGTTAGTTAAATGTACACTTTTCTCCTAAATATGATGTCTCTATCTAACAAAGCTTTGGCTAACATCTCTCTTCTAAAACTTATGCAGTTCTTATGGACAGTTGTTGAATTCCTATATTTTAATTCATTCTGTAGAAAGCCTTTCTTGACTCGTGGACAAAAGAAATTAAAAGAAGTGCTGGAAGGTAATCAATTTGAGAATTTGCATTTGAATTTCAAGCTTATTATCATCAACCATCCTCAAGCTACAGGAGTCCAACACACTTAAATAAATTCACATCCAATGGCATGCATCTGTAGTGCACTAGAAATTTGTTAAGTGAGCCCCAACAGTTATTGGCAGAGAGTAAAGATTTGTTTGCTTGTTAAAATAGTTTTTCACTTATCTTTCAGACAGAGAATATAATCATCATGCTGGCCAGTTTTCCATATGGAAAATATGTTGCATATGGACTACTTTTTAATGGTTGAATAGTGTTAAATATCACCACTGCCGATATGAATTTGTTGTCAGTCCAATATAAAATCCACATTCCTCAAAGTATGGAAACAAGATTAATATCAGTGGCCACGTTTATTGAGTCACATAAAACTTTTGAAGTAAGACATTCATTCAACCGCAAAACCTTTCGAATCATATCAGAACATTACTTGCTGCATAGCGCTTTGATTCAGAACACTGATTTGGAACATTTCGCATAAAAATTACCCTTCAATTCAAAGTAGTCTCCCTTTGAAGGATTTTCGATCGGAAAGGTTTTAGAAACACAACGTGCTTTACAATATTTCATTCATGCGTTTAGCGCTTCGCAAGACACACCAATATGGCTCTGGGCGTACAGTACAGATAAAGTGTTCTTAATCACACTTGTTTTATTACTAATATATGTTAAGTACGAATTTGAAAACTTTATAAACCAAAAAAGAAATCAAATAAAATCAACAAAAACATATACAAGCAAATGTTAAAGCCAATTTCCTTTGACTAATGGCTGATAATGTAAGCGTCTCTTGGTCCGAATTCAAGAGGTTATTGAAAAAATGCAACGGAACTTTACGCTAGTGTAGATATAAATATGCCGTGACTCCCAATTGTATTCGCGTAACGCGACAGGAGCATGTTGCTTGATTACACAATTTTACAAGAACTGGTAGAGGGAAATCAGGAGATATTTAAATGCCTCCGTTTATAGAAATTCTTACGGTTTTTAGTTCTATATATATAACTGAGAGATAAAGACTAACACATGAACATAAAGACAAAAAAATTAAAATTGTCTGACGAGAACATTTCAGCTTCATTCATGTCGGCCACAAGGGCGTTTTAAATTACGTATATTGCTTCAATATCGTTTCGGATTGAGGTCAGCTATGCAGAAAACGCGTTTATGTTCATCTTCCTTTTCTATGAAAGATATACTAACCGGCAAAAAAGTTTGCAAAATAAACGGAGAAACTTTCTTAACAATCTATATTCATTCAAGGAAGCTCATCACTAAAACGAAGACAGCGTTACATTTCACTAGGAAGACTTTTGAAACCCACATACCTGGTTCTCCGGATTGACCGCCTGGAAAAAAAATTAAAAAACAGCGTAAGATTCAGAAGATAATTTATTGACTTGTGGATAAAATAAAAAAAAAAAAGACTTCGCTTACATCTGTGAATCTGAACGATCCTAGCGACAAGCGTCGAACATCAGACAAGGCCTGTTAACGGAAATTGATTTTACACTCTATTTAGTATATTTCAAGAAACGCGTACGAAAATATTTATTTCTTATTTCCTTCGCGGGTCCTTACTTGGGGGTTCAAAAGAGATTTACAGCGGCGAAAAAGCGAAGAGAACACAGGATTACTCATTATCATGATCGTTGATGTCTCAAAGTGATAGTCTAATGGCAACCCGTAAAATTACGACACGCTCTAATAATTGCGCAAGAGCATAACAGAGGGTTAGAACGAACTGACCAATCACAGGCTCGTTGCCAGCGCGACGGTTTCCTCGGAAATTTTCTTTTAAAAAGACGGAAACATAACATACAAACAATCCAGGATCAAACGATCCCATAAAGACTCCTCGGGGAAATCATAATGTGCAGCGTCTACTTTTGTTGTGACTGTTTTATTGTAATATCATAATATTAGTATCATTGAATTTTCAGATGTGATATTCTATCGCGTAACCCTGCTTGAACAGTTTTGATAGTGGTTACCTGGACAGAAAGTTATTGCCAAGAGAACGTTGTCGTAATATGAAATTTGAGCAGCACTATAATTTCGCAAATTTCGACCCCATATAAAGAAGCATCGATTGAAACACGTAGGCAGGCTGTAATTATGCTCTTGGCATAAAACCATAGTCAGGTTTCTAAGGAATCTCTTTGGTTTTCGCTGTTTATACTTTCTGAACGTGTAAAGAAGCACGGGACTGAGCCGAAACTTTTCCTTTTTTAATCACTTTTTCTGAGATTGTAGAAATCAACAACAGTAATTCTAAGTTAGAAGTAAATCGGGGTGCGAAATATTAAAACCAAACAGGAATTGGACGACATACATGCAACAACAAGATTTGAGGAATTTTTTTTTCCGTTCCAGAAGACGAAAGCTTGGAAGCTTTTTGTTCTCCCTTTATTGATACAGCTAATTTCAATAACATTGTTAAAAAAAAGAAGCTTTATTCAAGAAGCAAAAACTGAGGAAAAAGGCAAATAAGAATTTGTTTATAGCATAGACACCTGTCTTCTGGCTATATGCCTGCCAGCCGAACAATTTCACACAACGTTCCATTTTCAAACCTCTTGAGAGTATCAGATGCTGTTTAGAGAATTCAAGCGATTCCTAAAAATTGAAAAAATAAATGATATACCAATGAATTATGCTTATGCTAATTAGTATTCGAACTTGGCATTTCTATGACAACGTCACTGATGTATTTTATTAATATTCCCTTACTGCGCCTCTCCCCACGTGAATTCCCGTCAAACTGCACACACTGTCCGTCGTGAGATCTACCCGGTTCAAAATTAGCGGCTGTGAAGTTCACAGGCTCACGCCCCTCGTGTTTTTCATGTGCTGATCATGATACCAACTGTGTAAACATCATTGTGTTCCTCTTTCATTGTGTCTTTGTTCCGCGAAACTCAGTACAATGACGATACTCCTCTGTTATAAATTTTTCCTTGAACTTCATGAACACGGGATTATGGCGTGCTTGGAGCGGAAAAAATGACAAATACCTTCCTGATTCAAACCCCTTTTTTTCCAATTAAATTCAAAGTTCATGATGTGCTATTTTTATTTTTATGCGCCTTGTAACTGCCCTGTATTACATCGTTATGATCTAGGACAATGGATATCTTTCAAAGGCTTCTCTGGCACCTTCTTGACTAACTGACTTTTAACTTTCTGTTTTTTTTTTAAGACTGATACTGTTTTTTGCACTTTTGGTCTCGACGATGCATCTTGGGCGCCATGCCAGGTCAGAGTAATCAGTAGCAAACAAAAATTAGAACGAAAGAAAAAAACTTCCATATCTTTTTTTAGTTTGTTTAAATTGATACGTTCTTTGACCTTACCTCTGGTCGTCCAGGTGAGGAATGATACTCTTTCTCGTTGTAATTAATAAAACAGTCCGGTTAAAGAGTGCTATTTTTAGAGAATGAAAATTCATTTGTTCAACCAGCCTCGGTTCAGACATATTTGACGAGGTCAAGTTGGTAAACGAGGAAACTGTGGCTCACTGAATGAGCAACGCAACACTGTCAATTTGATCGTTGTTGGCACTTTGTAAGCTGGAAACCATGGAAATACAAAAATATTTTTGATTTGATCTCCATTAATTTTCAAGTATCAATTCACTGAAACAAGGGTGGTTCTAATCTCGTACCCAGATCCTACCGTTTAACTGGAATGTAGGCTTGGCCGTGGAAGGTCTGGGTACGGGACTAGAGTGCTACATACCCCGCGCCTTCCATTGTTCGTGCTCATGCCAAGCACTAATGAAAATATAATAATATAATTTTTTTGTTACTTACTAGCATTACAAGTCAGTTTGAAGAATTTAGTTATCCTGCAATATTTCAGGATTGAAAGGATTTTATGAAACTCGACGGAAATAGCTGAGTCATTGAAACACAGCAGTAATTGACTGGGATTAGGGTCACTTGTATCTCGATCAGTTCAGTGCGAATGCAAGATTCGTGGCGTAGCCTCTTTCACCACCTGGGCAGATCCTGAGAACATAAATTATCGTATTTTTCTCTACTTATCACGGAACTGTCATCTGTTTCCATATTAGGAACTGTGTCACGCACTCTGGTCTTTTGTAAAAACATCTGTAATAAGGAAAGATGTTTTTCGTCTTGTCACGAGCGTGGGACAAAGAAAAAATTCTGAGTCCCAATGAGGAATCGAGCCTCAGTCCCTCTCTCTTATTTCCATCTACAAACATCTCTAATATTACGTTTAGTAAAGGTCCCTGGGGTGTAGGGGGCTCTGGATAGAGGTAGTACCTTTGTCGTCTGGCAGCTGCATCCTACTTGGTAGGGTGGACGGGCACACTGGTCCTCATCCATCTCCTAAATCTCTCACGTGCTGGCTCCAAGCGCCACACCCCGGCACACCGCCTCAGCTGGCGGGCTAAACCACGTGAGGGGGTGATGTTTACACTGCATCACTACTAGGCGGAGGAGCTGCTCCAGGCAGCCAACGGCTAGAGGGCGGAGGAGATCTGAAGATCCAACGGCCATGTGTAGGGGAGTAAACCCTTCAAATCAGGAGTGGAGCCCCGAAGGCGGACCAGCGTGCAGTGCTCACTGACTCCGGCAGCTCCTGCAGCCAACCTGGTGCCAAACGCACTGCTCTGCATTCCTTTGGACTACACCGGCGAGGCCGAGAGGGGGGTCCTGTCGACTGGGCAACCCAGGATCTCCACACACTCTGCCCAGGCTTGCGCCCTGGAGAGGTCACTCCAGTGCCGCTGTTCCAGCGACAGAAACAACACGGGAGACAGCAGATACCGGTTATAAGCCCAGAGCGTATTGGCGTGAGCTCGGACGCCAGGGGCTGTCTCCGACGGTGGGAGGGATCTTCGCGTCCCACTGGTCAGCTATCGCCCGCCTCAAGCTGGGCAGCCCCCAGCCAGTAAGGTGCTGACCCGTCACAGTCTGCCTGCTTCAATGGGTGCTTGGAGCTAAGGACAACACCGAAGAGCGGACTGTAAATCCCGCACCAGACAAAAGAAGAAGAAAGACATCAAAGCCGCCAGCGCTGAGACTGGCAACTTGGAATGTCAGGACCATGTGCCCTGGCCTCTCCGACGATCTCCAGCAGATCGATGACGCAAGGAAGATAGCAGTCATCAGCCGAGAGCTCAAGAGGCTCAACATTGACATAGCAGCACTGCAGGAAACTAGACTCCCATCCAATGGCAGCCTGAAAGAGGAGGACTATACTTTCTTCTGGCAGGGGAAAGCTCCAGAGGAGCATCGTGTGCATGGTGTAGGCTTTGCGGTTAGGAACTCCCTACTGCCCTCAGTCGAACCTCCCTCAGAAGGCACAGCCCGCATCCTTTCCCTTCGCCTCACAACATCCTCAGGCCCTGTGAACATCATGAGCACCTATGCCCCCACGCTTTGCTCTACAGCAGAGGCTAAGGACGAGTTCTACAGCCAGCTTGAGACCGCCATCAAGGAAATACCCCCCTCAGAACACCTGTACCTGCTTGGCGATTTCAACGCCCGGATTGGTTCAGACTTCACCTCCTGGCCTCGATGCATCGGCCACTTTGGCGTAGGCAAACTCAACGAGAACGGGCAGCGTCTCCTCGAGCTATGCTCCTTCCATGACCTCTGCATCACAAACACGTTCTTCACCACGAAACCTCACCACAGAGTGTCTTGGCGGCACCCCAGATCCCGTCACTGGCACCAGCTGGATCTCGTGATCACCCGCAGACCCCTGCTGAACAGTGTCCTGTCCACCCGTAGCTACCACAGCGCTGACTGCGACACCGACCACTCTATGGTCGCCAGCAAAGTGCGTCTCCAACCCAAGCGAATCCACCACTCAAAGCACAAAGGACGTCCCCGCATCAATACAGCCGTGACCTCTGTGCCTGAACTACGCGAACGTTTCGCAGATGCCATCCAAGAGGCCCTCAGCGACTGTCCAACTAGCTGCGCTGAGGATAGATGGAACCACATTCGTGACGCTACATACAAATCTGCAGTGGACACTTTTGGAAAGAGAGAGCGCAAAAACCCCGACTGGTTCGAAGCCGGAATCGAAGAACTTGAGCCAGCCATCTCATCCAAGAGAACTGCCCTACTGAACTACAAGAAAGACCCTTGTGAAAAGACTCTGACTGCCCTCAGACGAGCCAGAAGTGAAGCCCAAAAGATTGCTAGACAGTGCGCCAACAACTATTGGCAGAACCTATGTCAAGGCATCCAGACATCGGCTGACTGCGGCAACATTCGAGCCATGTATGAGGGAACGAAGAAAGCCTTCGGCCCATGCGCAATCAAGACTGCCCCTCTCAAGTCATCCACTGGCGAAATCATCACAGACCGTGCAAAGCAAATGGCGAGATGGGCGGAACATTACCAGGAGCTGTACTCCAGGGAGACCGTCGTGACTGACACAGCAGTGGAGAACACGAGCCCCCTGCCAGTCATGGAAGAGCTTGATGACCCGCCCACTATCGAGGAGCTCAGTAAGGCCATAGACTCCCTAGCCAGCGGCAAAGCCCCAGGCAACGATGGCATTCCGCCAGAGGTCATAAAAGCAGGCAAAGAGACCAGTCTTCTCGAACATCTCCACGAACTTCTGCTACAATGCTGGGAGGAAGGAAGTGTGCCTCAGGACATGCGTGACGCCAACATCATCACGCTCTACAAAAACAAAGGTGATCGCAGCGATTGCAATAACTATCGCGGAATATCCCTCCTCAGCATCGTCGGCAAGACCTTTGCCCGCGTCGTGTTGAACAGACTGCAGTCACTGGCAGAGCGTGTGTACCCAGAATCACAGTGCGGATTTCGAGCCGAAAGGTCTACGATCGACATGATCTTCTCCCTGAGGCAGCTACAAGAGAAATGCCGTGAGCAGAGACGCCCCCTGTACATCGCTTTCATAGACCTGACCAAAGCGTTCGACCTGGTCAGCAGGTCAGGTTTGTTCACACTCCTGCACAGGATTGGATGCCCCCCCAAGCTCCTGAGGATGATCACCTCCTTCCACAAGGAAATGAAAGGTACTGTCCAGTACGATGGCTCCTCCTCGGACCCCTTCCCCATCAAGAGCGGCGTCAAACAAGGGTGTGTCCTCGCGCCGACACTTTTTGGCATCCTGTTCTCCCTGCTGCTGCGCTACGCCTTCAGCCAATCCGAAGAGGGCATCTACCTGCACACCAGGAGCGACGGTAGCCTGTTCAACCTGGCACGCCTCCGAGCCAAGACAAAGGTGCGCAAAGTCCTCATCCGGGAGATGCTCTTCGCTGATGATGCCGCCATCACAGCTCACACCGAAACTGCCCTCCAGGAGCTCATCAACTGCTTTGCCCATGCCTGTTCACAGTTCGGCCTCACAATCAGCATAAAAAAGACCAACATCCTGGGCCAAGACGTCAGCACTGCTCCCAGCATCTCCATTGGTGACTGTACCCTTGATGTGGTGGAGGACTTTACCTATCTTGGGTCCACCATCTCCAGCAACCTCAGCCTGGACACCGAGCTGAACACGAGGATCGGCAAGGCCTCAACAGCTATGGCCCGCCTGACCAAGAGAGTGTGGGAGAACACTATGCTCACCATCAAGACCAAGACGCAAGTGTACCAGGCGTGTGTGCTGAGCACACTGCTGTACGGCAGCGAGAGTTGGACTCCCTACACCCGGCAAGAACGCAGGCTCAATGCTTTCCACCTGCGTTGCCTCAGGAGAATCCTCGGCATTACCTGGCAGGATCGCATCCCAAACACCGAAGTCCTAGCAAGGGCAGGAACTGTGAGCATGTACGCCCTGCTAACCAAGAGACGCCTGCGATGGCTCGGTCATGTCACCCGCATGCAAGATGGCAGGCTAACGAAAGACATTCTGTACGGTGAGCTTGCCACTGGGTCCAGACCCACTGGACGACCTTCGCTCCGCTACAAGGATGTGCTCAAGCGGGACCTGAAGGCGGGTGGCATTGCGCCAGCAGGCTTCGAAGCACTGGCAGCGGACCGCAGCGGCTGGCGATTCACCACCATGTCAGCCATCAAGACAGCAGAGCAGAAAAGAGAGGAGCAGTGGGAAGACAAGAGAGTTCGCAGGCGCCAGAGAGCAGAGGCCAACCCATCCCCCTCGGACGACAACGTCTTCGCATGCAGCAACTGCAGCAGGATCTGCCGCTCGAGGATCGGTCTCTACAGCCACAGCCGGCGCTGCAGCTCCACCACAGACTGACCATGGGCGCAACTCCATTGTCTCCCGAGACAGAAGGACGCCAACAAAGGTCCCTGATAGGCGAGGCATAATTAATGTTTGGCGAAGCTGTGATGTTTATGTTGTAACGGTCTAGGACTTTTTTCCGGGAGTTACTACATCACGGGCGACGAGCGGGGATAGAAAAAACGACCCAAATACGAGTGGTCAGCGGTGAAACAACTTTCATACTTCATATATAGACAGATCATTTGTAGTATCAGGAAACAATCGTGTTGTAAAGCCGAAGTGTAAACAGTTTACTTCGCTAAATAAAATGTTAAGCGATTCAAAAGTGTTGATTGTTCATATATCTTTTACTATATAGACAGATCATTTGTAGTATCAGGAAACAATCGTGTTGTAAAGCCGAAGTGTAAACAGTTTACTTCGCTAAATAAAATGTTAAGCAATTCAAAAGTGTTGATTGTACATATATCTTTTACTGCTTTAATAAACAATGAAGGCATCGGTGACATCCGAAAGGTACCAAGAAGAATTAAATGTACGTTTTGTAGTTGCAGAAAACAATCGTGTTGTAAAGCCGAAATGTTACCAAGTTACACTTCGCTACTTAAAAAGTTAAGCAATTTTCCTCAAGCTTTAACTGGAACAATACTTTTAATGCTCTATTAACCAACGGAGGCATCGGGAAAGGCATTGGTGACACCGGGAAAGGCATCAAGAAGAATGATATTCACGTTATGTAACTTGCTGTGTGACGAAAAAAACGTATCTTGACTTGTTCAAAGCATTAATCACAGTTGGCTTCCTTTTCACTTGAATTTTGTATCCACAGCCTAAGATGAGAAATTTAAGATTTCTATCAGCTGAAGTTCTTTTACTGCATATTATATCTATTCAATCGCCCCCAATTCACGTGGAAAAAAGGCAAGTAGGAAAACACTGAGCTTCGAGAAACAGCCATGTTCAGGCTAATGTATTTACCATTCCTTAAATATTTACAATCAAGACCGCTCGTTTAGGAGACCTTTTCTCAAAAGATCCACACGTGCAAATAATGCTGTTTTCCGTTCGAAATGTTTTTCTTCCTATTCAATTGAACAACTGACTTAGCGTTTAAGCCGAGAAAAAAATCACAAAGTTTGAATTCTGGGATGTTGTCCACTTTTGGCTCCATCAAGTTACGATTCTGCACCATTGACGCTCGTGAAAATCTATCTTAATTGACTACCAAGGACTGTATTTCTTATCTTGCAAATTAAGGTCTGTACATGACATTAAGTTCATCATCTGGTTCGTTGTTATGGTCAGCTTTAAAATTTAAACTCTACTTGTGCTGACAAGAAGCCACCCTAAGGGCAGGTGAAATGTTGCGTAAGCGTCTCCGCGAAAGGCACATCCAGACAACTTGCATGGAAAAACTGGCCGCAGCTATCGCACCCAAGCCAATCCTCTCCATCGTCGTATTTGCAAATCTTACAGACCGCGGTATTTCTCCTATAATTGAACAAGAGATATGGGACGTCAAAGAGAGTGTTGCGGCGTTTAAGAAACAATGGTATTTGACACCATCAAAACTTACCAATCAAGGTCATCATAACACGAGCCAAATATGACAGACGTTA
This sequence comes from Pocillopora damicornis, assembly GCF_964200805.1. Taxonomy (NCBI): domain Eukaryota; kingdom Metazoa; phylum Cnidaria; class Anthozoa; order Scleractinia; family Pocilloporidae; genus Pocillopora; species Pocillopora damicornis. The sequence continues at coordinate 26,574,769 of NC_142672.1, read as the reverse complement.
TTCTTTCCCTTTCCATGTCAACATCGTAACTTCCATTGATATCCAACCCCTCACACAAGCGTTAACTGAGGTCTCGTTTGCCGTAAGGCAGTCGACACTTAAAAAACAAACCAAAAAAACTACAGGCAAAATATTGCCTTTTGTGACAGCATACCACCCAAGGGTTAAAAATTTAAAACAAATACTGATGCAAGAATGGAACCTCATCCAAAATCAGCCACTGCTGAAAACAATTTACAAAACGCCTCCGATTATATCATACAAAAGAGGTAAATCGCTCAAAGACATACTCGTCAGAGCGAAGCTTTAATTAAAGGCTTTTGCGTCGCAAACGTAAAACCACACAGGGGAGTCTGTGTAGGCCTGTCTATGACCTTTTCAATCAATGAAATATAAATAGGTAGTTCAGACGCAGCTTCTCGCAAATCGCGTAAGACTGCCTTTGAAGAAATTTACCATAAACTCTGAAAGACGGCGATTCTTCTCAATTAAATTATCCCTTATTATTCTAAACAGCATATGGCAGTTTGCGGCCTTTCCTTACATCTAGGCAGTTCGGAAAGCCGTAAAACACTAGAACAAAAATTTATATTCCAAATCGGCACCCTTAATCCCCACGGAATCAACGAGCGCTTTTCATTCAACTAATTTATTCCTGTTTTCTCGTCACCACATTCCCACCAATGGCTTAGCTCCACTTCCTACATATAAATCCACACACAACCCACAATTCCTCTAATCGCTCTGACGAAGGGCTAACGCTCGAAACGTCAGCTTTTTTACCCTTTACGGTGGCTAATTTACGTTTTCAACCCAGTTGTTAACACTAAATTACCTGCTATACTCTCCCACCGACGCAGCACCACAGTTTCTTTAGAAACTTACCCCTTTATTCATTTGTCATTTATTTGCTGCGACCACTAACTCTTGCCTTAGAATTTTTCTATCTACAGATCTCACAGCAACGGACCATGCCAAGCTTGAAGAAACTTATCAAGGAGCTACGCCAGGAAATCGTAAGTTACCTTTTTCCTTTCCCCCCTATTAGTAAAGATCTAGCATTCCGTTTAGCCGTTCTCATTTTCGCCAAAACTAGGTTTTGTAGTCACATCCATTTCATCGGCCGTTGCCTTCATTCCAAAGTTATTCCTAAGGGTTTTCGCTCCAATTTTCACACATCTTCTTTTTCTCATTCGAATCAATATCGTCACCAAATTCAGTGCGCCCAAAATTCTTTTTCACGTAATATTATGAGAATCACAATCAGAGCTATGTGCCAAAAACGTAACAAACTCACCGAACAAATTCTACATTGTCGCTCTGAACTTTCCAAAATCTGTCCAGCTGTTTTAGTCCAATCCATTCGTGCCAAAATTCAGGATGCCAATTCTAAACTTTTTAAACATTTGCACCAAATTAAGGCCCAAAAACTCGACCAACTTATCGGCCCTCAAGTTACTAACGACTCATCGCCTGTAAACCTCAAAACTGTAGTTACCATTCCAGAAAATTTACTACTTTCCGATTCAGAAAAGTCAGTTCTCAGCAAGGGCTTAAATTTTGTTCCCATATCACAAAAAACCGACGAATTTTCAGTTAAGCAAGATGTTGAAAAATTCCTTCGCCGCGTTCAGTTGAAAGCCTTTTTTCATGACAAAGAGGATGATTCTAACACCTCGAACAAAGATACTTTCGAAACACTCCAGATTCGAAAGTCTAAATGGACTCCCCCAGAGGGCCAGTTCTCATCTTTAGATTTTTTCCTCAAAAAATGTCGCCACGATATCAACAAACTTAAATTCAATCGTAACACCAAATTTTCCAATCTTTCTTCGGAAGAGTGGTCGGCACTAAAAAGTCTAAAAAAACGCAAAGACATTGTCATTAAGGCGGCCGACAAAGGCGGCGCAGTTGTTGTCTGGCGGGCCGACCTCTATCAAAAAGAAGCTTTGCGGCAACTTTCTGACACCTCCTTTTATGCCAAAGTCGACAAAGACCTCACTGTAATTAACCAAAACATTGTCAAAAATACGATTAACGATCTTATAGCTAAACAAGAATTGCCGGCCACTGCTAAAAATCTCATCATTACTACTCCTAGAACTTCATGTATTTACTTTTTACCTAAAATCCACAAACCTAACAACCCAGGTCGACCCATCGTTTCTGCCTGCAATTGTCCCACTGAACTTATTTCCAGCTATTTAGACAAAATTATGGCACCTATCGTCAAAACTCTACCGTCTTACATTAAGGACAGCCAACACGCACTTGAAATTTTTCGTGACTTTAGTTTCCTCGACCAAAACAAACTTATTTTCACCATGGATATAACATCTCTTTACACTGTCATTCCCAATGACGAAGGTCTCCGGACCCTCAAACATTTTTTTGATCTACGCACTGTTAAAGAACCTAGCTCTGAAACACTGCTCCGTCTGGCCGAACTAGTACTCACACTCAATTGTTTTTCATTCGGTGGTAACTACTACAAACAAACTAATGGCGTGGCCATGGGTACTAAAATGGGACCCAGCTACGCCAATCTTTTTGTAGGTTTTATCGAACACCAATTTTTTAGCCAATACCACGGCCCAAAACCTCAACTCTACGGCCGCTACATTGACGATTGCATCGGCGCTACCTCCTCTACCAAGGAGGAGCTCACTCAATTTATAACCGCCGTCAATTCTTTTCATCCGGCTCTTAAATATACCTGGCAAATTTCCGACACTTCTTTAGCTTTTCTAGACATCAAAATTTCAATTGAAGGCAACGGCTTATGTACTAGTGTTTACTACAAACCTACAGATTCACATAGTTACTTGTTGTATTCATCCTCACATCCATCACACGTCAAGAACTCCATACCTTTTTCACAGTTTCTCAGACTTCGCCGTTTATGTAGTGACGACTCTGATTTTTCCGAAAAATCAGAGGCAATGAGCCAGTTTTTCGATAAACGCGGCTATCCTGTTTCTGTCGTTCAAGCGGGCTACCACCGTGCCCAACTAATCGATCGACAGGCAGCACTACAAACGGCTGAGAAGGAGAACACTGACCGCATTCCATTTACTCTTACATTTCACCCTCACAACCACGCAGTCAAATCTATCATTCTTAAAAATTTTAAATTACTCCAAAACGATTCAGAGACTGGCACTATCTTTTCGCAACCCCCACTTATTTCATTCAAACGCGACAAAAACATAGGCAACTTTTTAGTCAGGAGTTCATTTCAAACCTGTGACCAATCTGGAACTTTTAAATGCGCTCGCTCAAGATGCAAAACTTGTCCTTTCATTCATAACGTAGAGAAAATATCGGGACCCAAAAGATCTATTAAGATCATTGATCACTTTACGTGTACCTCCGCCAATGTTATTTACTGCATAACTTGCACTTATTGCAATAAGTTATACATCGGCGAAACAGGAAGACGATTGGGTGACCGATTCCGAGAACACCTTCGCGATGTGGAAAGAAATGACAAGGACGCATCCAAACCAGTCGCTAGACACTTTAATCTTCCTTATCATTCTAAACAGCATATGGCAGTTTGCGGCCTTTCCTTACATCTAGGCAGTTCGGAAAGCCGTAAAACACTAGAACAAAAATTTATATTCCAAATCGGCACCCTTAATCCCCACGGAATCAACGAGCGCTTTTCATTCAACTAATTTATTCCTGTTTTCTCGTCACCACATTCCCACCAATGGCTTAACTCCACTTCCTACATATAAATCCACACACAACCCACAATTCCTCTAATCGCTCTGACGAAGGGCTAACGCTCGAAACGTCAGCTTTTTTACCCTTTACGGTGGCTAATTTACGTTTTCAACCCAGTTGTTAACACTAAATTACCTGCTAAATTATCCCTGAATTAGGAGAGTCAGGATAGGAAACCGGGATCTGTGCACTTTAAAACACTGAGAGATTATATACCTATTTGAGAAAATCTGTTGTGGTTTTTCTCTTTTGAATGGCTTTCTGTAAGCATATAACACGTGGAGTTCAATGGCTGAAATGAAACTAACAGATCATCCATCTCTGCTCTGTTTCCCTCGAAATATCCAAAACAATAATTGCCTTCAACAGAAAAGCCATTGAGATGTTCTTTCAAAAAGTCGATCTCTAAATCTCTTAACATTGTTGGCTTTTGGTCTTCATCCATGGCAAGTTCCTGCCAAATTTGATTGACATTTTTGACAACCGGAAATCATGATACTTTTTTTTCATCACGCACGTCACGCAGCTAGCTACAAACCATATATATAATTATTCTTGGTGCCTTTCCAAATGCCACTGACTCCCTCTCCGAAGCCTCCATTGTTTATTAAAGCAGTAAAAGATATGAGTTCAATCAACACTTTTGAAAAATTGCTTAAACTGTGAAGTAAACTGTTAACATTTCGGCTTTACAACACGATTGTCTCTGGAACAACAAATTATATGTCTCTATATGAAGTACAAAAGCTGTTTCACCGCTGACCGCTCATATTTGGGTCGTTTTTTCTATCCCCGCTCGTCGCCCTTGATGTAGTAACTCCCACTTTTTCCGGTCATATGACGAGTCGTGTCGATTGTTACTGGGGAAGAGGAAGAAGGGAGAATGAAAATATGACTGGACGTGTTCACCGTCTATGATATCGCTACACCCTTACTTCAGCATAACGTAGGTGAGCAGGGTTGACTTAAAAATAGCCTCAGACTATGCGAATTTCGGTGATTTCATGTTGTTGTTTTGAAGATGTACGAAGTTGTAAACGCTCGTGCTGAGCTATTGTTCTGCTCACCAGATCTTTTGTTTTGTAACCTCCTCGTCGTCGTCGCCCTCGCGTGGTTTGCTTAAGTTCCCTTTTAAGTAAGTACTACAATGTTAATCCTTCAACTCTAAAGGTCTGATTGTTAACCCTTTACATCCTAATACCAGTATGCATGTTCTCTATCCTTTGTATCATAGATTTCTTAAGATGCTTACAATGAGAATTTGTCTAACAATTGAGAGTTTCTTTAGTTGGTGATCATTTCCTTTATTCTTGTGACCACCATGTATGATTCAGGGGAGATATTGTAAGGAGAAATTAGATGTTAGTCACTTCAAGAGGTAAAAGGGTTCATTTTCCGCTCTATCTGCTACACATTTTCTTGCAGATTGGTTTCGAGAATTTAATTTTAGATCAAGGTAACAACTTCGACCTGAATTAACTCGCTAAGAGAGTCAAATGTGTAAAGCATACGTAAGAGTTCGTCCTGTAAATATTACTTGACTAACCGAATTATAATCGTTGCGTACGTGTTAACATTATTCGATCCTCTCTTCTAGTACTGTGGTTTGTGTTCTCGATAATATCACGTTATCAGGCAACGGTGAACTCCTGGACTTGTATCGGTTGATGTGAAAGTATAAAGGTAAGAAGATAATGTTTGGAGATGAAGTGATTGAGCTAGCATACTTTAAATGATTTCAAGTCTGAACCCTAACCCGAAATGAGAAACAGTTATAGTGTCGACTGATCACTTCTCATACGAACATAAATTGAAATTATTACTGACCAAGCTTAGTCTTGTTTCCAAATCTTTGCCATCATTTTCAAATATGATGCCACCATCAAGATTATTGAGAGGGAACCACCACGATTCGTGTTGATCACATTTAATGGAGCCCTCGAAAGGCTTTGAATGAGGCTATAAAATGTTGAAATAGGATGTTGTTCATCTGTTTTATTTTAGTGCTATTCCTCTCAATCGATCTCTATTCATTTAGCAAGATAATACACTCGTTATCTGTAATTTGATATTTATTTAGAGTATTCAATGTAGTTTTTAAGGGGAATTTTTTCCCAGAATAATGAGTAACGCAATCCACTTTATGTAACAGATGAGCAATTGTTTAAAGAAATGAGTCGCTAAGAGGGTCAAATGTGTAAGGCAAACGTAACAGTTTAAAACATTTCCTGTGTCTTGGTGTAGTTGGTGTTCCAAAAAAACAAACGACACAGTATGTATCTTGCGATGAATCCGAAAACAAAATCATTTCCGCTTGCTTCTGTCTTGGTTTATCATGTGATACCACTTTCACTTTCGATCGGGAGTTAAATACTCCTTAGTTGCTGCCGTAGGAAGCTTCATATTGGGAAACGATCGATGGTCTTTGGTTCGATCGTTCGATCCATCGTTCGCATCAGGAAACAGCCAATGAAAAAACCTGTTATATGATGCTCTCTGGCCAATCAGCAGCCGTGTTATAAGAAATTGACATGTGCTTGCTCAGCAGAAAATCGTGCTCGCTCAGCGGAAAATCGCATGTGCTCGCTCACAGCTTGAGTTATCTTTTTTAGTCGATCGGAGTCAAGATTTACGCCTATTTCCAGGTAAGTTGTGGCATCTGTTATGATTACTGCTATTCGAGGAAGCATTTTGCAAGGTCACAAAGCTTTCAGTGAGCATTCTAGAGGCCGACAGTGTGCATTTATGTCACTTGCAGTGTGCTGACGCTCGATCAGCGGAAGATCGCATGTGCTAGCAAGTTCTCTTGTAAATTGTCGATCGGAGTCAAGGTTTACGCTGTTATACCTTCTGTTTTCGTTAACCGATATTTTTGTTGTCAATTTTAGCAACTACTACAACTATATTATATTCGCAAAGAATATGTAACCATTTGCAAATAAAATACGTTTTATTTTTTTTGAAATTCTCATTGTCATATTTGCAGTCAAACATCTCTAACGGCAGCACTCACTTCTCAATGAGAACTCCTAGTTTAACATTATCTTGTGTGAAAACCACATTTTTTTGAAAATAACTAGAAATCGTATAATGTAAATATTACTTGACTCAACGAATTATAATCGTTGCGTACATGCACTAATTTTTCAATCCTCTCTTCTAGTATTGTGGTTTGTGTTTTTGAGGTAGTATTGCTGTTAGCGAGAAACAAATTTGACATTTATTTCGGTGTCGCGTTTGCTACTCTCACCTTACATTAATATAATTTTACTTGGGCAAATAATTCAGATTTTTAGATGTATTAGTTGATCAAGCTAAGGTTTACTCTGAGATAGTTTAGAGAAGACTATTTATGTGAGATCTTTTCTTGCTATTTTAAAGCTTATCGAAGACGCTGTCTGGGTACATTTTGCTGTAGTCTGACCTAGTTCTGTTTTTTTTCTTTCATGAGACCCTTTTGCTGTATGAAGACTGTCAAAAGATTTGTTCGTTATACGGCCCTATGTCCAGTTATCATTCTTTTATGTCAATTGTATAACCTCATCGTGGATGGAGTAAACCACCTTAGCGACACTGCAATCATAATATTGGTTGTAACTACTTTAATTGGTATGGTATTTCTGCGTATTGCTAAGTACCTGCTGGCACGGTGTTTGGTAAGTACACTAGAGGAAGGTGTTCGGGCTTTAGAAAACTGTTAAACATAATAAGTTCCGTAGGAATGAATTAATTGTTTTCGCTTTTTTTAATTTAAAAAAACTGATTTTTTTTCTGAGCATCTCTTCTTTGTCTGAGCAAAGTGAAGAATGATGCGCATAGTTTTTAGAGTTAGGGTTACGTTCTTATAGGAATTACGGCAACAGAGGGGGCCATGAATACAAAGTCACCCTTTAACTCCCAGTTCAAATTTGTCATTCTCCTTACTGTCAACCATACAATTCTTATAATGTTAGTTTAGAGAATTTAGTATTGGATCAACTAATTATCTCCAAATTGATATTTTTCTTTACTCTCATCACCTATCTGGTTGATATTGTATCGATATTGTAAGGAGAAATTCTGTCTCGGTCACTCACGGGAGTTAAATGGTTATCTTAGGAGCCATGGGGGATCTAGGTGCTGCCAGAGTTTCAGTCAAAAGAAGAGAGATGTTTTGAACTGAACGAACAACTTTAATTTTTGCAAGAATACTAATAATCGACAGCCGCTTCAGCGTCGTCTGGCAATATACAGAAAAGTAACATTTGAAGTGCAATAAAAGTCATTAAAAGAAGCTGACTTGGCTTCAGTGTGATGGAAATCATATTTATCAGGAACTTAGAGATTACCATCTTTCGGGGAAGGATACACCCATGTTCACCTCTACGGGAAACCATCTTCGGCTCTCGTTTCAACCCCATATTTACAAATTGTGGATCCACCCCAGAGGACAAGTTACAGTTACTATAGTGACTTTGAAACACAAGGGTCGATGTATGTTTTTCCTTGCAGAGACTTTGCTTCCCTGTCACTTGTGGTCACAGAAAGTTAGTTTTCACCGGCAGAAGTTCGGAGACTCTTAAAAACATCCTAATGTCAGTGGACAGTGATGTACCCTCCAGAAGTAAAGTTGAAGAGTTCCAAAGAAAAAACGCTCTACCCTTTCTGGAAGATTTCAAAAGTTCTCTAGAGAAGTATGAGGCAACAACAACACCATTCCAGTATATTTTCACAGGGAGCGTAGAAGAGAGATTCAGCTTCCCGCTAATGATGGTAAAGGATGCTCGCTGTGTATGTGGATTGTGTCCATCCTATGACATTGGCCCTTTAACATCGGATCTAGACGTCATGTTTTTCTGTGGAGAACATAAAGCTTCATTTGCAGGTCAAGAAGATATCTTCGTCGAGTATCTTATTCCCGAGAATAACGGTTTCACTGGCTATGCTAAACTCACTCAGCTCACTCCTGGCTTCCAAGAGCGTGTTCTAAGTTCTGAATTTGTCATGCGCGGAGCGAGAAAGGCCATTCTGTGGACGCGTGCTCTAAATCTACCCAGTATTATAAAGCTTTGTGGATTGAACATGTGCGCTCAAGTATCACTTCATTTGAAAGGCCCAGCGATGAAATTTCGCTTGCTACCTCTTTTCGAAGCTGACATTACAGTTTCTGTCCAGTGCCCCGAGTGGCCAGCTTTGAGTGACTGGGGCAACCGAGCGAGATTTTGGCCCAGCATAGCTGACGTACACAGAGTAATGTCACTTGGCTGTCATCTGGTGGCCAAACCAGCACCAAGTGATAAGAATAAAACAAGTTGGCGATTCTCATTCTCTTTAGCAGAAGTTGAACTCTCAAAACTTGTTCCAGACACAGCAAGGAAATGCTTCATGGCTATGAAAATAATCTTGAAAGATCATCTTCAACCAGTTTGGCCAGCAATCACATCTTACCACTTGAAAACCGTATTCCTAAATACTCTGGAAAAGGTTCCAGTGGGTTTCTGGGTTGAGGATAACATAGGAGAATGTTTTATGACGTTGCTAGCTGAGCTTCGTGATGCTTTTCATTCCAGGAATTGTCGCCATCATTGGTTCAGTTCCGTTAATTTGTTCGGTGGAGGAGGGTCTTCCTTTTGCTTTTTTTCCAACGTCAAACAATTCCAAATCTTGGGTAACAAGGTAGAAAGAATCATGTGCAACCCTGCGCCATTCCTTTTTGACGATGGTTGTTGTTGTCTGTCGCCATGTTGTCTCCGAGTGCCACAAAACAACTTCACCCGAAGAAGCACTGAGCAGCTGCTTGCTGAGTATGAAGAAGTTGCCTTTCCTAGTGATGTCCAATGTTCCGCTAAAACTCACGATCCCGTCAGCAATTCATTACTTGGTTCCTCGTCTCCCAGGTCTGAAGCTGAGCCTCACCTCAGCAGTCAGTGCATTGATGATCAACAACAGTTGAACACAACTGGGCCAGATCATGTTGTCCTCTCTCTTCCTCAAAAACACCTTCATGAGGAGGACCACACTTCCCACACTGGTTGTGATGAAGACCGAGAGTATTTGGTTCCCGTTTTAGACGTTTGACATCATTTGAACATACTTACAAAATACTAACGACAATTTTTTTAAATCAAGGAACACATAGGCTTGTTAAGAAGTTTATTTCAAACAAGTAAGATAAATCGGCAAGTTCAGACGATGTATAGACCTATTATTCGACAAAGCAAGCAACTAGCAAACAACATTTACTTTTACATTGACATTAATCTGCAACTTACATGGTTTTAACATTGATTTTTTATTTTAATTTTGTATTCATTTTTGTCGAGCATGGAACAAAGAAAATCAAAATGACATTATGGTGAACTCGTGGATATACTACAGAATTAAATCAGAATATACTGTCATGTTACTAAAAGCTAAGGAGGGTTTGCTTAGTCAATCCAAAAATGTTGACACCTTATCTTGCTGTAGCTTTATTCATTTTAATATTTTTGTGATTAATAATAGTAATAATAATAATGATAATAATAATAATAAAGATTTTGTTTCAGGAGGGTGGCACTTAATAGCCAAAGGCCAATAAACTTGTGGTCTTACAAGTATTATCAGACTTTTACAAAGGGCTACTGACAAATAAAAACTAACTGAAACAATAAATCCATCTACAATTATATCATCACCCATTAAAAATAAAAAAGTAAAACAAATGAGAATGCATTTTTTTTGCATGCAAAATACTTAGAGTATAATACATGGGCGCGCGTAGATATGGAATTTCTCTTTGAGTGTTCAACTCGATAGCTCACGAGTGAGCGCAGCTAAAGAGTGACACATCGAGTTGAACACGAGAAGAGACATGAAAACCATACTTACAAGCAACTATGTTTATTTTGTTTATCATATAAACATAATATAGGCCTTTACCGACACGGAAAGTTCGTTGGCGGTAAGGCTCTACGCAAAAAGTACGTTTAATCATTGCAAAACAAACAACGCCCAGGGCGTAACTTTCATTTACAAAATTCTCATTAATTGACTTTTTCTTCACCGACAAAAGAAATCTTTTCGGGTACGCCACCAAAATCGGCCAGCGGCAAATCTTCCAGTTGTCGATTTTCGTTCTCAGCCGCGAGAAATGCCTTTGCCAAGGCCATCGAACGTCACTGTTTGTAAGTGATACGAACTTTCTGTGTTTTAGCAGCCATAATCCGGGAAAACCTTGGATTGAGATTGGTAAGGGCTTTGCCATTTATTTATCAGTATGACAGAGTTGTGCGAAAGGCAAGTGAAGTGTCAGCAACTAATTGGCGATATCAAACATGTCAAAAATTATCGTATCTTTTTCATCAGTCTTAACTGATGTTGGTAGAACCCAGTATGCCTTTTTGTCGGTCCCTTCGTTTACATCCCGCTTCAATGGCCCATAGCAACGAAGCAACATGGGAGCAGCTCTCTCCAAGACCAGCCATGCAATCACAATGAGCAGACAGAACTTTGCCCGAGTTTTCACACACGACCCAAGGGGTCAGAGGCTTTTCTGACATTCTTTGAGAATGATTAACCTAAAAAATAAAACGTAGTAGTTACTATACTGTAAAGAATCAACGATCGGCGCGAGAACAGCTTGATCCATCATTTACGAGTGTAAACACTCTAACAAGACGTTGCGAAAACTTACCTTTGCTATAAACAGGCGATTTTCGCCGAATTTCTTGCACATACCTTCCCTTACCCAGCCGTTCGCAAAGTTCTGATAGCAGTCTAAGCTTTTATAGCTCATCAATTGCTCCTGGGTGTACGGGCTAGCAGCAAACAGAAGATACATCCCCACGTTTATGTACGTTACGTCTGGCCAGCAATCGACATCGTCAATCCACTCTTTGCGCGGAATTTCGTAAGGATCTTGTCCTTCGATAGACTTTAACTTTTCGAGATACCTTTTCTTTGATTCTTTCTGCTGTAGATTTTCAAAATAACCGGGTGACAACCCACGCTTCGTAGTCGCTTTCGCCGCCATGCTGTAAACAAACTGAAGCTTGTCCTCCAGTTCGCAATGTCACGTGATGTGACGTCACGCTTGAAATGGGTCTATTGTTACAGCTTTTCTCAGGACTGGAAGTGCTTGTATAACACCGCAGTTTACATGACAATATCAATCGCTACAAGACATTACAGTGAGAAAACAAAAGTAAGAGGCCCAATCGTAGTTTTAGGGGTTTGACTGTGATCATGTAGAAATCGATAATAACTTCTTACTAGCCGAGCGCGATGGCCGCACTGGGGAATATTAGCCCGAGCTCGTGGCAGTACAGATCGCGCGCAGCGCAGACGACTGAAGACCAATATTCCCCAGTTCGGCTCGAGCAAGCGTGGTTAGTAAGTAGTTTATTATATGGTGACCAAACTTGTTTATTTTGAATCCACTGGCTTTCGAGATATGAAAACATACCGCGGAAATGGTCCGTATGGCATAGTTCAGACCAAGAAACAACCAATCAGAACGCTCATATTTACCTCAAGGTGATAACAACAATTATTGCACGAGAATAGTATCAACGCCTGCTGTTTTGGTAGCAAGCCTCTAATCCGTGTCATTTGGGAAAGTATTACGCATTTAAAGATATTCATTCAATAAAAATGAAAAATCCACCACGACTTCTATCTTAGCCGCCGAGTAAAATGATGCTTATATTATGCTCAGTATCTCAAAAGTCAAGGAGCGATGAAAGCATGAGATAACATCAGATTCCTTCGTTGTCCGCCATTTCGTTAAAATTAGCTTGAAGGATCCGCGGTTTTATGAGACGGTCATTATTTCTGACTTTTACTTACAGACACACTCATGGAAGTCATCAGAAACGTAAAGCGTTGACACACAGCTTAGAAACACAACAGATGAAGGGTTATAATTCATTTTATTGTTTTTTTAGAGGGCACGGTAACGAATCCTGCAATCTGATTGGTTCTTTACCCGGTCAGTATTTTCCTATCTCTGCCCACGGGCCACGGTAACGCTTTCGTGAGTCGCCGTGTACATCTCAACTTTCGTTGCCATTTTTCATAAATATACCTCGTTTTGCCCGCTGGGCAGTATTTTTAAGCAAACACATCGGTCACTACCTCAAGCCGACTTATGAATCCTCTCTTTCTCTCTCTCAAATCAATTTAGTTGACAAAAAAATATTGGTTTCAGAATGAATTTGTATAGGCAATGGTGTCATTACGTCGGTTGACAAGCGGCCTAAAAACCGTCTGCAATTGATTTTAATCATTCACAAAAAGTACTTAGAAAGTTAAAACGTGAGGTATTTGGTTACAGGTAAACTGAACAATGGAACTTTCATTCATTTAATGTCTGAATTTTCACAAACAATTTGTTCGTAGTAAAAAAGCGAGCGAAGTTTTAATTTCAGTTCGACAATAAATATACGCTCCTGGTGAGTCTTTCAAAGTCCGTTCAATTTGGACATTTGGACCATAAATTGCACAACAGAAACTGAAGGAATTTATTGAGAAAAGGCCGCATTAAATCCCCTTGTGTCTCGTTGGAGTGTGCCGTTCGAATTCAGTTTTTGTGGAGGAAAGACCAGATTTACACACGCCGTTGCAGCAAACAAACGAGCAAACTCTCACAACTTCAAAATAAAAAAATTGAATTTACTCACAATTACTTTCCTCGCCGTTTACTTAATTAACAGAGGTAAATCTTCGTACATGAATGAATCGTCGATGAGAGTGAATAATACTTTCCGTTAGATCATTGATTGTTTTTGAAGAAAACATTGTCGTGACAGTCCTTGCCAAACTAGTTCCGTTGTTTTTCAAATCTTCTTGCGCTTTTTTTTTCTTACGCGCTCTCTAATTGACAGGTGTCAGATTGTGGCAGATACTTGTAAAAATAATGTTTCAAAGTTTGTTTGGAAGCCTTTTAAATCATCTTTATCGTTACGGAAATGAAAATGTTTCGCTGAGGCATCTCTCTTTAATTTGCATCACCGCTATTTTAACTACCATTTACTCACTCAAAAATAGTTCACTTTATGGAAGATCTTGCCGTATTTACGTCCATAAATCATTAGGGTTCTTTTGGAAAGAATTTCGTCAAGTTTAAAAAACAATAAATATGTTATTTACCGGCTAAGGGTCGGTCCGTATGGTGAAAAACTGTGACCTCGGTCTTGAAAATGCTGCCCTCGGCCTACGGCCTCGGGCAGTATTTTCAAGACCTCGGTCACAGTTTTTCACCATACGGACCTCCCAGCCGGCAAATAACATATATATATTTCATCGTCCTATATTCCAACGACTTTGCCGAGTGGTCAGTTTTAGGGCGCGCGCTACATTTTAACATCTAAGTTCAAATCCTCCTTAGCTTCTAAACAAACTTTTACTCAGTTTCCCCGTTCGTTCTCCTTCATAAATAGCCAGTCTTCCTGCCAATCTACCTACACCACTCGCTCAGACGAAGGACTAACGCTCGAAACGTCAGTTTTAAACTCTTAACGGTGGCCAATCTACGTTATCAACTCAGTGGAGAATACCAAATAGCCTACCTACCTACCTACCCCAAGTTGGGTTCGTATGTTTCTCTTACCCTATTTGTTTCTCACAAATTCATTGATACTCAATTAGCCCAGTGCTGCCTAAGATAACGATACTTGAATTTCATCATTTCATTGACATAATTACTTTCCTTTATTCTCTTATGCACAAAATTGATAAACTTCAGTACCAATTGAAAATGATATTCAATTCCTCGAAAACTGACGGCCAGTATGCATGATGTAGTTCTGTTTCAACCTCACCACCAGACGTAAAGATTTTAATGATGTTGCTTGATGTTGATGAGCTCATATCTAAAAACTATCTTTTTTAATTTGCTGGATTCACACTTTGAAAAATTAAGCCTTGCGTCTCTCTCTTTTCGGCTCGCTCAACGCAACGCGACTGAATGATAATCAATAAAGGTGGATGTTCAGTTTGATCAAGAAATTAAAAAGAAGTCAGAATTATTTTTGTAATGCGGTACAATAATCTGGATTTCTTTGTCGAAAATAAATCCATATTTCAAGGGAAAAAAAGGGACATTTTTTCATCCTTGAGGCACACTTTAATCATTAAACCTCGCCTTCAAATCCTAAATAAAATCAAACGACTTAAAACTTTTTGAAACGGCTTTTATTATCAATGTGTTATTGTGATTATAAAAAATAGTGAAGGGAGTCGACTGTTTTAAGGCAGTTTTTGCTTTTTTCTTAAAACCTCCTCGAGTCGTCTGTGCTGATATAATTGGAATCTCTCCCCAAAGAATGAAATCTCAGGGCATAAGCAACATAACCCTACGCTGACTGGACCCTAAAAAAGAATTAAAGACGGATTACATTGGTGCATGAGAGAGGAATAGACTAGTTGGTCAAATGTCACATGTGAGGTTACATATTCATACAGTAGCTATTAACACACAATAACGAAAGCAGAAACACACAAGAAAGAAAAGAGGCTTTAGTTTAACACAAAAACTTAATAAACACATTTTTATAGAGAAAAAAATCTGTGATCAAGCAGAATTCACGCACATCTGCGCCATTGAGTAAAAGTAAAGTTGGTAGGTTGGTAAATAAATAAGTTAATAAGAACATGGATAACAACACCACTGACGATGTGAAAGAAGCTCAATCGACCAATTATTAGTTAAGGGTACAAAAAGAGACTGAAAAGCAAGAAGTCAATTTCTTTAATTTTTTTCTTTTTAACAGTAATAAATGTGTTTTAACGTAAGCATTTGACTTAAAGTAACTTACTCCTGCTTACTTTAGCGCTGATATAAATCTCTTGTGTAGCTTAAAAATTAGTGATTTAAATTTTCATTTGGATAGGGTAGTTTTCGGAAGCTACGTGTTGACGATAAAAACTATGCTATTTATTGAACAGTAGACTTAAATGACGGCAAAAACATCCCAAACAATAAACTAGTTGATATTTACCTCCTCGTCCAGTGGGTAAATGACTTCGCTGTTGGAGAGCTCGACACCAGCATACCTTTTCTTTTCTGCTGTGTACGGCGACACACTTCTTGATCGTCCTTCGGCCTCTTCTCGACACAAACTGTTTTCTCGAGTATCCCATTCCCTCTTCGGTTGATCCTCGTCTGTTGAATCGACATCTGTTTCGAGATCGCGAAGATCGTCCGTTGAAGTTGACACAGATATCATGGCAGGTACTTCCGGTGAGGATTTACCTTCCGGTTCTGACGCCCTCTCTGTTTCCGACGTCACATCCGTCAGGTTCTCAAAGTTAAAATTTGAATAGTCCAGGTCTGTGTGCGCTGGTGAAATCGTCAATTCCCGTGTCGTAATTTCCTGTGATAATCCTCTAGATGACGTAATTTCCGATAAACTGAACGAAGTGTAATGCGTCTCACTTTGATTTTTTACTCTTGCAAGGTTTCTGTTGTCCGAAGCACTGCATCCGTCTGCAATTCGTCGCTCGCGCAATAGCATCAAAGCAGTTTTATGTTCCT
This sequence comes from Pocillopora damicornis, assembly GCF_964200805.1. Lineage (NCBI taxonomy): Eukaryota > Metazoa > Cnidaria > Anthozoa > Scleractinia > Pocilloporidae > Pocillopora > Pocillopora damicornis. The sequence continues at coordinate 26,558,541 of NC_142672.1, read as the reverse complement.
CAAGCATGCTCCTTCTCGCTTCGTATTCATATCTTTTCCGCTGAATCTGAAGCTGCGCTCTAAGTTCATCAAGTTCTCTCTTTAGTGTGGTTGTTTTTTCGCAAGCTTTGATATGAAGCTTTTGCGTTTCAAAAAGTCTCATTTGATAATCTTTTACACTCGACTGGCTCAAATGATTCTCACTTTGCTGTGCCAAGGTCCGGTAGTAAGTTGATGTTTTACTAATGGTTTCTTCAGTTGTTTCTGAAAAAGGTAAACGCATGCGTGTTGTAAATAACAATATGCACTTTCATATGGGTTCGTCTATATTTAAGGCCAATCAGAACAAAGCAGTATCTGATTGGTTGCGAAGATGGCGCAAGGTTTTGTGGACCAGTCATAGATATTATAGGTAAACAATTCTATTCCAAATTACTTTCGACACTCACTTGAAACTGCTCTGATGTTACGACACTAAAGAGAGGTTTGCTTTGATTTTAATATTGAATGACTCCCTTACAAATTGATTGATACCTGTCTTTCACAGCTAATGTGGCAGTGCAATCATTACCTGCATTACTATTACCTCAGTACGCCCCTAACGTTCTAGGGACCCTATGTACTAGGAGATATTCCCAAGTATGTGCGGCGTTGGGGCGAACTTTGCTAAGGTATTCAACGCACCACACAGAAAATCGGAAAAGTTGATATTTATATTTCGTACTTTGTTGGGACTTAAATAACAAAATATTCAAATTATGAAAAACCTCCGCAAATAGCGCTGACGGTCTTCATATTGCTCTGTCTAACTGTTGGCCTGTGCTTACAATTCAGACCAAACCAGCCCCTTGTGATACATACGTTTTTTCGGAAACTACTTGAACTCAATCTGAGAAAATCATGCTCAGCGGCCCTTACTTATCAATAGGAATTTGGCTGTTTTTTTCCTTCCAAATCCTCCGTCACTATCTAAGAAAAAAACAAAGCCTTACCTTTAAGCTCAGTAACTAACTGTTTCGGAACTGGAATTTCTTTGGCAATTATTTTTTTAAGTTGTTGAATTTCGTCATGATATCGTTTAATAATTGTGTCTTTAGGATCCTCGTTGATCTTGGGTTTGTTCCTGATGTCCTTTGCACGCTTTGCGTACCTAAGAGTACTCAGCGTTTCCTCGTAGTTGTTCTCTCCCGGACTTATACAAGCCACCATTAACGTTTTAGAGTTTCCTCCCAAGGAATCCTGTAGAAGCCTTGTGAGCTTAGAGTCTCGATAAGGTACGTATTTACACTTCCCGTCCACTAAAGCTGATATGACATTCCCAAGCACAGACAGAGACAGGTTTATCTTAGTAGATTCTTTAAATCGTTCACCAGTGCAGCCAGATTTGCTTTGTCGCTCACTTCCGGCGAGATCAACAAGATTGAGCTTTCCGGTTCTATACACTTCTGTTTCTTTCGGATGTGAACGTAGACACGATTCTAAATCAACAGTGAAGATGGAATGCGACCGAGAAGAATCAGAATTGAGCGCCGTTGCACCAACTGATCGATGTTTCCCTCCTGCCTCAAATATCTCCTGCATATCTTCATAGCTATCCACAGTGATACTGGACAAACCTTTGACATAAATCCCCTTGTCAGGGTGTTCTTTGATCTCGGGCTTGTATCTGCACTCTTTGACAAGTAGATCTCTGATTTCTTCATTGTAGATCTCAAGGTAAGAAACACGCAGTAGATATTTAGGAAGTTCATCAAAGCTGCGTTGCCGAGTGACGCTCAGAATATGTTCACAGCATCTAGGAATGATACCCTTTTGAGCAGAGGGACTTTCAATACCTTCCATTGTGAAAGTTTTCCCGCACGAAGTTTGACCGTAAGCAAATACTGTACCATTGTATCCATCAAGAACGCCATTTACAATCGGACGAACAATTTCAGAGTATATCATCTCAGTAGAGCTTGAAATTCCATACACTCCATCGAAGGTAAATATTTTGGAGCACTTAGAATTGTCCCAGGGTCTTTTAATGCTACACTGCTGCAATGAAGCATTTGTTTCTACGACAAGTCGTGTTTTCATTTCTCGCTCTTTTTCATTCAGTGGTCGACAACGAACAATAACTTTGACACTCTCGCTCATAATGCGCCACAGGGCGGGAGATGTAGGGATTTTTTTGATCACCGAAGAATTGCTGCAGTTCTGTGCGGAGCTAATATGATCACTTTCCGCGCCAATCCAATCCGTTCACCAGGTTCCATTTTTCCCTTTTTCGTTTAGAATTTTTTAATCAAGTACCTGGTTAATAAAATAGAAACAAAATATCAGAAAATATTTTTATATTTGAGAAAACAGAGAAAGGATAGTTGAGGGAAAACTGCTTGAAGAAATTTCAGAAAATTGAAATCTTGGAAGATCAAAGTTTTGATGGGATTCGAATCAGTACCAACCAGAAACTAATGAATAGCTACTTCTAAGAGAGACACGTTAGAAGTGAAGCAATTTTTTTTTATGAATTTTCCTCTTCATTATCTTACGAATACCCCTCCCTAAACATTGAAAAAAATATCATAGAGGATGAGATATGTATGGATTCATTTTGCGCATGATCAGAAAGTCACACTATTTGCTACAATTTTCTCGAACGCTTCTTGTTAACCTTTTAACTCCCAGAAGTGATGAACGTGTAACTTCTTCCTATGATATTCATTCGTTTTCTAGCAAACGGTTTATGAGAATACTCAAACTAATCAGGAAAAAGTTTTTACCTTGATCTTACAACAAATTCTCGTAACTAATTTACAAGGAATCGTGTAGCAGCAAGAGGAGAGAATTAGCAATCAGATCTTGGGAGTTAAAGGGGTCAAGTCATTAACCTAACAGCGTCGTGGTTGATATCTTGGTGTACCAATCCTGTTCGTTGATTTTCGGATCAGTGCCTTTCCTAGAATAAGCGACTCTACGAATAAGCACCCCACTTATAACTCTCGACTTAGAACAGGCTGTAAGAGACGAAAATATTCCCACAACTTCCAAAAACTTAATTCGTGAAATGAAATAAAGAATTCGACACTTTTCCGAGATTTTGAATTTTCCATTTTGCACAACTAATACAAGAACAGCGCACAGTGAACACGATTCTAATCGTAAAAGTCACATGATTCGATTACGTAATCCGATAAAAGAAGGGTACAAATCGCGTGCAAAATCCTATTTTCAAAACAAGCGTCTCATCTACATCCGCAGTTTTCATTAACGAATACTGAGACTAGAAAAAAAAAAAAAAAATTAAACAGCTTGTGCAGTATAGGACCTGCAAATTTATGAGTTCAAACTGTGCCATCACAATTTTTTGTCTCTTTTTTCCCCACAGTTCACCGGCACACATTTGTGTTTCTCAGTGGAAAGAAGCTTTGGGATATGAAAATGTCTTCTCCAAGACCGAAACACAATGATCCTAGTTAGGTTTCAAACCCGAAAATTTCGATCTTGAGTCCGATATGCTAACTATAAATCCAACATGTCTCCCAAACTTGAGGCTTAGGTGAAGACATAAAAAAAAACCTCAAGTGAAATGATCCGAAACGCAGGTACCCGCACAAAGAACTAAGAAGATTAAGTAAGAATGGCATCTTTCAAATTTTCCTATTACTGGTTTGATTATCACACTAATCTGTGTGTTTCGGAGAGATTTTATGATTGTTTAGGTTTTCCTCCAGTTCTCTATAATCCTAGCCTCAAGGTCTTGGTTTGAATGAATTAAAAAGGAGTGTCAAACACTTGCTAGTGAATAAACACAAATGATTCAATAATGTTCCTGAAATTAATTGTATTTTGTACTTTACCAACAGGCCAAGTACAATTAAATAATAGTGAATTTACAGTTGGCAAGACTAGAGGATGTTAGAGCTTGAAAATGGTGATTTTTAGCTGCTTGCAGATACAAAATTACGAGAACAAAAACTTTTAGCGAAGTATTTTAGCAATAGATACTATAGAATATAAACCGCAGCTTTCGTGATGTTTCCCTCGAAGATGTCTCCTGCAGGGCCGTAGTGTAGCAAAACAATACAAAATCATAAAACAAAAAGTTTGAAAGTCGTAAGTTATAAAATAAATAACAAAATGATTCAAAATTTGGATGTTGCTTTAAATTTCCAGCAGAGGGGTTCCCGGTGGTATCGTTTTGCTAATATCAATGGTTCGGTACCGGCCGTATTACACCCGCTGATATTAAGTTCTGTTGTCTTCTTGACACACCAAACTTTACTTCACGTGTGAAGATCAACGAGTCTGTGTATTTACACTAGAGGCCTTGACAGGAACCTTTGAGCAAAAGTTAACTAGTAGAGGCCATAACTGACAAATTCATGCCAAAAAAGCCCATAAAATGCAGACGATCCTTCCCTGTGTGCTAATGAAAAATAGTGCAAATCGCCTAACGGACAACAGAATAATTAAAACCTACCTAAATCTTTGCAGGTTTTGAAACAATCCATAAATTTCAGTCAAGATTTGCCTCGTACAAGGATTTCATCCCTAAAAAAATTGAGAAGGTAGCGGTATTGTGCCAACGACTCCCCAGGAAGACTCGAGAAATCAAATATTCTAAGAGTCTATGGCCGAGTAAGTCTTGTTGATCTTATCGTTAAATTCCTTGAACACTTAATCAACTGAACTCAGTTAGTCAAGTGTAATGTTCTGCAACGCTACACTTGGTTATCAACGGCCGTTGCACAAACATACAAATAATTCAGGGTAAAATCGACCCAAACCATCTTCAATTAGTCTCGAAAACCATAACTTTGCTGAGAGTTCGAAACTTTCGGCGAGGAAACCAGAGGATACGTTACTGCGACCTTCAAAGGTTTACTTCAAAAGCTTAACAGAATAATTTCTTCAAAAATTTACCTCATCAGCGCTGAATCAAAAAATGATAAGGTCTCGTTTCTGGCTTAAAAAAAAGGCAGGAATGAGAAAAAAAATAGTCAAGATCATTTTTATATACAAAGCGGAAGTTAGAATAAACTCTTTCTTCTCAACTGTTTCGAAGTTGTTGGGTTAAATGTCAGCCAAGTTTGAGGAACCACGCCTTCACAGTTGACCTGTAGGTGACATCAATGATGTAATCTTTTCATGGCTTGTGGCTGGGATGTTTCAGCGATGAGATCTTCTTGCTACGCTTGCTATGGGCCCCTGAGCACTAAGCTCAGGGGCAATAGTTTAATTTCACCATTTATGGAATTTGGAAGGAAAAACGTAATCTTCTGTTTTGGGAAGCAACAGGCAAAATCGTGCGTTTCTTTTACGAGTGAGAAGTCTTTTCGTTCTACCTCTGCAAACCTCGACACTTTGTAGGGATGTTGACAAAAAAATCAGCACTTTAAGTGACCTTATCATTTCGTTGTAATACTCTGTGACTAGCGTCACTTGATATTTCGCACCTATTAGTACTTAACTCTCATGAGTGACCAAGAAATAATTTCTCCTTACAATACCAATACAATATCAAGGAAACAAGTGATGAGAATAAAGAAAAATGTCAATTAGCGTATAACTAATTGATCCAATAACAAATTTTCAGAGCTAAGATAATAAGAATGACCGGGTATAGCAGACAGTAAGGAGAATTACGAATGAGATCTTGGGGTGAAAGAGTTAAGACGCCGGTATGACCCCGTGTAAGATTCGCATTAACACCGCGTCAATTAAGTTTAAGAAGCAAGTATAGCTGAAAACTGTTAAAGAGAAAATAGAACATTATAGATTTGCTAGACGCAGTGGGAGGTGGTGAAGTCTTCGTAACCCGGTTAAACCATGCGCTAAATCAACAACAGGTCACACCATGCTGCGCTTGATGGAACTGAGTGCTGAAAACCCTCTGAAGAGCCCCCCTCCCCCCCTCTAGGGAGGGAAGGGGCGCTTTTCAAGGAGAGACGTATCAAGAAAAGCGGATCAGCTTAGATTACAGCAGGCTTTGTTAAACGATTAAAAATGATCGTATATGGCTACTTTGGAACAATGGCGGAAACAGCTTCAAAGTACACGTGGGATTTTTCAAAATTTCCTATTATCATACGAGCGGCAGATTTAAACCATCGGCAAAACCGACGATGAGACAAATCCTCTCCGTGGGGGTGATTCTGGTATATTTTTTAGGATGCAAATAGTTACGGTGGGGTAGATGGTGGGGCGACTGTAGCTTTCGTATCTGAAATAAAGAGATGTCACTGTTTTTTCCTTTATATTGCTTAAAACTGGCGAAAGATGTATTCAATTAGAGGCTCACTGTGCGTTGCAAAGGTAATGAGAGCATGTGTGACCTGGTATTAGCGTCCGAAGCCTACCGCGCCGTTGAATCACGTAGAAGACTATCGTCATTTGCTCGATTGTTTAATGTGCGTGTGTTTAAATTGAGGAGTGGATCAAAAACTATACACGAGCCAAGAGATTATAATCTCGTGAAAAGAGATTTAAAATGCGAGTAATTATTTTTCTCATAAACAATCGTCTAGATTCATTGAAATCCAGATAGAGAACGTATTGGAGCATTGGTAACCGGCCTCGATATTAAAAAAAAAGAAACTAATACAAGCCTTCCAATGCCAGTCAAGTCAAGCACAATTTGGTATTTCTCTTTATGAAAAAGTCAACTGGACACGATAATGTAATGTGATAAAAATCTCCACCCTGTTTCTCCACCTACCCCCTGAGACAAGTTCCAATTGATATCTTATTCAGGAGCAATTTTCTTTTCTTTTCGGGGAACATGCTGATGTTCTCTTGACTTTGTTTAGTGCTTGGTGCGCGTAGTTCTTACATATTTGGCCAACAATCACGCGCAGGTACAGCTGTCCAATCTCAAATCTTTCGTTAAAAAAATAAAAACAACAAAAAACAACGGTAATTGGGCGCCAAAGCTATTAGCACATTAATGGTGTGTAAATCAAAGAATTTAATAATTGTGATCGCATTAAGTGGTCATGGCTCCGTAAGGAGGAAATTCTTTGCAGCCGTCATATTTCATGAGAGCAACGGTGTGGAAGCAACATTTTAAAGAATCTTGTGAATTATGAACACAACCAGGATCAAAGTCGTGGAATCTCTGTTAAAAATACTTTTCCCTGTTAAACAATAATTTTGCTGTTTCAAGATAAAAATGAAAAATTGAGAGAAACAAATTGAGCCAGTGTTTGAATGTAAGAACTAGTAGAAAGAAACTTTACCAGCCTTTACCAAACTAATTGACCGCAACAAAGTTGAGAGAGCTTATTTACTCCAAATTGCACTATTAATCATTTCATAATTTGTTAAAAAAACACTTTTAATCTCAATTTCCCGCGCTCAAATTTCACTTCCTGTAGCGCTTGGGATTGATGAGCGTTCTCTCAGCCAATGAGCTAGCGGAAAATTGTTTTTGTATAATTTTCAACCAGTAATGTTTCTGTAAATGTGATACAAAATTACTTTTGCCATCATTCCATGATTTGTTTGATCATTTTTGGGTAAATACAATTATGAATGCGATAAAAGTTGGAAGTAACCTACAACTTGCCATAACACGTCAGAAGTCTGTCCAAAAAAAAAGAGATGAAATCTGTGGCGTTTGTTGCCGTATTTCTCGTAATTCAGAGAAGTCAGTGAGTATGCCATTTAAGAATTCTCTTTGTTACTAATGAAAAACAACTTAAAAACTCCTCAATGATTTTTACAACGATCTAGTTGCTTTCAAACTACATAAACAGCTTCGTCGATGTAGCAAGTTCTCTTTTTTTGCTATACTTTGAGATACTTTAAACGTAGCTTACGGTTGACAAACTTAGCAAGGTTTTTACACTTGCTGTAATTTGCGAATAATCTGCCAATTTTTCCTTGTGGTTCAAAGTTTGAGAATTGATTCAATGTATGATAAATGTTGGTTATAACTTACCACTCTCTAAAGATTCAACTTTCGCAAACCGAGCACCAGATCAAACAAAAAAACCGATGCTTTTAAAAAGCCATTTCCTGCTCTGTTCATCAACTGGTTGTTTAGTAGTCGGTTGCGTGCAAATTTTCAGTTGTTATCTCACCATGAGGGCGCATTGATGATTACATTTAAGAAATTTCTTACATCTGAGACATTTCACACCAAAGCACGCGTAGTTCTTTTTCTCCAAGAAAGCCTGTGTCATTAACTGAATGACAAACATTTTCACTTCATATTTCAATTTCATCCTGTTCCGATGAAGATTCAAACGTGCGATTATGTTCATTTAGTCTTGTATTCGATGAACACGCTTTATAAACGTTACTGCTTGACTTGATCACACCATTTCAATCATTCGATTTTATGTCGATGTTCTATTAAAATCTTGTTGCTGCACATGCCTTATGAGCCGTTTTTTGTCTGTTATTTACAGCCTCTGCTCTCAGATGTTATGACTGCAAGCCTGGCAACAACAGCGCTGCTGGTTCAGCAATCATCTGTAGCAAACCAGTTCAGACTGTGGAATGCAGTTCAGACTTTGATTCTTGTTCGATCCTAAAAGTTACTAGTGATGAATTAGACATGTATTACCTCGATTGCTTCTTGAAATCGTTTTGCAGTGAAGCGCAAAAGAACCTCTGTGAAGTAAGCACTCAAGGTCTCCATGGTGCTAGTTGTGATATGTCATGCTGTGAAACTGATTTGTGCAACAAACCCAAAGATTCCTCGACCTCAGGTACATTGAGCCGTGTTCCAGCGAGTGCCGCCATATTTGTGATTCTGAGTGTAATAGCAATGGTACTCGTGGACATGATTTGAAACATTTTGTTAAATATTAGCTCAAAGAAAAGAATTACTAAAACTACTTGCTAGTGATTGTCGAGTTCGGGTTAGTCAAAACTTATCACAATGATTAAAGACGCTGCCACTTTCCTTAAGATAAACTATGTAATCATTAGTGAAATAAAATTATAGATTCGAACTCCCTCATTGATTTATGTCTCTCCATTAAAACTCAGGCTTTTTAGAAGGAGTTTTCCACTATTTCATTTTAATTTTTCATCCACACTCCTGAAATTTACGTAACGTGAGAAAAACTAGAAAACGGCGCGCCAACTTCGAATTAAGCTTGAAGGTGTTACTTTAGGTATAGGTGTAATTTTTTACGTTTATTTGGAAAGGAAATTTCGATCGAATTTCTTGCCGCGTTTCACTACCGTAATTTCTTGAACCGATTACAATAGTAAGGAAGGCGAAGGCCTCGTTCAACCTTCAACTTCCACGGGTGACCAAGAAAGAATTCCTCCTAACAATATCAATACAATAACAAACAGAAAAGTGATGAGAAGAGAGAAAAAAATATCAATTAGGGGATTTTTAGTTGATCAAATACCAAATTCTCCAAACCAACATCATAAGAACTGTATGGCAGGCAGTGAGGAGAATTACTCTCGAGATCTGGGAGTTCAAGATTTAATCCTCATCTAGGAAAAATACACATCTTACCGAAGAAAACGCAAATTACCATCAGCGCTGAAAAATATATTTCTTTATTTAAAATAGTATTAACTAGGTACACGGAGCACAAAAAATTCCTTGATAGGAAAGTTACCCATTTCCAAACTTAAGGTTTCAAGGCTCCGATAAAGTGTCGGCAGAAACAAGCGTACAGTTTATTTCGGCCATTCGACGAACAAAAAAAAAAGGAAATTAAAAAAAAGAAACGCACCATAATTGAAAAGGAAAAAGGAAAATCTACCTGACAACTCAGAAAAATACACATCATGAAAGGAGGTGTGCAAAGATCAACTATTTCCATAAAACAAATGGAAGAAACGAAAGCAAAGAATCAGTCGAACCAATAGAATTGGTAGAAGCAATTTGTGAAGACTCTTAAAAAAATTTGCTAACCGCGTTTGAGTATTTATAGTAATGATAAAACCACAGAGAGACCATACCAAACATGAATAATTAAGAATGAAGGAATCTTCGCTGTTAAATGCTACGATATTAACTTTGGATTTCTTTTCATATTTTGTATAAAACTATATGGGATAATTTGACAGCGAATCAAAGCTTTAAGTAGCATCGACATCTCCTCTTGAGGGCTACATACAATATATTGATGTCTCAAAAATAAATCGGATGATCGTGAGAATTTAAGTAGAGTAAGTGAACTTTCTCCTTCATTTCATTTGCTTCTTATGCTTCAAGTTCACAGTTGAACATGCTTAGAGCCAGACTTCGAGCTTTCTCTGAGGGCAAAAAAAGGAAACAAAATCAGAAATCATTGGATATTATCGCTACTACTTCGCCTAACGTGGTACTACGCTTCAGCAAAATGTGAAAAGACACTCCACCCAAGCAAAGGGAAAGGTTCCTCGGCTATAGGAACTGCAACGCCAACAGTGGTGTCACAAGCCAGCGTCAGTAGATGCAATGACGTCAAACCCCAAGATGTTTTATACTAGGGCCGCGATCGCGGGTTGTGAGCTTGTGTCAGTACAGAAGTGAGCTTGGGCCGCCTGTGGTGTCAGTATATCACTACTATTTTAGCCTTGAGGTTGTTAAAGAGGAATCGTTTTCACACTATCACCGGCCTTAGTTGTTTTTTTTGCTTTAGCCCCGTGCAACATTCCCTTCAACTTGAGTGAAACTAAAAAATGTTAGTTTAGCCAGAGAGATAAACACTCAAAAGGAAATAATCAAAGCTACTTGAAGATCGCAAGTTGATGCGGGTTAGCGATGACAAACTCGGACGGGTAAATATGAATTGTTTAACAATCTCAAACTGTGAAGGAACACCTTCTTGTCCAAACCGTTGACATTCACCATACCTTGTAGACCTCGTGATAGGCGTTTCTGAGCAAAGCGTAAGGAAAACACGATTCTAACACGTCCATTGTAAGGTACGGACAGTCTTTGACGATCTAAGCACAAATATAAACGGGAAAACAACAATGTAACAAAAATCAAAACAAAGACTCTCTGAAGAATCACACACAAGCTGCGCTAAACTGTAGAATACACAATCACTGGGAAAAAAAAGAAAAAAGGTACTGCTTGAACTGATGCATGACATCGACACAACCAAAAAATAACTTTACAAACCAGGTCTAACAGCAGATAAGTGGATTCCCGCGCCTTCAGATCCTTTTCTGCCTCGATGCCAAGCTTCAACAAACTGGAGGACGCGATCTAAAAACAAAGGTGACAGCATATAAGCACCACAAAGGTAACAGAACATACCATACCACACTGAAAGTTGAGAACTAGTCTTGATCTATACGATATCCATCTTCAAGACAAATGTCAAGATCTTGCAGCCAAAGTGCCAAGGTAGAGGTTCTTAACACTTTTCTTTTCTCCAATCTTCGCAAAATTTAGTTAAAGATACATTACCAAGTCATTTCCCTGTTAGCTGACAACTTTATCAACCCTCTTACCCCTAAGAAAGACTAGCAACGAATTTCTCCTGACAGCGTCACAGCCGAGTCACACATGAAGGTCAGGAAAATAAAGGAACCAACCGAATAAGCCCTTGATCTTCAAGCAAATTCCTCTCGTTTGTATCATAGGAAATGTATAGAGAACAGTTTAGAGAATATTCCTGTTGATGTTTGGATGTTAAGGATTATTAGCTTCCGGTGCCAATTTGTCCAAAGCTGGGTGAAGATAACCCAGGGTTAGTGTGACATCTGATTTCAGATCTAACTTGAAAAGCTTCGAAAGAAAATTCAATATAATTCTTTTGGTCTACAGTTTGATGATTGGATGCTCTGAAGAAAAAAAAAATCCGCAAAATAGCTTTTGAACAAAGGAATAAAGAAAGCCGGATTAAAATTTAACATTGGTTTAGTGCTAATCTGCCTTCCAACAACTGGACCCAGGCTATTACAGACGCTTAAAGAGAGCAGCTAATTCCCAGTACTTACAGCCAAGAATTCTCTGAGTCTTTCTTCCGCACTATCTCCATTGTTGAAGCACAAGGCGCCTGCCAAACGACTGATGGACGCTGACATACAGTGGGCGTTGTTTTCATGTGCTGAAAGAATAGAAACATTGCCAACGACTAAGTAACGGTTTCTTCACTCACGCAGTAACATTTAAACTTCGAGATCTGATAAGTTATTACACATTTCTTATTAATTCACTCTATAAATTGTTACCTTCCAGGTCAGCATTATAATCAGAAGAGTCTCTGTAGGCCAGTGATGGAAGCGCCACAGCTACGAATACCTACAAACAGCCACAAAAACATTTCATTGGTGCTTTAAATCGAAAACCAACGTTAAAAACTTGTCGTCAGTATCGTAGATCTGAAAATTTACCAATGTTGACAATATTAATGGAGACTCCTACGAAAATAAAAACAGGATGGAATCGAGTTATTCCATAGTTTTTGACCAGGTCTGCAAAGAGTTAATTGAAGTCGAAGTTGTGTTTGTACAAACAACATATGCAAAGTGGACACCATCATACCAGACAATCGTTGTTCGTTCCATTCCACTCACATTACAGATTTTGGAAAAAACTGACCAAAGTAAAATCTAAAAAATTGCAACATAATCTCTTCTCCAAGCTTTAAGCTTTTAAGAAAGAAGACTTACCAAGAACAATGCCCAAACCACAGAATCTTCATCGGACTTCTTTTCTATAACAAAAAGAAAAGAAAAATACATTAGGCAAGTCACAATGAAAAGAAACTGGACTCATACAATTTATCAAGAAAAAAGGCGTGGCTAATTTGAGGAGCCGGCACTATAGTAGTGTTTTCGTGAACCACTTCTCTCTGGTTCACTCACGAAATACTTCTTCAAAATCGCCAGCTTTGCAGGTAAGATGTGACTGAATAAAATCTAGTTATTCTGGCAGTGTTATCAATACCTCAGAAATAGTATCAGTCGACAATGGTTAAGAGGAGGAAGGGCAGCACAGAGATATGAAATCTCAACTCATGACAGAATACAGTCTTGAACGAAACAAATAAAGCCTTTACCTCTTCCCTGTTTCAGTTAAGCATCCATTACTGAGGACGATTGCTATTATCAGTAGTCAAATATAGTAACTGACGTCATAACTGGCTGTATAAGAGTATATACCTTACCGTAACACTGCACGTATATATAACCACGCATGACTTATCTGTAAGTAATGCGTTCACAAAAAAAAACTCACCTTTGTGGACGCGAAGAGCTTCGCAAAGGACTGGATCTAGCTCACACTGGAGGCCAGCTGATGTCGCCATTTCCTCTACAAGCTTAAACAACAAAAACTTGGAATTATAGAGCTGTAATAATCAAGATGATATCAGTAAAATGTTGACAACAAATGTCATTGATAGTTAAATCAGTTAAGCAAAACTTCACAACATCGAGAGTATTTTCATGTAAAAGGAAACTTTAAGTTTTGGTTCGGTGAGAAAGAAAAACACAGAAGGGGGAATAATGAACCAACAAGGAAATATAATAAACATCTTAATAATCTCGTTTTCTCGGTCCGTGCTGTAAGTTACGGTACCTCGTTTTAGGTCCGCACTAGGTTCGCACTTACAGCGCGGATTTCGAGCTCGGTTAGCTAGTGGCATCACTTACCGGGCGATCATTGTTTCCGTGAGGAAAATGTTCTTTGAAATCCACGATACAGTTCATCAAGAATGGCACTCTCTTTTTCAAAACCTAACCGTAAATATTCCATAAATATTTTTTAGGTATAAAGTATAATATGTTTAGGTAGATGTATATCCTATCTGTCGAAAACATTACATCTAAGCAAGCATAATCTGAAATAATTTTTGGAAAAAATTTCGACACGTTTAGCTAAATTCTTATAAACGTAACAAGATACAAACGTACAGTTTCCAAAGCTTCTTGTGTCAGAGAACGGAAAGTCAAAATCACTCCAACAATTATCACTCGGATAATCAAATCTTCAATATCTAAGAAAAGATAATTACAGTAATTGGTTAACAATCAAATTTCATCGGACCTGTGTGCCTAAACTAACATGTCCATCGCATTGCGAAATGAAGAAATCCATCAGCTGAGCAGAGACGTACCACCCGATTTTGGTGGGTTTGGCAAAAAGTCGCAAAGCTCAAACATTTTAAGTGACCACTTTAGGAAACACGCGGGTGAGATCAAGAGTTTCATTAACAGCCGTTTAGCGGCGGTCAATTGTCAGCTAAGAGACCTCTCACTGTCGTCTGTTTAGGATGCGAGATCTCTTTTTGATGCCTAGAAAGTTGAAAATTATATTTCTGATCTTCTCGAATTCAAACTTTTCCTAGGGGAACATGCCCCTAGAGCCCCCTAGGGGAAGAGGCCTTTGTTTCCCAACAGAGGAAAGCACGCGTAGTCTCGTCCGATGAAAACCAACCAGTTAATGCTTTAAGAGGGTACGTTTATAAAGAATTCGCTCTGAAGAAGGGCTTCCACTCGAAACGTCAGTTTTGAAACTCTTTACGGTGGTCAATTTTCGTTATCAACTTAGTTAATGATACCACATTACCCAGTCTACACTTAACTAGTAAAAATGTAACATTTAAATTTTTTTTCGCTACTTCAAGTAAATGCGGCTAGAAAATGCGCATTATGCCTAATAGTTGTTGATTGAAAGTTCCTCTTCTCTTCTGGTTAGGACAGATGCCGAAGAATTAATTGGTTGTTTCTTTGATCTAATCGGGTTAAGTTATGACTGATCACATGACGTACTTTTAAGCCTTCTGACGAGCTCCATACACTGGTCAGGTTTGTCAAAACTTGTCCGCAGGCTCGTCAACACATCTTTGTTTAGAACGACCAGTTTCTGTTTTCAGAAAGGAATGAAAAAATTACAAAGAAGATTCTTTTTTTTCCGAGAAAAAAATTGAAATATTCATGAAGGTTTACAACAGGTCTATATCACTAGAAATGTTAAAATGGGACGGACACACCGTTAAAGACCTATACTATGTTTGAAACTTGTACATGGCAAGCCAGTGGTTCGTTAACGGGCTCTGCTTAACTCATCTGGTCAAAAGTACTCATTGTGAAATAAAAAATAGTTGGAATGCCACCGGCGCAACTCCAATCCAAGAACTGCATGACAAAAACCGGCTTCGAAGGAGACATCGCTTTGCCGAATATCATCAATATGCAAAGCACCCCCTGGTCCTAACTGGGACTCTAAATGGTCAATGATGACTCTCTCTTACCCAGGTGGTGAGATATTGAGTCACAATCATCGTCAGACTGACTGAAGTCTTTTCAGGACTGACCTAACCCGAACGACCACAATTTACAACGGAGTGATTCTCAGGCCCTTATTCGCAGCATTTATGGTAAAACGTGGATCAATATCAGTATCTGGGCAACTGTCCACCTACCCCTCCCCTAACTCAACATTAACCCTAACTTGTTATCAATAGACTGTTGTTGAGTTAGGGGAGGGGTAGGTGGGCAGTTGCCCAGATACTGATATTGATCCTAAAACGTTAACCATTTAACCCCCAAGAATGATCAGTAACCAATTTCTCCCTATCAGTATCACCCCTGAAACAAACATTGAGGTCATGAGAATAAAGGAAATGATCACCAACTAAAGATGCTCTTGATTGTTAAACATACTCTCCTAGTCAACATCTTAGGAAATGTATGATGAACAGTACAGAGAATATGCATACTGATATTAGGGTGTAAGGGGTTAATAACTGAACCTTAATCTCTCCAACTTGACTCGCAACTTGCTGCATCATTTTCTGTCCCAGATATTTCATGCCATACGCACCAAGCAGTTCAGCAAGAGCTTGTAATTCTAAAAGTAAAAAATGACATTCGATTCCATTGCATCGTGTGGCTGTCAAGTTTTGCAAAGTAATAACATTAAACGACAAAAAAATGGTTCTACCATAAACATTGCAATAATCACTCCGAACAAGGCACGATTGGAACCGGCAGCATTTCCCAATCTAAAAACGCCTCAATGGTGCTGATCGGGTTATCCGAACAAAAGCCCTGATTTTGGGTCTATACAGCCAATCCATCTCCATTCAGGATTGGGTTAGGGTGGGTAACCATTCAACTCCCGGAGGTGATCATAATGTCACCTCTCCCTACACTCTTAATACATCCTCCGGCTAAACAGGTCAGGAGATAAAAGAAACTTAACAACTATAAAGTGTTATTGAGATATGACACCAAATTCTCTTTTAAAAATGATAAGAAAAGGAATAGCAGTTAAACAGGAGAATTTCAGTACGAATCTCGGAATTAGATAGTTGATTTTATAAGTGTTCTGATTGAGAGCCAAAAACACGAACAACTCGGGCATGTAACGTATACTGTATATCAGATTGTTGAAGATAAAACAATCACATCACGCAGTCCTGACAGTATGTTCTAAAAGACAATGAAACTCATTCACTTACCATTGACGTCCGTGTACTCCTCTGCTCTGAAAGACTGACCAGGTTTGTTGACGAAAGCTCGACGGCGTGGAGAGAACACAATGTTATCCGTCATCACACGACGCAAGAAAACATCAAGGTACCTGATGACGGAAGATGTTCACAAGAACTTCAGTTTGTTTTGTTGCTAACTCTTTTCCATGACTCAGGTGCTCCGTAAGAGAAATGAGTTTAAAATTCCGGGTTGTTCGCGTTCATTCATAGATCGTATAATAAAATTATTCTGGCGTGACCTAGATGATGTTGTTTTAGTGCAAATTATAAAACAAAACAACAGTTATTTACCATGTAGCATACATGTTGGTGATAGTTATAGCTCCTTGGCTGTCTTCAGGCTGTGTTTGTTGTAACAAGACATGATTGAACAACCGAGCCATGTCTACACCAGCTGAAAGAAACGGACACAGCAATCATTATCTCTTAGCAACCACAACAACTACTGAAATGATACTTGGGTGCGGTGATAAACACCAAGATGCAATGGGACATCTATTATGGGGAGACTCCGGGGAATCAAAAACAGGTCCTCTATAATGGTCTGGAATCCTGTCCAGGGGGAGTAGCGACACTTCTGGTCGCCGTGGAAGCTGGGATAAGCTCGTGACAAATGCTTATGTTTCTTGAATGGAGGCGTCCCAAAGGAAAGGTTCCAACTCATTTCGATTTTGGAGCAAGGGGAGTTTTAAATAAATTGCAAGCAAAAAATCTGGTGTAAACAAGCTGTCCCACAAGTCATATGATGATGTTTGGTTTTCTTTTCCTTTGTGTCCTATATAATGAGTAAGTAATTTAGTGTTAACAACTGGGTTGAAAACGTAAATTAGCCACCGTAAAGGGTAAAAAAGCTGACGTTTCGAGCGTTAGCCCTTCGTCAGAGCGATTAGAGGGCGAGAGAGCGATTAGAGAGCGATTCCTTGAGTCACGTTCTACTTATGAATGGAATCAACAGGTTACCAAGAATTCTAAAAAGTAACAAACTCACTGTGGTTCTCAAGACCCCTCAAGGAAGCCATTGTTGCCTGCGAAAGCAGAAAATAGAAACAAAGCAATGACATCAGTTCTAAGAATGTCAAAAATGTTTTCTGGTCACGTGATAGTAAAACGTCTGCACGTTCGCAAAACTGTGTTTCGCATGCGCAAAAAATTATACTGATTAACCAACGTGGGCGACACTTAGGGCCTGATTCCAACTGGATGCCCATATATGTGCATACTAGACCCTTCAATACCAACAGAGAACGAAGGAAACAATTTTGACCAAAGTTTTGAATTGAAACCATTACCTTAATGTTGCTTAGGACCTCCGAGGGACGTGCAATCCTAAGGTTATCAGAATCAAACTGTGCCATAGTCACCACAGACCTACCAAGACGGTCATTGATTTTTAGCAAGAAAGGAGTACAAGTGACTCAGTAAGACCCAAAATAGTGTTGAAATTGCAGAAGTAACTGATGGGTGGATATGAAATGGAGGGTTTAAACATTTAAATGAGAAAAAAAAAACCTCAACTGATGTATCGCATCCATTTTTAAAGTTCGGCTTGATTTCCCTTAAAAAATTCTCCAGTAAACACTCCATCTTAATACCTAGGGGATCTGCAATTATTCATCTCCGGGTGGGTGGGGTGGGGATGGGGGTGAGACGGAGGTTTTTGGGAGGATTACATGGTTTCCTAGTGGAAAGGAGCGGGGATCAGTCGTCACCAACAGAGTATAAAGGGGGACTATAGTACAGAAAATTGACTGCTAAATTAACTGAGAGTGAATGGAGAGTTTATGGTAGTAATAAAACAGAGCCTTGTGGAGGGTCAAGTGAATTTTATATCGAGGCACAACTAAAATCCTCCCCAACCCCCCTTCCCCCCAGCGATCACTAATGACCGGTCCCTAAAGAGCCTACACGTGTACATGTATCCAACCTTATACAATCGTTATTCTCTGAAGATAAACTCACTTTGTAAAGAACTCCTCCAATTGAGAGTTGAGATATTCCCGAGGAGCAAAGATGTGTTCCCACACTGGAATAGCTTCTGTGTACGTGATCGCTCGGCAGATTTCGGTCAAAGCAATCAGTTTCCCATCCAAACTGCAAAATACACGAAATTACTGTGTAAAACAAGAAAAAAAGACGATGAAGATTGCTCTGCAGCAAGGATGGGTTGAAATTAAAAGTTTTTTTCCAGTTATAAAAAATTTCATTGAAAATTTATGATCAGATTCCTCCACGGGGAATCAGAATCCTTTAAAATGTGCTAGTGTCCAACTAGTATCTGAGAGACATGGGTTCGAATCCTATTAAGGCCTTAATTTTTTCAGTCTTCTTCTCTGCAATTGCATCTATTGTGGTTCAACTGCGGGTACCATTGCTTAACCTGAGTATCCACATAACTGACGAAAAACAGATTAACAACGAGTCCTTTGAATACTCCTAACAGCGCCTAGATGTGTACCATAGACGACAGATAATACTCACGCTGAAAGTTTTTCTCTGCTCTTTCGGAAGCTCTCGCTGCCGGGTGGAGCGTACTCGTTCTGCACGTTCTTCTTGTTCTTGTCCTTTTTCGGTCCGGAAGATAATTCTGTCATCAAACTAACGGCTTGCAACTGCCATAGCTACAAACACAACAACAATAACAAAAACAACTACAACAACGATATTTTAAAATACACTGAAATGCATTAATGAATTAAAATGCAAGTAAGAAACTAAGTGTAGCATTAACTTGCAATTTGAATACGTCTTCAGGGGTCTGAGTGACTTATTCCATACGCGGCTGTGCCTAAAAATGGGGCCGCCGCATAAGGCAGGAATTATCGTTTATTATTAAGAACACTTTTCAGTCAAACGACTGGATTACGTGAATATGTACAATACAATAAGGCGAATATTAAAAAATATACATATATATATATATATATATATATATATATAAATAACTGCCCGCTCAATGGTAACTGCCTTCAATCCTCAGTCGTTTATCAAGCCACCGTCACACGGAAAGACAACAACACCTCTGAAACATACATCGGACTCACAGAAACCGACTTCAAAACAAGACACAGAAATCACACCGCATCATTCCGCCACGCCAAGCACAAAAACTCTACCGAACTTAGCAAACACATCTGGACACTCAAGAACGACAACATTGACTATTCTATCTTATGGCGCGTCTTATCATCTAACTCTCCCTACAACAGCTCCAGTAAAAGATGCAACCTCTGCCTAAAAGAAAAATTCCTTATAATTTACCGACCCGACCTCTCATCACTAAATAAGCGTAACGAACTCGTATCTTCGTGCCGGCACAGAAACAAAGCGTTGCTACGCAACAACTGAACTTTAAAGTTTTTAAGTTTACCGCGTATTATGCAAATTTTCCTAGTATATAAACGATAGTCACATGAATATTCTTTCATTAAACCCCTGAAGAGTGAAGCGATTCACGAAACAGGCTTGTCGGGAAATGTAGTTACGTCCTTTTTTCCCTCTCATAATATTTATTCTGCTCTGCTTCAACGTATTGAGCACTGTTCCACGCGAAAATCGACTCGCAAACTTCCTATATATATATATATATATATATATATATATATATATATATATATATATATATATATATATATATATATATATACATACAGTGGCTATTTTTTTCCAGTTATAAAAAAATTTCATCGGCAAAAATGCGAAACCCAAACACGAGAGCCTGCACGCAGGCAAAAAAAAAAGAGAAAAAACAGCGGTAATAGGTCCTAAGGCGGTGGTAGACCGCCGGGAACCGGCTTTTACTGAAACCTCTGCGTCTTGCAGAAGCGTGTTTTTTTTTTGTCTTTACCCGCTCTTTCTTACTAACCTGCTGATTGAGGTGAATATGATCAGGACACAGTTGGCTCAAGATATTCCTAGCTTCCTTTGCCATGGATTCCAGAAACAGATTCACCGCCGCCAAACTACGATCCCCTATGGGATGGCGCTGTCATTGATCAAGAAAATGAAAATAACGTTGCAAGATTAAACTTCATGTTAAATTTACTAAAGACACGTAATCGTGGGAGATACATTTCTCCTATACATAACCCGTTGGAACCTTTTTTCTCTGATCCACATCGGTTCTTTGTAATACTGAAAATATGGAAGTTTTATTTTGTTGTCTGAAAACAGTTGTTAATAAACACGTAAAAAAATGAGAGTCCAAAAGTCAAGTTTTGTTGGATTAACACGTGGTAGAGAGCGTTGATACTGAACAACTAAAGGATCTTAGGTTTGAGGGAAGAATGGCGCTGAGGTACGTACATGTAGCCTTTCAGTTCATTCATAGAACCCTTTACACCCTAACATCAGTATACATTTTCTCCACACTGTTCTCTATACATTTCTCATGGTACTGACAAGGAGAATTTGTTTAACAATCAAGAGCTTCTTTAGTTGGTGATCATTTCCTTTATTCTCATGACCTCAATGTTTGTTTCAGGGGTGATACTGATAGGGAGAAATTGGTTGCTAATCATTCTTAGGGGGGTTGAAGGGTTAATACATTAAGTAAGATCAGGGCTTTGAGGTCAACTTTTTTCAAAGCTGGGGGGAGGGGGGGGAAGACTGAAGAGGCTTGATAAAATTTAAATACAAAATACAATAAAGGCTTGCTACATTGCACTGTACCTCTTCTGGGCAAAAATCACTTGTACAAGACATGAAGTGGCCACAGATCAATGGGAATGCAACAGAAAATCTGACGAGAAAAATAAACAGTGACTAAATTTGGCAAATTGCCTTAGGAACACTGTCTTTCGTCTTAACAATTGCATACTAGCCTGATGTTAATCTGCGTACCTCTTGCTTGGTGGTGAGGAAACATTTGAGCAGGACGCACAAAGTGCAAAAGCACGTTGTACGGAGGGAAAGAAAGATAGTAAATTCTGGCTCAATAGTTAAATATAGAGAGCAGGGGACTAAGAAGATGCTAAATACCCTAACAGGACTCAAACTGGGTCACTTCCTATTTTGCACTTGGATGCTCTACTAAATGAACTAAGAAAAACGTATTGGCAAAGGGTCCTGTGTGGAGCTTACATGTTCTTTGTTTTCAGAGAGGCATAGAGTGAATTTTCCCATGTTACATTGATATGAGTATACGTAGTTTGCAAGCAGGTTCACAGCATTACAGCTGCTATGAGAGTGTGAGTGTAAGAGGAATTTTTATTACAAAATTCTGATGATTACGGCTGCATCTCTCACAGGCAGCAACAAGCACAACCATGTAACTCTCGTGAAACACACACACCACACTTAAAAAAATTGGCAATGGTGCTGTTGTTACCGTGAATATTTGTAATCTTCCACACACTTCAAAAATGAATCCTCAAAAAAGCTGGGATAAAAACTAAAAGAGAAAAATTTAATTACCAATTGAAAATAGATTAATAATTAAAGGGGTAAGTTTCTAAAGAAACTGTGGTGCTGCGTCGGTGGGAGAGTATAGCAGGTAATTTAGTGTTAACAACTGGGTTGAAAACGTAAATTAGCCACCGTAAAGGGTAAAAAAGCTGACGTTTCGAGCGTTAGCCCTTCGTCAGAGCGATAGCGATCGCTCTGACGAAGGGCTAACGCTCGAAACGTCAGCTTTTTTACCCTTTACGGTGGCTAATTTACGTTTTCAACCCAGTTGTTAAGATTAATAATTACCTATCTACAAAGTGAATTTAGGTAATGGAAATACATTACACACACGAAAAAAGATGTCATCTGTGCGTGGGTTGAGGATACCAGAAAGTAAAGACTTTAACTCAGATTTCAAGGGAGGATAGCACCAATGTTTCCAAGATCAACCCTGTGAGTTTAAGTATTTTGTGGAGAAACGATCTGATTTTCAGGATTACCAGTGATTTTAAGTGTTGGAAACTATCAGTGACAACATGTAACACCTTACCAGAAAATGGACAGATCAGAGATCTCATTCAAAAGCCTTTCTGGTGTATCAACCAGTTTGGAGTGGAATGCCACATTGTTCATGAGCACTGCCAAGTCTCGGTTATCTTTTAACTCTGGTGCTGCTCCACGAACACTGGTATAAGCCTATAATAAATGCAAAAACAGTGTGGGAGTGTTGCATTAAACAGCACCACCATTTGCTATCATTTACAGCAGAACCTTTCCAGAATGGCTTCCTTGGCAACAATGGGGACAGATAGCAGTTGGCTCCTCTCAGATGTGGTTGTTAAGGGGAGATTGTGGTGTAATATCATGACACTTGTTTTCTTCAGAAGCTAGTACACTATTTTTTCACTTGCATAAATTCTCACCAATGCTTTTTTATACCAGTTTACATGTCTCAATCAGAAGTTGATGTTTAAATGAAAAATGATGACAAAAGAGGATAACTAAGGTACAGTGAGTCTATCAGTTTGTGGAATGTTTGCTTTCAGCATTGTGAGCATCATGTTCTAGGTCTAACAGAATTAAACTATCAAAGATTGTCCACTAAAGCAAGTTTTCATACATTTTGCAACACCTTTTGTCAAGGATAGGTTATTCTGGCATTTGGGATGGGTTTTAGAGGCAGTGCTATTGTAGAGAGGCAGCTGTTGATACAAATTCTACTGTATTATGGTGTAAGGGGTGATTCCTATGAGTGCTAGGATTCGACTGTAGACTTTGCTACTGAACTGTACAGTCATGTGGTAAAATACCTGAAGACGCATCCAGTCCAATCGAAGACTCTCAAAATCAAATGTGTCTCCTGCTTCAACTGACAAATTAAATTCAGAGAGCAAACTTACTTCAGTGACCACCGTTACACAATCTCAGGGAAAAACCTTTAGTGATAAAACAAAATCCTAATTCTATGTTACTATGGTAACCAGTATACGCCTAAAGCACTGTACCCTGTTAATTCCCAAAATCTAATTGGTACAGTAATTCTCTTTCCAGATGCTGAATCCATGTAAATCATTTGAGGGAAATTTGTGTTACAGCAAGACAATGATCTTCTTCCCCAAAGATTGTCTTCAATTCCTATAACTTGTTTGTTGGGTATGAATGGTTTTTTTTTATGTGGAGAATTTACAAGAATTGATCAACATGTCATGTCATGTTGATCAATTCTTGTATTGAAAGGGTAAGACAGTCTGCAACATTCTCTGCCGATAAGAGACTTGTACCTTGTTTGACATTCAGCAGTGCAAGATCCTCAATAAATGATGTCATAATAATGGAGATGTCATCAGAACAGACTGAAATTTTCTATCAAACAGAAAAGCAAAAAAGATGCAGTGTCAAAGCTTTTATTCACAAACTTGTGCTTATAATTTACAAGTAAATTATATATGTATATCAACAGTAAATTATAAGAATGTTGCACAAAAGATATCAAAGCAAAATTCTAGTAACAGATAAGACCCCAAAGTAATCCTCGCACGCTATAAGTATATTTTCATCATGTTATCATTATATTAACTCAAGTCATCCCAAACATTCTTTTATTTTTGCAAAGCTGTCAAAAGAGAGGACCATTCCTGTGCGGAAGAGAGAAACCTTAAGCCTTTCACCTCTACAAGTAACTAGCCTCTAATTTCTCTTTACAATATCATCCCTGAATCAAACATTAAGGTCATGAGAATATAAGAAACGATCACCAACTAAAAAAATCTCTTGATTGTGAAACAAAATTCTCCTTGTTATCACCTCAGGAATATTAAGAGGAAAGTGAGGAGAATCTGCACACTGATGTTAGGGTGTAAAGGGTTAAACTAAAGAAGTAAGATTATGCTTTTTTTTAAACTACTCTTTGAAGCACCAGTTAAAATTTATACAGTACTAGTTGAGACTCAAGTCAGTAAAACAAACCTGTACAACTTCTTTGAGCACAGCTACATCAAAACCACCCAGGTACTGGACAAAATACCGCTGCAATACTGATACATATTTCTGGATTATGCCTTATAGAAAGAAAAAAGATTAAACCCAATTTAATGACCTTGTTTAACTCTCAGCCTTTCATAAATTTCTAAATGAATAAAGGGGTAAGTTTCTAAAGAAACTGTGGTGCTGTGTCAGTGGGAGAGTATAGCAGGTAATTTAGTGTTAATAACTGAGTTGAAAACGTAAATTAGCCACCACAAAGGGTAAAAAAAGCTGACATTTCGAGCATTAGCCCTTCGTCAGAGTGATCGCTCTTTTAACCCTTAAAAAAACTTTAAGATGAGAATCTAATTTCTCACAACAGAAACACCCCTGAATCAAACATGAAGGTTATGAGTAAAAGAAAATTATTTAAAACTCAAGAAACTCTTGATTGTTGGACAAATACTCCTATTTTAAGTACCATAGGAAATGTACAGAGAACAGTAAGGAGAACTTGCATACTGATGTTAGTCTACACAGACAAGGATAAAGTGACCTGATTTCTTACCTCTTACTTCCTCCACATAAAGCAGCAACTGAGGTAATTTACTGACACAGAGAGGAAGTGTGGTAAAGATAAAACATAAAAATTAGCTACACAGAAAAACTAGCACAGAGAATGATAAAAAAAGCCTGCACTTTTACTAGTGCTTACACCTGTGCCAGTACTTGCAGTACAAGCTGCTTTGCCAAGCTAATGATAAAACCAACTCAGTCTTAACAAGAAGTTTTCCACTTGCCTGACCCATAAACCCCTCACCAGACTAGTCTAAGTATTGCTACCAGACATTATTTACCCTAAAGGTCAACAATTTAGTTCAGAGCATGGTTATTGCCATGCCTGTGCAAGCTCTAGGAGCTGTAAGTCAGTGCAGGATGTTACGCATGAATAAGTGTATATCACCCACTCAATACAGAACACAACCATCTCCAGAGGCAGTCTATTGGTTTCCAAACTGTCTAGAAATGTGACAGTTATTTTCATTAAGTTAGTACTAGTTTTTTTCTCACTTGTCAACATAGTCTTCTTGGTTCAACTTTCTCCCTTTTGGTGGTGGATTACAGGTGTGCCTCACAAGCCACATGATCTCATCTCTTGTCATGCTTAATGCTTGAAGCACAACAATGATCTGTTGACAGAAAAAAAAATGCATTTCAAAGAATGCAGGCCTTTGTTGTAGAGGAGACTGTCAGTATCCAAGGTGATTAACTTTTGCTTCTGCTGGGCAACTCATGAATCTTTGCCTCTACAAAGTCTCTTAAAAATGGACATCTAAGATTTCTTACAATTAAGAGTTTTCAGGTACACTGTTAATCTTTTCCAAACAAAGCTTGGAAATAAGATTTTTTTTCTTGCTAACACCAAATTCTATCTAAATAAACTAAACTGTAAGTAACAATATGTAATCCTAGGTGCAAAATCTACCTTGGGTCCCAAAAGGCCTGGTTGATCAGAAAGAATTAGAGACATTTCTCTCAATGCAGTTCTAAGGTAGTTACGACGTTCCTTGTGAATTGGTCCTCTGTCAACAGGAAACAACACAAATATAATGAAATAGGCATAAATGCAGTACTAACAGGCACAAGCCAGAGAATGTTGTTATCAAATATTTTCTGTTGTAAATGAAAATAATATTTAAGGAAATAATTATATCTGACAACAGTATAACAAAGTTATTAATCAATTCATGATACCCTGAGTAACTTTGCACTGAATACCTTAATGCAGATAATAAATTTGCTTTGTTAAACTACACTCAATTACCTTGTTGTTAATGCAAGTGCCATAGCATCTTGAATATCTTTGACACGCTTGCCATACCTGGAAAACAAAATTAACAGACAGTAAAAAGCATATATTCTCATTGGGTTAAACCACTTCAGCTTGCTTTCTTTCCTTTGTCTAAAAATTATAGAAATGAATCAGCAAAAAAAGAAAATCCTTATTAAATTGACAAGTTAAGAAAATTTTCAACTAAGAAAAATTTGGGAAAAACACTCGAAAAGAAAAATTGTCACAACCCCAAGATGTGAAAGACTGTCATGAAGATTTCCAAGATATATATAATATCCAGATATAAATCCTGTGTAACATAATGCTTTGAGTGAATTTTGATCTAACATGAAATTCTCCCCCTGTTTCATAAGGGAACACAAGAAAATTTGGAAGGAGAATTTGGCAAGCTATCACATGCCACTTGGGGCTTTTTAACCACACACTCTTTCAATTCTTTATGGCAAAAAAAGTTGCAGATCTATTTATCTCACCCTTTCATCCCATCTAGTAAATTTTGAAACTCCTTGTGATACATAATGACTTCATCACGGAACAAAGTAACACAGTAACCATCTTGTAATGCAATCTTCCAGATGTCTGTCACACCAGGCATGGCAAGTTGCTGATGACAAAGTGTGTATCCAACTATAGAGCAAAAAAAAAAAATCATACACAATTCCTTATAGCAGTCAACTGAACATGAAGACATTCCAGCTGACCTAAGATTCAGCTCCCAAAGGAAAAAACCCATTTCAATTGGTAGGACTTTCTAATGAAATAAAATCATTTGTGTAGACACTTACACAATATCCACTTCTGCATTCTGTCCAGTGAAAGGTACTCTACTGGAGGCTGCAAAAGCAAAATGTCATGTAAGTTGTAGATCCAATGTGACCTCAGTATTCAACCTGGTTTATTAATTGATTTGATAATTATTTCATCTTACACTTGTTGTTCAACCCAACTTGATTTGTAGCAAACCATGTACTGTATGATTATGTCTTCAAAAGGTATCATTCAAAAATTCAATTAGTTGTCATTCACTGCCAATTAAGATCTGACAATTATCTGTCTGTTATATGATCATAGATTCCTTTGTCAAGTGTAGCTGAGAATTTGGCGTATTTACAGTGTCAGTAATGATGCCTAGTTCATATTATTTCCATTGTCATTAAATGTCTGCTTGTATATCAAAATAGTTAAAAGAATAATCACTTTTAATGTTGCAATGATTAAACTGGATGAAATACAGCTGAGGCATGTGAAGAAACTTAAACACGATACTTACCACATCACTGGTGACTGGATTGAGCATCTGTAATGGAGCACTGATGATGCTAACAATCTGTGTTTGACGCCACTGAGGATTTAAATCAAAACCTCATTCACCCAAAAAATAACTAAAACTTTTAACATGTGTATCTGAAGCAATTCAAGCAAGAATTCTCCTCTGCTCATTAACATCATTCCTCCAAACAAGACTCACCTGTTCTCCTGGAGTATTTCTCCTCAAATAGATCTCATGAACTGAGTGGAGGGCAGTTGACACTCTCTGCAACAGATTAAGAAAATGCTTTGAGCCTAAGAGTACCAGTTACAGTGTAGTAAACTTTCCAAAACAATCACTTAATATAATCCATCAATCAAAAAACCCATCACTCTCACTTGAATATCAACAGAATGAAAACACAGCAATAAAATTAACACTAGAACAAATATTTTTACAGTAGACTTGAATATGTTGGCTGGTTTTAAAATAAAGATCATCAATATCTAACCTGTTGATGCGGAACAAATTGCTCAGCAATTTTTTTCAACGGACTTTCATATTCAACAATCATAGACCCCAGACGTGGAAAGGAATCTTCCCTACGAAAAAGTGTACAATAAAATGAAGTAAGTTTAAACTAGGCAAGTTAATGACTATGTGAGGGGAAATCACCAGTTGAGTATTTACATGATATTTCCTGTGCCTTAGGCATGTCAATTAATCATTAAAAGTAAAACAGATGGGTACACTAAAGTTGTCACAAGTAATAACCAATTGTTTTTAACAATTTTCCTTTCCTTTCATTTTCCTTGATTCTGTCCAAAAGACTTATCAGGCATGAGAAGTTACAAGTTGAAATGATTTTTGAAAAACAAAGTTTTGAGTCTACACCCTCCCTCTAGCTGAGAGAACATGTACACTGTACCTGCTGAGTGTCTAAATCTACCTACCCTCTGCCATTCTTCATTTCATAGGCATGATTAAACAGACCCAATACAGCTTTGCGATCATCCACTCGGGCAACCAGCATCATAAGTGCGGCATAGGTAACAATCACATCCAAATAAGCCTTTGTCAAGTCATAGTTTAATGTCTACAAAAGGTGACATTAAAATAGTTTAACCCTTTAACTCTCATGAGTGACCACGACATAATTTCTCCGTACAATATCAATACAATATCAAGCAGATAAGTGATGAGAATACCGAAATTGTATGTTTGACAGTAAGGAGAATTGCAAATTTGATCTGGGAGTTATTATTATTATTATTATTATTATTATTATTATTACCATAAACATTCACCTTTTTTCCAAACAAGGAAATGGGTTGAAGCCGATGCACTGAACATAAACTGTGCAAGATTGAGTTGTTGATTTTTCAGTAACATAGGTGATGTGTACTTATACAAAATAAATTTATGTCCCAAGAGTTGACATTATCCTTAACTTCCACAAAACTCTTTTCAATTACTTTGTGTTTGTATTGAAATATAGCAAGAAAAAAATGCATTGTCAAGAAAACAGGAGTAAAATATTGGAAAAACTGAGAAGGCACTTACAATGTCAAAATGTACAAAACTAGCATCAATCTCTGTTAGGAGCTCACTGGTGTTATCCTGAATCAAAATGAATTAAACAATAATTAGAATCAAACAAACAATAATTTAGTGGCTATGGTCATCAAAATGATCATAGAATTAAGTTATTGTTGTTGATAATAACAGCAACAACAGAGTAGCTATGTAAGGGAGGGCTACTTTGTATTTCATTTGTGTAAACTTGAAAACACTGTCTACAGATGTTTATGATACAGTCATTTCAAAATTTGATTGAAATGATTATGAAATGATCAGCACTCAAAAGAATTGAGGATCACTGTTGTCTAAGAAGTTTGAAATGTGGCTTTTTCAATTGCACTCTGTCACTGCTTGTCTCCTTTTTAGCCAATATTTAAGCATGTTGCATATGCAACATGCATGCATGCATGTTGCATATGCTAGTTGATAAGCATCAATATATAAAGCATCAGTAAAACTTACTCTGAATTCCATAACATCCACAAATGTATAATAATAATTAGACAGTCCTTTGATAACCTCATTCTGGATGCTGTGAACTGGTTGAAGTGCAACACTCTAAACAATAACAAGAAGAATAGAATTCTAGTTTCATGGAAACATCACAAAAAACTTTAGAAAATTCTATCAATTTGAACGATAAATGCATAAAAACTTTCTCCTCAAAACTAAATGCAGTACCTCTAGTGGTTCTAAACTTAAATAACTTTAATTTGTAATAATGGAGAAGTGTACCTTGGTGTCTGTTACGGGAAATTTCTTAACAATGGCCTTGATTGCTGGATCCAGTGCTTTGTCAGTCAAAAAGCCTGGCCTTGATTTTGAATCAGAACATGCCTTGAAAATAAAAAAAAAAACACAGAAACAATTACACAGACAATAACTACATACATCAAGGGTTTGATGCCTGCAGATCGCATACAGATCACACTTTACTCCTGCAACATCAAACACTTTTGTCAAATTTCCAATCCTTGATGGATATTTCAATTAGCAAGCGTTAAAGTAGAAGAGGGTATTATCAGCTGTACACGTTCAGCCTAAACAGTAAGTTTGCGTCCTAATCTTGGATGATTTTGTGTGAATAAATGAACCATCACCTTAGGAAAAACATTCGTGATAAGCATCTTTTAAAGAAACAGAAAAGCTACGATAAAAGCCGGGAGGAAATGTTTAACCATGGAACCAATTCGAAAGCACTCAATTCACCACAGGCGAGCTATAAACAACTGATCTTGTTCAATGTTTGTCAGACATGAAGCTCTCAAAGGGGCTCTAATCTGCTCTAGTTTGTATAGCAGCATTTATCAGGAGTACATGGGCAGCAAAGTAAGGTTAACTTAGAGAACAACGTGCTATTTCTGACCCTTACTTTCTTGATGTTGTAAATTCGAGTGAGCATTCCAATTCCACGATCATTCAAAATCGTCAACTTTTCTGCCAGCCTCTGCTCTGTTACCGAAACTCCCCGATCCATATTTCAATTTTTTGTAGACTTTAACTTCTTTCAACCTTCTTGGATGTACTTTCAGTGGATCATTACGAATTTTAAACTGTTTTGGAGTATGTTTATAATGAAACGGTAGGAATGTTGTGACAGGGAGGAGGAAGGGATGAAATCAACCCTAGAGCCCGCTATACCGATGCGGTTAGTGTTAGCTTCCTGTACAGCGTCGTGTAAAATACCGACCATATCGCAGCTCCCGATGGGTAGAAATCGGTGGCGACCATCTACCGACTGTGGACGACACATCGATCGACGAGTGGACGGTAATTAATTCTAAGGCTGTTACGAATACCCATAATACTACAAGTGACACGATTTTTCCCTCCTTCATAATCTTATGCATTTCTGCAATCGATACTGTTCCAATTACCCGCAGCCAAGTAGGTCTCAGGTCCTCAGTCAGCTGGCCCTCTATCGAGGAGATCAGAGATTTTAAGAGCACCGTCTCCAATACACTTTAAAGCGGAATAAAAAGAGACTGTTTCTTCACGTGACTTCTGTATTTATTCATTA
This sequence comes from Pocillopora damicornis, assembly GCF_964200805.1. Lineage (NCBI taxonomy): Eukaryota > Metazoa > Cnidaria > Anthozoa > Scleractinia > Pocilloporidae > Pocillopora > Pocillopora damicornis. Next base: position 26,527,603 of record NC_142672.1, on the reverse strand, counting down.
TCAAGGCTTGACGCTTCAATTCTACATACAAATAGGGTTCAGGAAATTCACTCAATCAAACGAATGAAGAACTGAAAACTAGCGCTTTGGGACTTACTAAAATTATGGACGTTTTCGGAGCACATAGGATTATTTTTGGTTTCTTTTTTGAAACCTTGAACGTAACTTCGGACCGGATAACATAGGACTCATCACGTGACAAATTTATATTGAAATATTAAGACTGTTTTAAACAGAACTAGATCGGCAGGGATGAGGTCCTTTCACTAGTCGCCTAAGCTTGAAGGCGAAATTCAGATAAGTAGATGTTTCTGAAGGGCTTTTTGCTATTGCCCTTGCGACTATCACGTGCATCTTGTTGTTAAAAACATTTGAATGACTTGCTTAGGCTACAAAATTGCTAAAATTCAGCATTCCTTTTCATTGTAAATTTGTTTGCGAGGTTTGCGCGTTTCCTCTTTTTCGCGCAATGGGGAGAAATAGCAGACCAATTAGACATAAAAATATGGCTCCACTTGCAGCCACGAAAATCACCGCTGGAGTAACATCTGGAATCGAATCTTGTACCGAAGCTGAAAAATGTAAACAACAAACTAAGTCACTACATCATTCTCACCGTAATAAGACATTTTGACCATAAAGAAGCTGAATGACATTTTTTGTACCTGATGAATACAGTATTACTTACTCACTAAGTTATAGAGAATTTAAAGAAGTGGTTATTAAAGGGAGAAAATTGCTAGCTCATTTGTTGATGAATTATTAGCTAAGAGCGGTGAAGTGAAAAAAAAGTGAGTGAAAGGAAAAAAGACCGTGGTAGTTTCGCAGCTGTCGCCGTAATCTCCGTCCTTTATAATCTTCTGTATGTTTGTTTTTTTTCCTCATTTGTTTTCATTTTCCTTTTTTCCTTTCCTTTTTGATTCTTAATTTGTCACACTCGAGAGCACAAAAAAGGAGGCGGGGCTGAAGTGGGGCCTCTTGTCTGTTTTTGCTATTTTTCTTGTTTGGGGTAGAGCAGCCGTTTTAGTTTGGCGTGTGTCACTGTCTTTAAAGGGAAATTCTCTCTTTGATTTTCTTTCACATCATTAGCCAATGTAATTTTGAAAGTTCCAACCTTAAAAGGCCAGCAACCTGAACCTAATAACGATTTACACTCATGAACATGATTATACCTTTGGTGGATTTCTTGTGCAGTGCCTGATCATGTGTTTTGTTCCCTGTTGAATTCATCGCAGTGGGTTCCACTTTACTCGCTGCAATATCATCTTGAATTTTAACAGTGTGTATACTCCACATTCCGTTTGGGTGAACGTAATATTTCGCATCATCACCTGGTAAATCGTTCCCCTCTTTTCGGTGATTACTACCTGGAATGTCTTGTCGAGGAAAATTTTCCCCGCCTTTAATAGGCCTGTCTATTAAGAGTTTTTGAGCTGGTTGAGAAGTGGGTTTGATAAGTGAGATGCAAATTCCTACAGGATGCTGATAAGAAGCACTAGCTAAATTGCATTTTAATCCCTTTGCACAGCGGCCGACGACATAACCCTTGCCACCACAAGTCTGACCTGCAAAACACAAACAAATGAGCTGTGAAAAGATCTCAAACATTCATTTAACCATTTTTTAAAAGGCGAACGTGTGAAGTTTGTCACTGAAGTCCAAAACAGTTCATTGAATGATACAATCTATCACCAAAAAGTAGGAAAAGCCAGCTGATCAAAATTTGTTTTGAGGCACGATAAGGGTTAATCCACATTTAATTACCATGACAACGTACAGTTTTTGTAACACTGAACCTTAGTGTGGATCAGACGAGTTTTCAGTGAACACCCCGGCTGGTTACAGGTTTTTTATAATCTGAGGTTTTTCACCAGAGAAAAAAATTTGACAGGACTCGTTTGCTTTCCTAACACACAGCTTTTAAAAGCAAGATTTAACTACGGCAATATATATGGTATATATATATATATATATATATAGTCTATTCCAGGCCTTCAGCTAGTTGAGAGGAGTGGAAATGCAGGCACACGAAAAGTGATACGCAGACGCGTAGAGTGCGATTACCTGGTAAACAGCTGAACGCAAAAACCATAATTCGCACATTACTTTTTCGCTTATCTCCACTAACAGAGAGATAAAGGAATAATTTTTCGCAGACTTAAATGAATCCGGCAATTTTCCTCTCAATTTTTTTTTATAGATAATCAAAATCGCCGCAAAAACGTCTGAAGGAATAGCTCCATTGATGTTTAATTTGCTACAGTCAATTAACATTCGGTCATAGAATTGCTTGTGTTTGGAATTCCAATTGAAAACAAATTCTCCAGAGTGTCATACCATAATTTGAGACAAAACCTACCGTTAACCCGAAGACATTTGGTACAACAATTACAGACATCCATAACGAAACCAAGAGGACAGTTTGTTTCGTTTTTGCAGTCATCTATTGCGCATGGCTTGCATCCCAGAATTCCTCCACCCGTGATTACCGCTTCAGAAATCAAGATCGAGGCGAGACTAATCAGAACATGACCCCATACCAGGGCCAAAGTAGCCTTCTGATGGAAAATGAAACAGTAGGAGATAAAGTTTTACCAGAAAATTCAGTGCCTTTTTACTGAAGACACTGACAACATTTTAAGTTGATTGTCAGTTAGTTAACCCCATTAAGACCTTCCTTAACCCTTCAACTCCCATAAGTGATCAAGACATAATTTCTCCTTAAAGTATCAATACAATATCAACCAGATAAGTGATGAGAACAAAGAAAAATATCAATTTGGGGATAATTAGTTGATTCGATACTAAATTCTCTGAAGTAACATTATAATAATTGTATGGTTGACAGGAAGGAGAATTTTATCTGGGAGTTAAGGGTTAAGAGGATCAGGTAAATTTTATCGTCACTCGACAATTATTCTTCGAACCCTCCCTTCCCCCCCCCTCCCCGAGCGGCAAATATTGACTGGTCGAGTCATTAGATGGATATCAGTATGTCAATAAACAGGTCAAATATTTTCAAAACTGTCTGAACATGGAATGAGGCAAATATTACCAACGGACACAGATTGAATGAAAGCCCCTAAAAATATAAACTGTCGTGGTTACAGACGCAAAAGAAAAATTTGGATAACACGCGAAAAAACCTGAAGAAGGATTGTGTTCTTCATACAATCGCGTGCCGGAGACCTGCTGCCTGTACCGTTATTAAAAGTCGTAACCTGTTACACATACCAGGCATCAGTTTCGTGTTTTTTTCTTCAGCCCTAACTTAGTAGATTTACCCCCAAAATATTATAGAAGAGGGGTGAGGAGGGGTTCCTATCTTTTTTCAAAAGCTGCAGCTAAAAAAAAAATTGTAAAAGACTAAAGGAAAATGGTACGAGAAAAACGAAGATTTAAACCTCTCGTACTTCCAGTAACCGATATTTGGGAGCGACACCCAAATAATGTTTTATAAAAATAATTTCTTTGTGCGTTAATATTTGCTAAACTTTTATTTAAAAGAACGCGACTTATTGATCGATTTTACTACAATTGCTCTCAGCCACTTTTCTTTTAGTTCCAGCAGTGATGGGTCATGTTCACCGATATATCTTAAAAATCAATCAAATTTTACAGGTGTGTCTCAAAAGAGCAAATAAAACTATTCTTTGTCTCAGCTGATGCAGTTGAGATTCATTCAGTTAAAATAATGTTGTTTCATTGCAAACTGAATTAAAACCAGTTTGATATCAAATCTCGTCGCATTTACCCTGTTTGGTCCACAGTGAAAAATGCCCAGACATTTACTGAATTGCAAGTCCCAACTAATGCAAAATGCAACTTAAAAAGCTCAGCCTCTGATAATTTCTAAAGTATATTTAACGCTTGATTTTGTTCTTACCTTGCACTCCACCGTTGTGTTCGAATGTTGTAACCCACGACATAAACGTTGTGCTGGTTACAAACGTCGAGGTGTGGTTTGTGTTTAGGTTCCTTGGAAGAGCTTTACCCCTCACTTTGAATCAAAGGAGCCTAACAGGAATCTTTAAGTCACTGAACAACTTTAACAAGCAAAGCATAGCGAGGACTTTATTGGTAAGAACTGTCCGCCCCTTTCCTGACGGAGCGAGGGATTTTCCTAGCCAAAAGCCGTTCTGGAGTGACAACTGACAGGTTGTTATGAAGAAACACAATGCATGCTCAATGGGCATGACAATTTATTGAAACTAACAGGTACTATGGGGATGAGATCATCATTTGAAGGAAGCAGCTACCTAGTCACTGTAAAGCATTCTTTCGCTAAAGTTACAAGCTTGGAGAATTTGATAGTTTTCGTTGGAGATTTGTGGATATCTTTAAGACCACGGCGATTTCTGCGCACAAAATTGCTGATTTTGTCGTGACACTCAACCCTGAAAGTAATTACGCACACTTTATCTCTTCGACGCCTAAGATCTCCCCTCAATTTTCTTTACTCTCTGGCATACATTTGTCACCATTTTACTTCTGAGTATTTGAAGCTAAATCAAACAATTTTACCAGTTGTATATGATTTCCTTCTCACCACCTTTCCACTAAACAATTTGATGATATTTTGTAAGCGAAGATCATCGGTCGCTTCGCGGAGTTCTAACAAGAGGTTGTGTTGCTGTTTTTCTTCTGTCACGAGAAGAAAAAATACGAGTTTAAAAAATACGAATCTCTGGAAACGAAAACATTGCTTGTCAATAGGGTAATTTTATTGTATAAACATTCAATCATCGTCGTTTTTCGCTAAATTATGAAACGTTCTTGTATTGCCTGGTCATATTTGATCTCGTACCCAGACCCTTATTGCGTGTAAAGTGTACCTGGCCAATTACGTGACTCGAAGACTGGGGGCGAAACTAATGACATAAGTGGGTAATGAGTACAGATTTCCTCCAATGGTCAGTCTAAAGGGATATCTGGTCTGCAGGTTATCAGATTACGTGAACCTGATAATAACAGCCAAGGAGACCTATTCCCAAAACCCAACAAAAATGAGGTATACCTTACGAGTTAAAGCAATGGATTGGCGAAAGAAAACCGTAGAGACATTTCTTTGCGTTACTGCAGCCTCTTCCCTGGTCCGTTGAAAACTCGGACCACCTTGTCGACTAATCAGATGTAACTATAACTTTATCACTCCAGGGTTTATCCGTAATCTAACCTACTCCTTCACGTCTTGTGATATTGGCTGCTGTAATTACACTCTCAGTACATTGAGCGACGTAATATCAGTGTGGTTGAAAGGTGTGCAAGACACTTCTGAAGAACTAATCTGTACTAATCCGGTTAAATCTGGATTCAAAGGGGACGATCTTACAAAAAAACGCTCCGAGCCAGAACTCATTCACTCAGAACCTGTGAAAAGTCATATTTTATCGTTTTTGTTACAGTGGTTGATCAAAAAGTTCATAGGTATTATTCAAGCAATTTCCTTCTTGCAATTTCCATCTTGCTGGGAAACAAGTACACCTATACGTGACAGTATTGATCTGTTTCTCATTGGATTTCGGCATTATATAACGTTGTCTTCTGTCACGTTTCCGGTAAACGTGCGTGCTGTTTAGTAACGCTAGCAAAGATAGCTGACCATGTGAGCAAGCGCGTGCTGAGCGCTGGAAGAAGAGTAATAAAGGCCGACTTCCACATGTCCTAGTCAAAAATACTTCCTGTAAAATGACTCCCTCGTCATATTTCACTGTTATAAATGAGTTCAGAGAGACTGCGTTTTGGTTTTTATCAGCATGAGAATTAAAGAGAAATTACACAGTATGCCGCTTACTGGCGCAGAATAGAAGAATAACTCACGCATTACATTATGATCTGAACACGCGTTAAGTTATACAGTTTTAATCGTTCCGCATTTTTCGTTTTTTGCATCACAGCATAGCATCTTTCCCTACCAAAGATCAGTCAGCGGCTATTTCTATTGCTCACGAATCTACCAAAGCTGGTTCCCTCTACAAATTTTAAGTTTGTGAGTTTGGTTAAATCGGGAGGAACGAACATTTTTTAAAAAAAGTTTTATTTCCTCCATAGCACAACAAAATGAGTTCTAAAAAGTCGTGTTTGGAAACAATTAATCTTCGTGGGATAGAATTAACCCCTCCTCAGTGCCAGCCAGTACAAGCCGAAGGTATTTTTTACCTCATCCAGCGACTTTGACCAGAATCAAAGTCCCAACCAGTAGAATCTAAGGGTAACTTTTCGCGAGAAATCAGAGATTTTCTTTAGATTACGAGCATCAGCAAGTCACCTTGATTGTCCTTATTGTCTCGTCCATGCATCTTTGCATCGCACACTCGGAAAAGATCAGTTGGTGTTGATTAGAAACTGACTTCAACGGTTGAAAAACGTTTATCCTTTTTTGACCTTCGGCCTATCTAATATCTTGTCTCGGTGTCAGGAAAAGGAGAGCAGTGAGTGATTGTCAGCCATCAAAACATCATGATAATTTTGTCAGCTATGTCAAGTTAAATTGAAAAATTCCCAGAAAATATCATGCGAAAAATGCCGTCCCAGCCAGGATTCTCTTGGAAATTTGCCAGCCAGCTCAGCTGAAGGTGGGGAGCAGCTATTTTCAGGATTGGGTCTGTCGAACTAAATAGAAAGCAAAGATCCTAAGATTATTGGACTTGAACCATTTGCGAAGCAAGTCAAAAAAATCTTTATTTGCTAAATCTAAATCCCAACACAGATGAAAATGAAAACGCAAGCGCGCGGCCGGTAAATGGTGCGAACGTCACTTCCCGGTCTTCCCTTGGGGATCTGATATGCCCTTTTTTCAGCTTTCCACTGAGATAATTTCATTGAATTTTCTATTCACTGTTTCAAACCTATATTAGAAGTCAGTTTCCCATTCCAGACTACGACAAAGGCCTCTTAGCCCCAATGTTAATCAAGGCACTCGTCCGAGAGAAGCAACTTTTGTTACGTCACCTTAAAAAAATTGCAGAATATCGATTACCGCTAAAGGATAGTAACCTTCTTCCTAGGCAAACCAACAGTGAAGGTATTGACGAAAAGGGAAAAATGACGCAATTTACTTTGTGCTGCGCCATTCAAATCGAAACCCACTCTACCCCACCCCCACCGACTCGTAGCATTGTGTATCGACAAGATTAAGTCACGAATAAATCCTTTGGGCTACAAAAAGCATTCAGCCGAGAGCCAGAGAGTTAATAGCTTCACGTTTTGCTTACGCTCAAAATTCTGAATTCCTTGTAATTTGCTCTTCTCAAGTACCAATTTCCTAACTAAAGGAAAATCTTCGCACCTACTGGTACACAAATTTGCGTCCAAACTTTCTCACATCTAGCCCCTCCTATCCCACCTCAGGCAAGTCTTCCGCACCGTACCCTGCTACGGAGCTTTCCTTACCAGTTCGTGGTTGATCAGAAGAAACATGCAAGGATTTATAACGTAAAGTATTTCTTTATTCGTTAGTATTCTTTTATACAAACCGTAACGACGCAGTCCAATGAAGGACATACAAACATCATACGAACAGTCTCGGTAGCAATCGATCGCGCGCGTGCATGTAATGTACATGTAGTTGTAGTATTTCATAAAATATATACTCTTATATGACATCTTTTAAGCGCTCCTGTACAAGGTTTCGTGAAAAACTGGGTTTGGTTTGAAATTGCTAAGAAATTTACACGTGAAACTCTACCTCACCCGAGCCAACTTTTTCGCTCTTCTAACGACAAACAATCGAACAGCAGTATTCATTCACTATGCCTGTCACTCGCACTTCATCCACATTTCACCATTATTCGGTGCCTCAGTAATTACAAATTTTCATAATGAAAGCGATGACTAGCTAAGAACTAGATAGAAGTGATTGGTGTGCCAAAGTATTCTACAAAGAAACACTGACTATGATTTTAGGTTAATTGCTTTCGTCTTCGGCTGAGTTCGCACTCGATTCGAACGTCGCATCGTGTGTTTGGCGTCTCGACATTTCTGGCAGATGAACACGTCGGGAACGTTCGATTTTCGTATCTTTGCACACGACAAGTGAATCCACGTTAGACACTCGGAACATTCGATCATGGGTCGTCCTGAAAAGCAACGAAACGAATTAAGTCAACAATTTGTCGTTCATGTATGACCAGCTTAAAAATGAACAACAATTTACATTCATAACGATGAAACGATGCTTTTACAGAGTCCATACAACAAAACACTTTTCATAGACATCATCGAAAATCCGCAAGGTACAGATTTTAAAATAAACTTGAGTAACTTAAAGCTATGCTTTTAAAGAAAACTCTACTCAGAAATGCTCTTGAATCGACTTGAAGTGGAAAACTCGACCATGAAACTGAGAAACGTTACGCGACTGGTGAAAGATGAGTGACACAAAACATCGAAGATACTAGTTAAGATTTGGAAAAATTTCACCGTTCATCGTAACGACGGAAAGAAAATAAACAGAAAACCTACATTTGGTTCGCTATCAATAAAAGTATAGAGAAGTTGGGTAGTCTATGGTTGGGTGTGAATGGCATTAACAGACCGTATTGCCAGACTAGATAATTCTCTCTCGCGCTTATCGATCACAGGAATATACATTCACATGTAAAGAAGAAAACGAAGGACACTACTATGATTTGAAACTTATTACTCAGTTAGCCTTTATCTCAGCGAAGAATGCTCCGAATTTCACATACAGGTTCAGAAAACTGTCTCTGTTAGCTCAACATACATAATTTTCCTCCCACCGTTCGCTACTCGAACTGATTTCACAGTAATTACTGTTTCGTTGGCAAGATAAAAAGAGGAAATACCGTTTCCAGAAGCTCAGACATGCATCAGGCAGAATTTAAAGAGTACGTGTAGTATTTGCATGACGAAAACCAGCGAATGAATAACATGTAAGCTAAATGAATCGATGGTTTGTTGTACCGACGAGGTTTCAAATGTTATGAAGTTCCGTTCTGTCTGTGTCACGTATTACACTGGAGTAATAAAAGACTAAAAGGAACGACTACTCAGGGATAAGTATCTGAATTAAAGCAAAAACAGTGCTTACCTGCGAAAGGTTTTTGGCAGTAACATGTGATTTTGTTCCACGACTCGTCATCTGCGAATAATAAAAGAAAGACATCATTTTGGCGACCTCTGCACGCCTTCGTTAAAAAAAGCCAGAAATCAAAGAAAACGCACTTAAGAGTAGAAACTTCCAGAATTCCATTTTCAGGAGAAATTGAGTGACGATAAATGAGTTGCAATTTCATAGTAACTGTACTTGTACCCACCAGAGCTGTATTCCTCATCAACATCGTCGAGTAATCTTTCATCCCCACTTGAACTAGCCGGTGAAGAAGCTGTTTCACTGTAAGCCGAATCCGTGCTCGACGACACGCTCTCTAGCGAATTTGGACTTCTATTGCGCTGACGAACGTCCTGAAAACACAACAACATGAAGAAGTTAAGCAACAAATTTATTCAGAGAACACGTTGAACAACGTATGTGTCATGAAGCCGACAAAAATTTTAGTGGGCCAACACAAAGAAAAATACGCTGAAAAGCGCTTGGTTCGACGAAGACGTTACTAGTAGGCAGTTTTTGTTGTTTAAAAGAGGAATGACCGGGATGTATGGACCAAACTTGTAAGAGGCACATTGCATGATAAGCTCTATTCTATCTCACCTCTTGCTTTCCTTCGTATGCGAGGATTAGGCTACAAAATGTGTTGAAATCTTCAAGCGTTCTCCGTTTCTTCGTTTGCGGAACAATCTACAAATGTAAATTTGAAACTAGATCAATCGACAAGAAATCTTTGCAGGAATATTGAAACAGAGAGCTTTGAAATTCAAGCAACGAGAAGTCGCGCTTCTGTTTGAAGTGAACAACAATGGATCGACGTAAAAATGAAGCGTTCGAACTCAAGAAACCAAACAACGCTACTCACTGTTCTACCGTCTTGCTCTGGCGGAGGCAACTTTCTTGAAACTGTTGAAAGAGAAAAGAAGCCATAGAAAAAATAAGAGATTTCAAATACCAGGCGTTTTCAAAGCTTGCTGAGCAAACGTTTGAGTCACAATCGAACGTTCGATGTGCCTTCTAACGTAACAGTACTGCATGCGTTAAAACGAAGCCACAAATCCCAAAAATTTCTACCTTTCATGGTGCCAGAGGTCATTTTCGTTGACTGTACCATAAAAAAACTTCGATTTTGTGAAACCCAGCTGATTGTGCAGCGTTTAAAGTCTCCCTAAGAAATTCCAATTTCTACACCGATCAGACTACTCGAAGTACACATCCAAGAAACTTCCCAGACTCCCTTGTGATCGCACCGAAAACGTCACAATAATCATCGGACGAGAGTGCGCTCTGATTGGCCGATACTTACATTCGGAAGCAGGTCAATAACAACACGTGACGAAATAGACAGGCTAGATTACCGCAAATTTTCTTCAAACGCGCGATAATTGTCCTTAAAAGTAAGCGCTACTTTTAGTTACGTCTTCAAGAAATATATATTTGCACGGATTAAAATGAGCTGAAATTTCTCTGCGATAATTACTTATTGAAATAAGCCATAAATGAAATAATTACGAACTCACAATTCAGATGTTGTCGCTTTAGTAAACAAACCGCAACAGCCCCGCCGAGACATAATCAGTGAAGCGTTCCCTAAACCCCACTACTGCTCAACTCCTTTAGGTAACCTGAAAAAGTAGCAATCGAATTATTAAAACCAGATTAAATGAGAAAAACACATTTATCTTCAAAGTACAATTTTACAGTATTGTCTCTTGCTGCGATACATAACTCGAGCGACGAAAATATTTCAGTTCTTTGACATAATACATATTGAATTTCAATCATGCGTGAGGCTTTTAATTATGAATGCCAACTGGTCTAGAATTGAAAACAACCAACACACACAAAGTCTCGCAAGTTAAAAGTTTCGAGCTACAAAAACAATCGTTTAAGTTTACCTGGCACAGCCTTGGTGTTATTATTCGATCCAGCGAGTCTGAAGGTTGTCACCGGCATTATGACACATCGAAATCTTTCCCGTTTACGAAGCGTTAACTTTATCTTATTCATGACGGTATTATTTCTCCTGCGCATGCGAAAAATAACTTTCGTATTTCACGCTGGCTCGTGGCCTGAAAACTATGGCTGGTTATCGGAAAAGAGGTTGTATCGTTGAAGCTGTCGAATTCATCTATCGCTCAAGAGTATTCCCACCAAATAACTTAGCTTTGGAGACCTTTCTCTCCCTCAGACGGGAAATATTTCACGTAGTAGACGCCGTGGTACTCCTTGATTGAACAACAGCTGCATACGATTTGGGCTTGCCTTTCACGCCGACATGCCAGCTGATAATAAAAAAATTTAGCCAATCAGAATGATGTATGGTCTGACCCGCTCTCGTTCCCAGTTTTCCACTAAACGTCAGGCTCTACAGGGTTTAGTTAGTCTTTTTATTACTAGTCTTGTTTTTCTCTGCGCTCTTTGAAATTCGTTGCGCTATCGAACTGAACCGCACAAGAGAAATGAGGTAAATGTGGTTTTAAGAGAAAAAATAATTCAGTGTTCAAAAAATGTCCAATGTCCTTAGACAAATTGGGAACGAAGCAAGAAGTAAACCATTTCTTCCTGAGGTTTCTTCTGTAACAGTCTCCGACTTGGGTTTATTTCCTTTGCCAACTTTTCTCTAAAACAAATGAATAAAGGGGTAAGTTTGTAAAGAAACTGTGGTGCTGCGTCGGTGGGAGAGTATAGCAGGTAATTTAGTGTTAACAACTGGGTTGAAAACGTAAATTAGCCACCGTAAAGGGTAAAAAAGCTGACGTTTCGAGCGTTTCTCTAAAACAGCCGAGGGTAGACAACAAAAGATAGATACTCGTTGAAGCCCTAATGTTGTTTATTGAATCATCATGAACACGATAATCATTATTGCTATTATATCATTGTTGCAGGATTGTCATTATTATCGTTATCGTCATTATCATTTTTTTTTCTGCATGACTGCAAACGTATTCGACTTAATGCTAGTAAGGTTGTTTGGATTATTTACAGTAGCTTCATTTTCTTTCTCGAGAAATGTAAAATTCCTTTCGGAGATTTTTACACTCACTGGTCTCTTGGATGAGACACAGCGCATCAAGCGTGTACAACTTTCATTTCAACAATAATAACATCTCTACTGACTCCTACAAAAATTGACATTTGGCGTTGATTACAGAGGGGGTTAAGGGAAAGCTCCCTTATGATGGAGAAAATCATTATGTAGATCATTCAATAATCAAATTGCAAGCAAAAATATTTGAACTGAATTTTTATTTTAAAGCCTTCAGACCTGCAATCAAATTTCACACCAACCATGGGTTATCTTAACCCAGCTTTGAAGAACCTGGGCCTGGTGAATTATTTCTTTCGGGAAGCAGACCCATGCACCTACTTAATACCCGTGCCCTGTGGAGAGATCAAAGACTAGACTAATGAATTCAGCACTTTTTATAAGGTCCTTATGCACATGCCCAGTGAGCCTCCAGACATCTTTCCCACCTTTCATCGCTCAACTTTTATATTCATGCAGCATAAAGTGGCATTGGGCTGTTTCACTCATTTCCCATCAGGGGTAGAAGACTCGTGTCACATTTTCAGAGTTAGATTCTCTTTTTCAAATTTCTCATTCTGTATTTAGCAGAAAAAAGTACTAAAAGGAGACTGCATGGACTTTTTAAGAATATGCTTTATTTACTACTAATGCAAAATAATAAGCTCTCAGAAAAAAGGTTAAACATATAATACAAGCTGAAATTTTGCACAGTCCTCATATCTTTCATAACCAGTATTTGTATAGTGCACATATCAAAAAGAACTCTCATAGTGTTTTCATCACCCTACAGTTCTAACAAAAATACTACTACTATTCAATATCCTCCTATGTCCACCTATGTCATATGTTGTTCAGCAATCCAATGAGATGTAAACATTCTACTGCTACACATATATTTGTAAATTTAAAGGGTTTTTTTTCACTTCTAAATCTTGATGATGTAAAATTTTAGTACTATCATCTGTTGAAATGACAGTACAAAATTTCACTCTGTTCTGTGTCTGTGGAAGTGTAATATCTGTACCTTTCCTTTGAAGCTGCAGTATGACTCTTCTCTAACATAAATCTCTTACTTTTGCCAGATACATGAAACTGATTTATGCAAAAATGTTAAGATCTGCATTTACAATTCAAAATTCAAACATATTACACATTTGATAGTCTGATAATAAGAGCCCAAAAAATTTTTCATTCACCTTCAATATATGAGCAATATACTTTAAATCAAATCATAAAGTTGTATCTCCTCATAATATTTTTTGAAGATTCCAAAATTTGAAACAGAAAAGTCAAGTTTAACAGTGCTGTTAGTGGCATGCTTTAACAATTCTTACAAGGACCATGTATTCCTCTACATTTTTTTTGCATTGCATAATGTGTTAAGTCTAGGCCAGGTATTACTAGTTTAGGGTTTTATTACACTGTAGAGCAAAAGTACATCTTTTTAAAGTTAATTGGAGCTTGAATATTTCCTGCCAATATTCCCTTTTTACTTCACTGCTTTCTCTTCTTGCAATATAAATTTCCATACTTTCGAACAATAACTCAAACAGGAACCTTTTCAATTTTCTCTTTGAAGATTTGAGTTATTGGGAGTCAAATGTACTTCATTGTTGAGAAATGATCGTCATTCCCCAATTTTATCTTTTAACAACAATGACAAAACTGCTTCCTATCACCACATTATCAACTATTATCATAACATGCTTAGACTTTAAAAAATGCATGTTCAGGGCAAATTTGCTTTTTTGAGTGACCATCTTCAAGTACTTATGTGACTACAGATTTCTGTTCACAATAATCATGCACATAGTTATTACTAATTTGCAGTAATCCAGTAAAATTTTGGGAAATGAAAGGTTTTGTGCACTCAACCTCATTTAGTTTGATTTCAACTTTTCAAATGGTCTTGGCATCTCAGTGATAATTTGATACTACAGGATTTATGTGTTAAGTGAAAATTTAGTGCATAGGCATTTTCAAGTTTGGGTGTGTATAGTTTGGTCTTACTGAAAATATGTTTCCTTAATTGAAATACCTTTCCAAGTGAAAGTAAATTATCCCTGCTACATTGGCCCTGAACTGGACATGCCTGACTCATTTGTACAAGGTAAAGAAAAAATTAATTCTACCCTGAGTGTAATGTTGACCTTTTTCAGATGACTAAGATGAAGTATACCTTTAAACAAATTATTTTTACCTTAGATTCAATACACACTCACTTACATAGGAAAGTATGCTATTAGATGGATTGGACCTAATTAAATGATTATAAAATGATGTTTCAAATGAGATTAGAAGTTTATCAACATTGTCATCTTCCAAGAGAAACACTTGCAATCTTTACTCAGAAATTTCCATGACTGAGAATTATTTCTAGAAGCACTCATTTTTTTTTTAATAAGTCATCTTGTTTCAGTTTTATATGTACATTTCTATAAAATTGTAAAAATGCTAACCAATTTTGGCAATTTTACAGGAAAACTTCAATATTCTTTTAATTTTTTTGTCATCTAAGTATTAGCAATGAAATAGTGCTATTAAACCTCGAACTCCTAAGAGTGACTGGCATCTTATTTCTGCTTCCTGAATAAAGCATTAATATCACAAGAATTGAGGAAAAGATCACCAAATGCAGAAGCTGTGGATTGTTAAACAAATTCTCCTCCTCAGCACCTTAGGAAGTTCATGGAGAACAGTATGGAGTAATTTCATAAAAAGACGCTTCAATCAGCCCATAAGGGCAAAAAAATACCACAAATGTGTTGATTAACATTTCATCTGGCTTTGTTGAGATATTCAGACTGAGATGTAATGTTACTATGCAACTTTCAGACACAGTGTGGTCTGTCGGTGGTCTGACATGTCAACATACTCATTTTAGGGTCTATTTGTGCTTTATTTACAATAAAAACAAAGGAAAGAGACTGCATTATAGGCTTTGTGAAAAATATTTTATTTGCTGTTATTTCCAAAAAAAACCTCTTCTCATAGTACCAAGGTTATCACAGAAAGTTGGACATTCATTATGACAAAAAAAAAGTTTATTATCATATATCTGAATATGTGACTAATTGACTTTATTAATGTCAGTATTCTTAAAAACATTGCAGAATAAACACTGATGCTTACACAGGAAAGGTTTGTTCCAGGATCCACTTTCTGGACTTGTGTTCATCTACTTATTTACCATTCATCTACGCCACACGCCAGTCCAGATCAAAAACTTACCTTTTCTGTTAGTTCTCTTTTTACTGTTCTTCAAAAGAATGTCCTCAAACCTCATCAAGGCATTAATTTGTTCTGTATTCTTTGGATCTTTATATTTCAAACTCCTTATTAAGCTCTAAAATTAGTTTGGCTTCCTATAACAATAGTATCACATCTGTTACCTAGTTTCACATGCATGGCAATTTTGAAATAATTTTGAAATAGATAATATCTATGCTGAATTTTAGATCCTTTCATTCACCACCCAAATATATACTCCATTGCTTTAGAGACAATGTTTGCATCTTTCTGTGGAGTCCTGGCTCCATTGAAGACAACCTGCCAACAAAAAAAATACATGTTTCAGAATTTTACATTTTGTTTTTTCCCCAACTAACATTTCATCCAATAAATGGTTTGAACCTAAGGGGCAACATGTAATAGTTTGGTCTGATTATTCAGGTGAGTGTAGTCCTGAGAAGGACTGACATTTTGACAACTTGAGCCAAAGTCATCATCTGAGTAATGAAAAGAGACATATGCTCCAGAAACAAAATAATATGTCACTGCCATAAGAAAAAAACAACAAAAAAACTACAAATTGCTTACAAGTAAGCTTAAAATTTTAGCAACTGGCTTCACTATTTTAAATGTAATTAAAAAAACCTGGCTATTAACTTGCGATTCTATTTCAAGTAAAGTTTGTCTCATATAAAGACTTGACTCAGATTACCTGATGGTCACTTCGAGCTGCTTGGTAAGCGGCAGTCAATGGTCGCACTGGAACAGGTTTACTCGCTGTTGGAGATGTCATCATGGTTTCATTCCTGTTTGATGATAATGGTGTGCTCATATTCTCTTTCCCAAAGGTTTCCATCACACTCTTCAACAGTAAAAAATGTAGCAAGTGTTAAGATGTGCTGCATTTCTTACTGAGTCAAAGTTCAAAGAGCTGCTGAATGAAGGTTAACTACACTCAATGCAACATCCTTTCAAAATGCTCAACGACAGAGAAATTCAAGGACTGATCATTTAAAATCTGTGAGATGTAGGGGGTGGTATTTTTAAATTTATAACACTTCCTAAACCCCTTCCCAAAAAGTAGATGAAATAAATATTCCAGGGTTTGATGAGTACACTGAAAAAATGTAAAGATTAGCTATTTTGATCTGCATTTTCAAAAAGATCAGTTTTTAAAATGCTTTGTGTCTATTCCAAAATGTAAAATTCTTTTTTACTTTCATCTTCTTTGGAGATTTATTGAAAAAGCTTTGTTTTTGCAGGAAAATTTATCCAAATAAGTGTATAAAGAAGGTCTTACCATTTGAAACAAGTTGCTTCTTGGGAAGTAGCTGTGCCTGATGTGTGCCATACAGCTGTAAATGGTTAGATAACTTAAGAATCTTAGCAGTAGTTTTTTATTTTACTCACCTTTTTGGCTTGAAGTTTTGACTGATACTGAAGATGCAACCAGTTCCCTTTGGATGTCTAAATAAAATTTTGGAATCATGATAGTTTTAAAATACTATTACATCAAATGCACTATTTACATGCATCTATTATTTCATAACTAGTTCAATTCTGGAAAGGAACAAAATTGACCTGACCTTCAATTTGGATCTTTTAAGTGAAAGCTATCAACCCTTTAACTCCCAGATCAAATTTGTACTTCTCCTTACTGTCAACCATATATTTGTTATAATGTGAGTTCAAAGAATTCATCCCCGCATAAATATTTTTCTTTTTTCTCGTCAATTATCTGGTTGATATTGTGTTGATATTGTAAGGAAAAATCCTGTCTTGGTCACTCATGGGAGGTAAATGGTTAACAACATGTATTTACAATAGACTCAACCTCTTGTTCTGTTATAATGCTGCTGCTATGGAAATAATTTGGTATTTTTCTCACTCAATTCCAATCTTATTTTGGCAAAATACTAATTGTTGCTGCAGTAACATTTTAAAAAGAGTCTAAATTTCTAAAGTAATTTCTTGTTTAGGTTACCAAGGTGAACCTCGGTAGCCTTTAAATAGAAATTTTCTCCCCATTGCTTGTAACATGAATCAAACAACCGGGTCACATTCTTCCCAGTCTGCAATCACTTGGTGAAATAACTTTCCAGGTTTTCAGATGTTTAATGCTCTTGAAAGGAACTGTATTACATATCCCTGTGATGATTTGAAAGTCATGCTAACCATGGGTCCACAACATTTTGACCACTGTGATGACGAATATCTTTAATGATAAGAGTACAGACCATGCTAAACCACTGTGGATTTGTTAAATAGAAATGTCTATAATTTATTAAAGTTCATTAACCCTTGAGTGTAGAATGGATCAGTCTGTGTTGGTGAAGACAATGGGCCATGCTGAGGACTGAAATGTTGTGAATCTACACCAGACATAGTGACATTACCACCTGGTGTAGGATGTCCAGAACTCTTTCTATCAGATGTCATAACAGCAGTGGCCATGGTCACATCCATTGGTTGTAGAATAAATCATAATCAGCAGAAGTAATCAGAGATGGGTGAAGTGAATTTTATTCTTATTTCCCAATTGTTTAACCATAACCCCTGCATCACACAGAAAGGTCGTGAGAATAACAGAAATGATCACCAACTAAAACTTCTCTTCATTGATAAACAAATTCTCCTAGTCCCCTTGTGAAATGGCTTTTGGAATTCCTAGGAATTAAAAAAACCCAGCTAAAATTCAAGTATTCAATGAAATTTATTTAGAAGCTTAACTAAGGCTTACATGTAAAATATTTTTGATTCATTATAAACATCAATGTGTGGTAATATTAGGATGGAATTTGATTTTTCTATTCTTGAAAACTTCATACGGATTAATCCTCAATTACAGCTATTCGTATAAAATAGTCCTAATAAATCATTAAATTTGGTTTGACACAAATTGTGAATAAAATCTGTTGATTCTTTTCCATAAAACACGATATCTTAAATTATATTTGAAAACCAAGCAAAAATAGTCCTAATAAATCATTAAATTTGGTTTGACACAAATTGTGAATAAAATCTGTTGATTCTTTTCCATAAAATACAATATCTTAAATTATATTTGAAAACCAAGCACTCTTAGGAGTGAAGGGGTTAATTACAGACAAATGAAATTGATTTTTTTATTAAAATCTTGTTGTAACTGTAACAATAAATTAGAATGAAGTTATCCGAAACTGCAAACTTAGCTGCTGTTTGTATTTTTTTCCTGGGCTTACAATGAGTCGGCCTTGAATGAGGTTGTCTACAAGAAGCTTGACCATTTTGTATCTGGATTCCATGACATCTGAATTTGAAAAAAAAAAAATTTAAATATATATTTAAAGCTCAGACCAGGCCTTTAAGATGGCTATGAGGAAAAGGGCATTCATTGGATTCTCAAATTGAGAAATCTCTGTTATATTGAGTGACTTTTATATTGAAGTTAGTACATCTCTCTCATAGATTTTACTAAAAAAGGGCTGAATACATTATTTTGTTTTTACCAAGGAGGGCTTCTTTATGTAATAAGGTTTGTTTAATAACAGTTCCTATCATGAATCTTGAATGTTCCCAAACGTGACTAGAGGAATCTTGAAACCTTACTGATAGGTTTATTTCATTGTAAAGCATAAGCTTAAGAAACTGCGGCATGCAAGTGACCGATTCGATTCTCAGAATTATTCTAGTTTCAGTTGAGCCGAGCGTTATGTAAGCTTAATTCAACACGCTACATCTATTATTTTATAAGATTTTGATCAAGTAACAAATATCGCAATTTTTACTCACCACAAACTTTCAAAATCGTAGCTTTACAGATGGCCACTCGACCCTTGTTTGTACCAGTCAATATGTCAACTGTTGTCCCTTCTTTTAACTCCACGGCGCCAACGACTTTCTTTTCTTTTACAACACTCACGCTGTTCTCGTTTTCCCATTGAACCACAATAAAAGCTATCTTTAGAAATGTTATATTAAGCAAAACAGTTGAGAAAAACGATCAACCGATGAAAAGGACATTCAAAGATGAGCGCCAAATGGAGTCTTCTTTGTTTCCGATCACGGGCATGATCACGTGGATCTTTTAGGACTTGTAATTGGCTAGCAAAGTGAATCCGCTGGCTTGCCGATTGCAGTGTTAAGAGAAGCGCCCAACTTTATTTTGACTTCTCCGACCAGTTCTCTGCTTCTAGACGATGGATACCTTGGTGCTGTAAATAGTGATGTGAGCTCACTCTATGTAGAAATAATCGACAAGAATCGATCGTATTACAAATGCACGATTTGTGGCCGAAAGTTGTCGAGGAAACAAAGACTCGAAACTCACTTGAGTTGTGTTCATGGCAAAGGTGAGAAATAACACAAGCCAATCACAGTTTTGAATGCGACTACAAATCGTCTTTTACCCTCATATTTATAAAAGAAGGATACCACATTAGGAAGTATAAGAGATACATAGATGATCCCAGTGTACCAGTACCTAAATCTACAAAGCTTGACCGTAGCAAGCGTTCAGCAACATGTTCCAAAACCGCCATCTCGATTCCTCAGTCAGTCGTTTCCACTGAACTTAAAGCAGAAGTGACAACAGAGTAGAGTGCGTCTTACAAAGGAGAAACATTTTTACAAGAGACAGAAGTAACTATATGCGATTACAGAGGTGCGTTGGAACTCTGGTCCACAAATAGTTATGCACTGTCCGAAGTATAAAACAATTTTGTTGATAGCTGACAGACAGAGAAGAACAACAAGTAAACTTTAGAGCTGTTATTATTGAATTGTGACTTGCAATTTTCATTTTTATATAACGAAGGACTTGTATTTTGCACCAAAAATAAAAAGATGTAATATTTTTTGGGAGATCCAGTGATTGGGACATTTAAGAAATTAAGTTATGAAAGGAAACTTGGTTGGTAGTTCTTACTACTAGCAAGTCTTGTTGACAAATATCTTCAGATCAGAGTTTCAAATAAAGTAAATTGAAGATGTCATTTAAAAGGTGTTTTTTTTTCTCAAAGGGAACATTGACTACCTCTGTCTTGTCTGCATGCCAAATGTTTGCAAAGTGTGTGGATGATCCACAAGTATTGGAACTCTAACAAAAATGTTTTGTAAGAATAAAAACAGCAAAACGAATTACAGCAATTAGTCACGAAAACAGAGCAAAAAACTGAAAAAAAAACAGCAACAACAATCATGAAAAAAGAAAGATTAATAAGGTGTTGAATTTGTTTGTCTAAGGCATGAAATTTCTACTAAAAAATATTGTCAACAAAAAGTCTCTGACAGTGTTTGAGGCAACTGAGCTTGACTGTTCCAAGGTTTTCTAACAAAGGCAACCAGTAATGTAGGTTAGGGAAGTAAATTATGTTCATAACTAACAAAGTTCTTTAAGTGTAGATAACAATGTAATTATTGTTAATTATTGTGGAAGTTGTGTATCAAGAAACAGCCATTGAATGTTTGATGATTTTGGCACATCAGTGAACATGAGACATTAATTTGCATCACCATAAAAATATTTTTTGATCATGGAATCCAAGAGTCCTTTGAGGTTAGAAAGCAAATCTGTGATATGAGTACATTGGATTAATTGGCAATTTCCATTTAACATAACTGACAGCTGGTTCATGAGAAAATCCATATTAATGTAAAGATTTACTGAAACTTAGTTTGAATAATAAATTTCATGATCTTTAAGTTATTAACATATACATGTATGTATATCTCTTGGTAAGTTTTTTATAGCATACCTTTTATTGAGCCAAAGTTTTAAGCCTCTGAAATTACTCCTTTTCTTAAAACCTTCACATTCAAGGTATTGAGAATTCCTTAGAATTTATGTGGACCTCAGGGTATTAAAATTGCCCAAATTCAATTCCCAGAAATTCCCAAGAGTTCCACACTTCTTAAATTACAGGTAGTTTGTAAAGCTGAGAATTCCTAGGGATTCCTAGTCCTCACAAAACTGGAGTCTTCCTTTCCCAGAAATTCCCAGTAATTCCAAGCTTTTTAAATCAGAGTTAATTTGCATAGTTGGGTATTTTTGAGAATTCCTAGGAATTCCCAGAAAACTGGGAATTCAGTTTGCAAGGGTCATTTGCATAATTGGGAATTTTTGAGAATTCCTAAGAAAAAAATAGAACTGGCAATTCAGTTCGCAAGGGTCAGCACCTTAGGAAATGTGAGGAAAATAGTATGGAGAATATCTATACTGATTTTACGGTGTAAAGGGTTAATACTTGGCAAATGATCAGGTGATACTCCACCAGAGCAAAGAGCACAGGAGATTATTCCATCATCCAACAAAATAATACTAAGAGGCATAGATGACACCAGCATTTGCTTTTTTTAATAATATAAAACAAATAGATTGCATGTTACCATGGGTATGTACAGTAAAGTAATAGATCACAGATGACTACTAAATGTGGTAAGAATATCAGTGACACACTCGGCTGTACAATCACGTGCGCATTTTTGTTTTTACCAAATTTTGAGGACTAGTGACTTCTAGTCACTTCATGCTAAGGAAATAGGGATAAGTTCCAGCTTGGGTGGGGGGGGGGGGGAACTTGGCTCAAGAACAGACTTAATCTTTTACTTGTTTTTCTGATTTCTCAAATATATTTGGCTCAATGAGAGGAAAAGGGAAAATTGGCCACAGAATGGCTACAAGATGTGAGGCATTTGCTTTACTTTGTTCTTTAGTTTGGTTTGTAATAATATACATGAAAAAGTTGTGCATGTCTCGTGAGCTAAAAACTAGTACCTTTTTCATGTGACATGAGTCCAATGTTGTAGCACAAATTACAAATAGCCTGTGTGCACTGCTAGTCTTGACTCTCTGCAGTGCATTTTTCAAAAAATTATTTACAAGTAACAACATGATTTCATATAGGCATGCCAGCTGTTTATCAAAAAATTTAGCCAATCAGAATGAAGCATGGTCTGACCAGATCTTGTTCCCAGTTTTCCCCTAAGCAGCAGGCTTTAAAGGGTTTAGGTGGCCTTTTTATCATTAATTTGTTTTTTCTTTGCACTCTTTGAAATTTGTTGTGCAAGAACTGACCCACACAAGAGAAATGAGTTCAATGGGGTTTTAAGAGAAAAATAATTCAGTGTACAAAAATGTACAACATTCCTTGGACAATTTGGGACAAAGCGGGAAATAAACCATTTCTTCCTAGCTTTCTACTGTTACAAGCTTCAAGTTTATTATTTCACACTGTTTACAGAAAAAAAAGTTAACATAACATGATTTACAATGATTCAGAAAAAATACAAACAGAAATTAACTAGAAGAAAGAATATTTAATTGTGTACAGTCCCCTTCCTGGGTTTATTTCCTTTGCCAGCTTTTCTCAAAAACAACTGAGGGACAACAACAAAAGATAAATACTTGTAAAAGCCTAAATGTTGTTTATTGCCCTTAATACAAGGGCACCTAATGATATCAGCAATTACTGATGGGTTTACTCTGCCTAAAGATGTTATTACTATTATTATTATTATTATTATTATTATTATTGATGTATCATGAACATGATCATCATCTTTACTGCTACTTTGCTAACTGATTTCCCACTTTACTAGGAATTCCTGGGAATTCCTAGGAATTCTCAAACATTCCCAACTATGCAAATAAGCTCTGATTTGAAAAGCTTGAAATTACTGGGAAAGAAAGACTCCAGTTTTGAGAGGACTTTGAATTCCTATGAATTCTTAGCTATACAAACTACCAACAATTTAAGAAGGATGGAATTCTTAGGAATTTCTAGGAATTGAATTGGAGGCAATTTAAATGCCCCGAAGTCCAAATAAATTCCAAGATATTCCCAGTACCTTGAATGTGAAGATTTTAAGACATGGACTAATCTTGGAGGCTTAAAACTGGCTCAATAAAAGGTATGCTATACAAAATTTACCAAGAGATATACATGCGTGTATATGCTTATAACTTAAAGATCACGAAATTTACTATTCAAACTAAGTTTTAGCAAATCTTAACATTAATATGGATTTTCTCATGAAGCATCAGTCAATTATGTTAAATGAAAAAGCAGCAGTCAATTATGTTAAATGAAAATTGCAAATTAATCCAATCTACACATATCAGAGATTTCTCTTATAACCTCAAAGGACTCTTGGATTCCATGATCATAAAAGTTTTTATTGTGATGCAAAATGTTTTATGTCCACAGATGTGCCAAAATCATAAAACATTCATCTGGCATGTGGATGAGACAGAGGTGGTCACTGTTCCATTTGAGAAATAATACCTTTTAAATGACTTCAATTCGCTTTATTTGAAACTCTGATCGGAAAATATTTTTAAAACAAGACTTGTTAATAGTGAGAAGTACAAACCGAGTTTCTTTTCATGACATAATTTTTTAAATATCCCAATCACTGGACCTCCTAGAAAATATTTTCATATTTCTATATTCTTTATATTTTTGGTGCTGAATGTAAGTCCTTATCTATATACAACTGAAAAGTGCAAGTCACACTTCATTAATAACAGCTCTAAAGTTTACTTGTTGTTCTTCTCTGAGTCAGCTATCAACAAAATTGTTTTACACTTTGTAGGTCTGGTATAAAATTTTACTTGTAGTATAAAATGACGTTACCTTGTACCTTCGTTGTCAACATCCCTTTCCAAGCTTGGGAACGCTTTAGACAGTGCATTGTAAATTCCAACGCACCTCTGCAATCGCATATAATTGCTCGTTTCTTCTACAAATGTTTCACCGTTATGAGACGCACTTGACTCTGTTGGCACCACTGCTTGTTCAGTGGAAACGACAGATTGAGGAATCGAGATAGCTGTGTTGCTGAACGTGTTGCTGAACGCTTGTTGCGGTCAAGCTATCTCTTACACTTCATAACGTGGTATCCTTCTTTCATAAAAATGAGGGTAAAACATGATTTGTCATCACATTCAAAATTGCGATTTGCTTGTGTTATTTCTCACCGATGCCGTGAACACAACTCAAGTGGGTTTCGAGTCTTTTTTCCTCAACAGCTTTCGGCCACAAATCGTGCATCTGTAGAGGGTTAGATCGCGACGTTTCGACTGTATAATGCCCGCAGTCGAAACGTCGCGATCAACATCACACGTGACTACATCGTGAGACAAACGAAAAAACTTAGCTTTTAATTGTATGTTGTACGTGACGAACAAAAAAACTTTATATCTTGCCAGTAACTCCATCCTTGAATAACTGATGCAAACACATCCAGCCAAGTGAAAAGAACATGAGGGGACAGACCATTATTTTTCTAAAGGGGTGGGGGCAGGAAATGTTAAAAAGAGAATATAGTTTGCAGAAAGAACAAGGCCAAAGGAAATGGTTTGCAAACATGAAAGCCCTTGTTTGTTGGAACAAACTTTAAGAAAAGCCTGTGGCAACATATTTTTTTTCATCCCCACCCCCACCTGCCTCTAAAAAAATAATGGTCCACCACTAAGTAATGTTTTAATAGTTAACAGTTCACTCAGGAATAATGAACTTTATATAATTTCAAGGATTGATGGCTGCATATTTTTCTTTGCTCATGCAAATTATAGTTTATAGTATCCGAACTTGTTACCAAGTTATTTTGCTACTGCACCTCTTGTTCATTTGTTTCACTAAGATAAGAGCTCTTGAGAAAATATGTTGTTCTTTAAAGACATAGTAATGACTTATAGTAAGTAGTGTTTTGCATAAGCCTTCATACCTAAAAGTTAGTAATACCATTTGAACTGAGGTACAATGAAGTATCCAAGAAACAGTAAATGTGAGCATGTCCTTCTTCAGTAGGAGTACTAAATTATTAGTTTCAAATTCTCACATTGAATTTAAAGTTAAGGACTTGCATCATCAATTAGCTTTTGAAAAAGCTCGTATGCCTCAGCTGCATTTGTGGGAAATACAAGTTGTGCACTGTCCACATCACATGATAAAAGTATTCTTATGGTAGACATTTGATTCATCAGGATTATCATATTGGATGTGATGCTCCATTTCATCAACTTGTTGCCTCTACACAATGTACAGGCATTCATTACTATCCAAATGTTGGGGTAAGTAGTACAATACATCTGGAACACCAGAAACTGTTGCATTTCTCGAAGGCCAAATGCAGTGACTATTCCAGTGATCTTTAACTTTGTCCAGTTCATCTTGCCAAACAGACTCAAAACAAAACCACAAGCACTCCATATGCAGGTGTTGCCAAATGTCAAACACTTCTGATTCAGCCATGTCCTTGAGGAAGTCTATCCACCAGCCTGCACGTCCCCATCTGACAAATGACCACCAGCCTTCTATCCGTTGATTGGCTGGTGAAGATCCATACTTGTGTACTTTCTCCCCAGAAAATTCATCAATCCCATCTTGGCGAGGGTAGCACTGCATAGCAGCCATGACACCATTTTCAGCCCAGTTGTCAGTTCTCAGGAGAATTGGGCATCCCGTATTTCTCTTTACACTATCTAATTTCCAACTGGGATTTCAGGCTTGTTATCAGACCTTGACAATTCCAGCCAAAGGATTTTCCAGCTCTCACCATCAATAGCTCCATGTACTGGAAATCCATATGGCTTCAATTTATCGTAGCCTATATACATAGCAAATTATTGTGTTACAAGAAAGGGACTATAAATTAAAACTGAAGAAAATTGTTCTTTTCATTCTAAGTGAAACTGTGTGCAAATCATTAACGCTTACCCCAATAATGTATACAGTACTGCTCAAGGGTTAAGTTGACACTCTAGACTCAGACTTAGATTCACTTGAACTTTGAGTCTCAAGTCTCAGTATCTCAGTATCAGATTTTTTTGTTGTTCCATTATAAAAGGGATTTTAGTGACTTTTGAAGTTTAAAAATTAATTAAAAAATGATGGAGCAACAAAAGAACAATCTGAGACACTGTTTTTAGATCAATATATGTAGATCAAATTTCACATAAAAAAAGTTCAGGTGTTTATGTAAACATATTTTCAAGTAAACCTAATGATGCACAAAATCACAAACAAAATGCTGATGTTGCTTATTATGGTCTATATGATCAAAACAAAATCCAAAACTAGAATCTATATTCAATAAGCTTTCAGAAGATATATACTTTATTGGGGTTAGCATCGACGGTTTGCACATCTTCACTTGGAACATGAACACCAATTTTCCTTCTCTGATATGTTAACAAGATTTTGTGGGTTTCTTTTCCAATTAAGGTCTTTCCTTACACTCATAAAATTTCAAGCCATCAACTAAGTTACCATATCTTCCATGGTAAAATGACTTTAATTTTGAGTATACTTAGAAAGGGAAAGGTACTTCTTACTTACCATCAGCATGCCAGCAGAAGTTTGGGCCATAATAGAGATACTGGCTCCTTGTAAATCTTCATCTCTTCCTCAGTTGAACACCATAAGGGTCAACCTCTTTAGCAATCTGTGCAACTAGGTGTCTCAGCATGTGCAAATGGCATTCTAACTGAAGGGGCAAAATTTCTGCACAGCCTTATACTTCATCATGCATCCATATATGGAGCTTTATTATTCAGTGTACCACCAATAAGATGTGCATGCATAATTAAGTATGGGGCTGTGCTGAATGATTTAGAACACAAAAAGGCTCCTTGAGGGATTGAAAGCTTTACTTTATGAAGTTGTCACACCTGACAAAGTAAGGCAGTCTTCCCTCAACGGGAGGATAACAATAACAGGAGGAGAAAGAGTTAGCCTACAGGGGTGTTTCGTTTAATAAAAAGGCGTTGCCTCGTGTTGACAGATTTATTCGATGACAAGAATCGTGATTGATGTTAATTCAATAGATTGATTTAAAAGCATCAGATTATTATGTTTTAAGTCAGTTTTTCAGTAGAATCGAAGTGAGAAAGAAGTTATTTTGTTATTGTTTTTCTGTCTCTAAATCTGCTTACCTGGAGAATCTGCTAACCCCTAAATTGAGACTTTTGTAACGACCCGCCACAGAAGTAAGTTTATATTGAAGTTTTTGAATTTAGTTACAAGATAAAGACTTGATTTGCATTTGTTCTAATTGCGAATTATAAATGTATTTCTTTTAGATCGAATAATTATTAAAGCCTGGCTTAATATTATACGGTTTGTGGTGGTCATTTAATCTAACCAGTTCCAAGTAAGGAAACAAGGGGTAAAAGCTTAACCTTATCTTCTTTAAGTTCTAGATTCAAAATACAAATTGTGATTAAACAAACCTGACTGCAAAAAGAAGCCCTCCTTAATAAAAACAAAATAATGTATTTAGCCCTTTTTTCGTAAAATGTATGGGAAAGATGTACTAACTCCAATATAAAAGTCATTCAATATAACAGTTTTTCCCCAATCCCAGTGCACTTTGTTAAATTATAATTGCAATGAATGCCCTTTTCCTTATAGCTACCTAAGGCCTTGTCTTATATATATATATATATATATTTTTTTTTTTTTATTTTTTTAAAAATTTAAAAAATTTTTTTCCTTTTTTTCAAATTCAGATATCATGGAATCTGGATACGAAATGGACAGGCTTCCTGTAGACAACCTCATTCAAGGCCAACAGAGTCTAGTGCAAAAGAATAAAGGGGTAAGTTTCTAAAGAAACTGTGGTGCTGCGTCGGTGGGAGAGTATGGCAGGTAATTTAGTGTTAACAACTGGGTTGAAAACGTAAATTAGCCACCGTAAAAGGTAAAAAAGCTGACGTTTCGAGCGTTAGCCCTTCGTCAGAGCGATTAGAGGAATGGTGGGTTGTGTGTGGATTTATATGCAGAAAGTGGAGCTACGCCATTGGTGGGAATATGGTGACGAGAAAACAGGAATAAATTAGTTGAATGAAAAGCGCTCGTTGATTCCGTGGGGATTAAGGGTGCCGATTTGGAATATAAATTTTTGTTCAAGTGTTTTACGGCTTTCCGAACTGCCTAGATGTAAGGAAAGGCCGCAAACTGCCATATGCTGTTTAGAATGATTAGGAAGATTAAAGTGTCTAGCGACTGGTTTGGATGCGTCCTTGTCATTTCTTTCCACATCGCGAAGGTGTTCTCGGAATCGGTCACACGGTCGTCTTCCTGTTTCGCCGATGTATAACTTATAGCAATAAGTGCAAGTTATGCAGTAAATAACATTGGCGGAGGTACACGTAAAGTGATCAATGATCTTAATGGATCTTTTGGGTCCCGATGTTTTCTCTACGTTATGAATGAAAGGACAAGTTTTGCATCGTGAGCGAGCGCATTTAAAAGTTCCAGATTGGTCATTGGTTTGAAATGAACTCCTGACTAAAAAGTTGCCTATTTTTTTGTCACGTTTGAATGAAATAAGTGGGGGTTGCGAAAAGATAGTGCCAGTCTATGAATCGTTTTGGAGTAATTTAAAATTTTTAAGAATGATAGATTTAACAGCGTGGTTGTGAGGGTGAAATGTAAGAGTAAATGGAATGCGGTCAGTGTTCTCCTTCTCGGCCGTTTGTTGTGCTGCCTGTCGATCGATTTGTTGGGCACGGTGATAGCCCGCTTGAACGACAGAAACAGGATAGCCACGTTTATCGAAAAACTGGCACATTTCCTCTGATTTTTCGGAAAAATCAGAGTCGTCACTACATAAACGACGAAGTCTGAGAAACTGTGAAAAAGGTATGGAGTTCTTGACGTGTGATGGATGTGAGGATGAATACAACAAGTAACTATGTGAATCTGTAGGTTTGTAGTGAACACTAGTACATAAGCCGTTGCCTTCAATTGAAATTTTGATGTCTAGAAAAGCCAAAGAAGTGTCGGAAATTTCCCAGGTATATTTAAGAGCCGGATGAAAGGAATTGACGGCGGTTATAAATTGAGTGAGCTCCTCTTTGGTATACTTTGGTAGGTATGCAATCGTCAATGTAGCGGCCGTAGGGTTCAGGTTTTGGGCCGTGGTATTGGCTAAAAAATTGATGTTCGATAAAACCTACAAAAAGATTGGCGTAGCTGGGTCCCATTTTAGTAGCCATGGCCACGCCATTAGTTTGTTTGTAGTAGTTACCACCGAATGAAAAGCAATTGAGTGTGAGTACTAGTTCGGCCAGACGGAGTAGTGTTTCATAGCTAGGTTCCTTAACAGTGCGTTGATCGAAAAAATGTTTGAGGGCCCGGAGACCTTCGTCATTGGGAATGACAGTGTAAAGAGATGTTCTATCCATGGTGAAAATAAGTTTGTTTTGGTCGAGGAAACTAAAGTCACGAAAAATTTCAAGTGCGTGTTGGCTGTTCTTAATGTAAGACGGTAAAGTTTTGACGATAGGTGCCATAATTTTGTCTAAATAGCTGGAAATAAGTTCAGTGGGACAACTGCAGGTAGAAACGATGGGTCGACCTGGGTTGTTAGGTTTGTGGATTTTAGGTAAAAAGTAAATACACGAAGTTCTAGGAGTGGTAATGATGAGATTTTTAACAGTGGCCGGCAACTCTTGTTTAGCTATAAGATCGTTAATCGTATTCTTGACAATGTTTTGGTTAATTAACGTGAGATCTTTGTCGACTTTAGCATAAAAGGAGGTGTCAGAAAGTTGCCGCAAAGCTTCTTTTTGGTAGAGGTCGGCCCGCCAAACAACAACTGCACCGCCTTTGTCGGCCGCCTTAATGACAATGTCTTTGCGTTTTTTAAGACTTTTTAGTGCCGACCACTCTTCCGAAGAAAGATTGGAAAATTTGGTGTAACGATTGAATTTAAGTTTGTTGATATCATGGCGACATTTTTTGAGGAAAAAATCTAAAGATGAGAACTGGCCCTCTGGAGGAGTCCATTAAGACTTTCGAATCTGGAGTGTTTCGAAAGTATCTTTGTTCGAGGTGTTAGAATCATCCTCTTTGTCACGAAAAAAGGCTTTCAACTGAACGCGGCGAAGGAATTTTTCAACGTCTTGCTTAACTGAAAATTCGTCTGTTTTTTGTGATATGGGAACAAAATTTAAGCCCTTGCTGAGAACTGATTTTTCTGAATCGGAAAGTAGTAAATTTTCTGGAATGGTAACTACAGTTTTGAGGTTTTCAGGCGATGAGTCGTTAGTAACTTGAGGGCCGATAAGTTGGTCGAGTTTTCGGGCCTTAATTTGGTGCAAATGTTTAAAAAGTTTAGAATTGGCATCCTGAATTTTGGCACGAATGGATTGTACTAAAACAGCTGGACAGATTTTGGAAAGTTCAGAGCAGCAATGTAGAATTTGTTCGGTGAGTTTGTTACATTTTTGGCACATAGCTCTGATTGTGATTCTCATAATATTACGTGAAAAAGAATTTTGGGCGCACTGAATTATGAATTAGTGCAAGCCTAGCAAAATAAGACACAGCAGCTAAGTCAGCAGTTTAGGATAACTTCATTCTAATTTATTGTTACAGTTACAAGATTTTAATTTAAAAAATTAGATTTACTTAACTGAAATTAACCCCTTTACTCCCAAGAGTGCTGAGTCAAAATTGAGAAGGAATCTTTGAATTTCAATGTGAAGAATCAACAAAAACAAACAGTAAAACATGAAAGTGCTGCTTGACAGCTTACATTTGAATGTTCACACAAGAGTTTTATCCAAAGAAATTACAACCACATAAATTCCAATCAAAACCTGACTCTGGGAGCAAAAGGGTTAAATACCATTTGTATCATCATCATCCAAAATTAGATGATTCATTTAAAGCTAGCTAGACTATTTTTCGACTGATTCATTGCCATAAACATAATTCAAGTTACTGTATAGGAATGAACAGATTTTATTCACAATTTGTGTTTAACCAAATTTAATGATTGATTAGGACTACTTTATATGAACAGCTGTAACTGAGGATAAGTCTAATATGAAGTTTTCTAGAAAAGAGAAAGAAATGAAATTGCATCCAAATATTACTACATGTTGATGTTACCTAATATACAATCAAAAATATTTTACACGTAAACCTGAATTGAGCATGTAAACAAATTTCCTTGAATACTTGAATTTTTAGTTGGGATTTTTGAATTTTTTATTTTATATTAGTTGCCTCAAATTTTTGCTTAAAATTCCCAGTAATTTTTAAACATTCCTAGAAATTCCTTAAAAATTCTGAGAATTTCAGGCAAGTTTTTAGATTTAAAGCCATTCAGGGAAAGTCGTTGGTGCTCTGAGTTGGAATTCCTTGGAATTCCAAGTCCTGTTGGCTATTAACTAAGAATATCTGGGAATTTCTAGGTTTTTAGAACCAGAGTTGTTTCAGTTAGAATTCAAAGGAATTCCCAGTCCAGATTTACCGTGCACAGTCACAACTCTTATTCTGAGGAAAAATACCTAGGAATTCCAAAATCCATTTTGCAAGGGTAATATATCATTGTCGCAGGATTGTTATTATTACCATTATCATTTTTTCTGCATGACTGCAAACGAATTAGACTCATGTTAGTAAGTTTGTTTGGATGATTTACAATAACTTCATCTTCTCTCTCCTGAAATGTAAAATTCCTTTCTGTGATGTTGACACAGCGCACCTAATGCATACAACTTTCATTTCAACAATAATAACATCTACTAACTCAGATAAAAATTGACATTTAGCGTTGATTTGAGGCAGGGTTAAGGAAAGGTTCCCTGTTTATTGAGGAAATCATTATCTTGTTCAACTTTCATGTTTGTGTGGCACAGAGTGGCATTGGGTCCTTTCACTCATTTCCCATCATGGGTTGAAGACTTGTGTTACGTTTTCAGAGTTAGATTGTCTTTTTCAAAGACTTTGTAAGAATATGTGTTATTTACTACTAATAAAAAATAATAAGCTCTCACAAAAAAGGTTAAACATATAATACAAGCTGAAGTTTTGCTCTGTCCTCATATTTTTCATCACTACAGTTCTTGCAAAATACTGCTACTGTCCAATATCCAGCTATGTCATATATTGTGCAACAATCCTATATGATGTATGGATTTTACTGTGGCACATGTGTTTGTAAATTTAAAGATGGCTTGTTTTTCACTTTTAAAGCTTGATGATTTCAAATTTTGGTACTATCATCTGTTGAAATGACAAGGCTAGGCCGGCATTACTAGTTTAGGGTTTTATTACACTGTAGTGCAAAAGTACATCTCTTTAAAGTTAATTGAAGCTTGAATATTTCCTCCAATATTCCCTTTTTACTTCACTACTTTCTCTTCTTACAATATAAATTTCCGCACTTTCCAACAAGAACAATAAAATAGTTATAAGGAGTCAAATGTACTTCATTATTGAGAAATGATCATCACTCAACAATTATAACTTTTAACAACATTGATCTACATCAGACATGACTGCATCGTGAGACAAACGAAAAACTTACCTTTTTATTGATATAAAATGCTTATCACACCATGTCTACTTATAACGGAGCTCGCAGAGCGTAGCCCCCGTGCGGGGAAAAAATGCGAGCTCCGCTTTTAGGCTCGGCTAAATCTACATATTACAAAATGGTAGTAGTAACCTATAAAGCCCTAAAAATATGGACTTATGACCGTTCGAGCGTCCGTACAAGGTGCTACTTTTAACATGCGTGGTCAACTGTACCGCAGGCACGCCAACGCCACGGCTTTGTCCAGTAGTCCAGTGGTCAGTGCACTGGGCTCCGAGTCGGACGATCTGGGTTCTAGTCCTGGCCGGGGCAAGGCGTTGTGCCCTTGAGACGTTTTTTCAGTGATCATCTTCGAGTACTTATGCGACTGTAGGTTTCTGTTCACAAGAATAATGCCCATAGTTATTACTACCTAGCAGTAATCCAGTAAAATTTAAGTAAGGTCTTATGCAGTTAGCCTCATTCTTTCTGAATCTCTTCAGTTGCCTCCTAAAGAAAAATTTGTCACGGAGGAATAACAGGAGTTGTACAGATCCGCAAACACTTTTTAACTTTTGAAGGGACGGCAACAGACAGTGAATCTATAGTACATTCTACGTTTATTCACGCTCTCTCGCTGCCACCAGAGATGTTCACTCGACCGCGACAAGAAGCAAATGAATCAGGGTCGGCCAGGGGGGGTAGTGGAATACCAATATACCCGAAAAAAAATCGACAAAATACCCCAAAATACCCCAAATTCCTCCAAATATACCCAAAAATAATCGAAGCTTTGAATACTTTATACCTGAAATTCAAAGAAAGTGATATACTGAATACCCATATTTAAGCTGCAATATACCGTATACCCGATTTAAAACGCCCCTGAATACCGAATACCCAAAAACCCTGGCCGACCCTGATGAATCGCGTTTAGTTTTACGACCATGATGCAACGCAATCAGAGTGCGCACACCGCCTGATACTCTTGAGAATATTGAAGGAACCTTTCAATGGCATTTTGGTGAATATTTCTAACAGCTGGGCATTTAGTCCATTTGAGACCGAGCCCGGCAGTCTAATCAGAAGCATAGAATTTCCAAGTTATCGACAACCGACCGATATTATAGTAGACACAAGCTCGGAGAATCATATCAAACTCACGGGGTACAAATAGTCTTAACATGAATATAGTGACCACGCCCACTTCAACGCCCCACTCAAATCGAGTGTAATTTTCGAACATTTTACCATCGTGCGGATTCTCTACGGAAAAAGCACTCAATGTACCTCTGAAATATTAAACTATAATATTGTGGCTTTCTATTCCGCTAATTTTCTAACTTGAAGGTAAAGTTTTTCCCTCGTCATTTTAACCTTTTCTCCGAGCGGTTGCGTGAGAATTAACAAGGCGTTTTTGTTCAAAACACAACCGAGCGAAGCGTCTTGGGCGATATCCCTTTTACGCAAGCGCAATTTAAAAATGTACCGCCAGAATCAAAAAGAGGAACAAATTTCCTTTGTTTTGATATGTAAAGTGTCGAACAAAAAGCAGATTTACCCTCGTCAAATGGCGTTTCAAAACAGCTGTATCTTCCTCCTTTTGATTTTTTCCTGTTTTGTGAGCGTGAAAGCAGTAGGAGAGGGATCGGGAAACTCAGAAGGCACTTCGAGAATTAATCTGCCATTGTTAACTTACGAGACAAACAAGTAAGATTTGTGAAGTTCATCGCATTATGAAGTCTAAATAAATGCCTTTTTTAAGCTAATGTTCGCTGGATTTTTCGTAAACTTCCCTGATTAATTTTTCGTTTCAGCTTACTAATCTATCCTATTTCAAAGCAAAGAAGTTTTCAGAGAAAACCATGAGTCGGTCCTTTCAATAATTGTAAACAAAGTGTTTGAGCAATCAGGTTTACGAGGTATAATAATCAATAGCCATATATCAGAAGTCTTCAGAAAGAAAATATTCTGTTTTCAGAAAGCTGTCAAGACTAGTAACCGTGGCAATTAAATGCACTTCTTAGCAATTTGGAAACGGGCCCTCGGTATCGATTTAAGGGGTGTTACAACGAGGTTGATGTACATCAGCTTAAAGATGAGAACAGCCAGTTGAGGGGAGAAAAAATAAAATTAGAAGAATCGTTGGCACAGGAGAAGGCAAAGCGATTGCGAGTGGATAAAAAAGCCCGAGAAGCTCTCGAGAAAGCTGAGAAGAAAGGGGCCTTCTACAATAAAAAAATTATTCAGTTGGCCAAAAAAGTGATTACAAATGGGAAAAAAGGTAGAGGCCCAGCTAAGAAGAAGTTTAATGACTATTCTAAGCACCATCAAAAGAGAATTAAAAACCAACTGAAGGAGGAGTGCCAAAGTACACTCTCCTTTCTTGGGCTGTACAATTTTGTTGCAACCAAAATTGAAGTCCTCAACACTGAGACTAATCAATATGAAACTTTCAATCTTTTTGGAGAGGGAGAGCTGCCATTTACAGAGTCTGACCCAAAGGCCCCTAATAATGATGACATTGATAACATAAATATGTGGCTCTACCTCAAAGATAAATTCATTAATTCAAATGAGGCCTGGCATGAAATTGCCATTAAGACTTATGATCTCCCCTAATATATATTCCATCAAGAAGCAAATTAATGAACTAAACAGTGAATGGAACTTGAAACCAACACCAGGAGATGCTGAAGGTGTTCAGTTAGGATTTGCAGAAAGCTTGCAAGAGCACATTGTTAGGCTTCAGAAGAATGGAGAAATCAATGATGGAGAAACTATTAAGATCAAGCTTAGTTGTGATGGTACAAATATTGGAAATGGGCTTACAGTTGTCAACTTCACTTTTACTATTCTCCATGAAAAGGATGTGGCAATGGGTGTGAAGGGAAATTATATACTTGCTGTTATAAAAACTACAGAGACATATGATAATCTGAGAGACAGCCTAGCAGACCTTCGAATGGAAATGTCAAACTTAAAGGAGATAAGTGCAAATAATTGCACCTATAAAACTGAATACTTTTTAGGTGGAGATTTGAAATTTTTAGCATTGGTATGTGGTTTAGGCAGGGCAAATGAGGATTATGCTTGTGTGTGGTGCAAGTGTCCCAGGGAGCAACGGTGGGACACAAGCAAAACATGGTCAATTAATGACCCCAAATTTGGTGCTAAAACTGTCACCGAAATAGTAAGGTTTTCCACTGGAAAGAAATTAAACTGTAAGGCACAACCATTATTTGATTTTATACCTATGGACCATGTCATCATAGATACATTACATTTTTTCTGAGGATTTCAGATGTTTTGATTGGCTTGTTCATAAGAGAGCTGAGAAGAAGTGATGCTATTGAGAAAAAAAAAAGCCTCTGATGGATTCCCAAGGGATAAATATAAGCACATGGCATGTTATGAAGAATTTATCAAAAGTATGGGAATCACTTTTAATTTTAGAATCAACAAAGAGAGCAAAAAGCTAGAATATAGAGATCTTACTGAACCAGAAAAGTTGAAACTCTTTCAGAATATAAACATTCCAACCTATGCTTGTCCCTCATTGCAGTCGAAACAAAGACATACAAGTGATCTGGGCTAAATTTATGGACATAATTGGTGATTTGAAGCTAGATTTTACATCTGAAGAGGGTATTCTTGAACTGCAAAGAAATATCAAATCATGGTTTGAGCACTTTCTCAAAGTTTACTAGGCAAAAGATGTCACTCCCTACATGCATGCACTATGTTATCATGTTCCTGAGTTCCTGTAACTTTATCAGAACATAGCATATTACACACAGTAAGGCTTGGAAAAATACAATAGTAGAGCTTCTAAAGATTTCTTCAGATCCACAAATCACAAAGGGGTTGATGCCCTCAAACAACTGTTTCTGAAGAAAAACAGGATTCAGTTCCTGGAGGCAGCAGGTTATGAAAGGGTTAAGAACACCTACAACGATGAGCTTGTATTCAATGATTGGACTTCTTTGTCCCAGCCAATACTTGATAGTTCCTGGAATTACATAGGCAAAATCTTCAGCTACATTTAAAATTCTTTCATCCCACTTCAGCCCCAGATATGAATCAAGCACCCTATTTGACTCCAATTGGTAAACCATCTTCCCTCTTTGAAGAACGCCGGGCAAAACACTCCCAAGACCATCTATGAAAATATCTTGGTCAACATTAAGGTCTATGTTTATATCAGGGTCCTCTCGCCGTCCAGACCAAAGCTTTTTCTTTATTTCACAAGCAAGTTGGCCATGGAACGATTCTTTTCTATCCTCTAGAGAGTTTTCCGAGGGAATGAAAAGCTTTTCGATGCGAACAAACGGAAAATATCCAGATCCTCTATCGGCCCTGAAGGGTGTCCATTCATCGAAGCATGTGCCATAGCCAACGTAATGAATTTTCAACCTCTCTTGTGGATTTTGTCAACCTCCCTGATCTCAATATCATATACTTTTGTATCTTTCTATCGTGGATTCGCCTTTCTAACGGGGGTGTATGTTAAGTATTTATCGCAAAATCGCTTTGCTTTTTTTGATTCCCTCTTTGCCCTGTCCGCCATTTTAAAAATTCGCAACGGAGAGCATGCGCATTACGTAGGGTTAATGGTCGCGTACTCCTGGAACCGAGAAAAACAAATGTTCGTCGCGCTGGGGAAAGAGTTTGATATGTGTCCTCTAGAAAACCAAATAAATTTTCTGAACCGCTGGACATTCCCTAGCAAACATTTGATATTCTTAAAAAGTTTGAAAGAACCTTTCGGCGGAAATTGCGTGAAAAATTTTTGACTGCCGGGTATTTAGTGTATTTGAGACCGTGCCCGGCTGCGGGGAATTAAACCACAGCCTAAACACAAACATGGTTAGACCTCGCAAACGAAGATTCCATTTCATCGAAAGTGATTTGGACAAAGACTAAACAATTTCTTGAACTGTTGAGCCAAAATTTGAACTTTTTTGTGTCTTTAAGATGTGAAAGTATCATTGTGTATTACTGTTTTGATCGTACGCATTTTTTTTTTACCAAATGCAAGGTTTGAACAAATTATTTTAGCACTGGATGCGCGCGCTTTGCCTCTGCATAATTATGATAAGCTATCTCGTATTTTTTCATGTATGTTATTAATACGTAATCACATCACTTTTCTCGTGCAGTTTGGAATAAATAAGCACTTGTATATTTTTTCAAAAACCACAAATTGCATTTGCCCTACGGGCCCGTACAATTTTTATTTACTCGTGCTTCTTTATTCCATCGTGTGGTAACCTAAACAAACAATTGTTGGTGCGGGTAAAAGGAAGGTGCGAGTAAATACGATAATTTTAAAGGCTTCCAGTGTTCTGATCCTTCAAACTCTAATCCATTAGCTTGCTCCCCACAACAAACGAGACGTAGGTCCTTCATCAGCAGTGTAACCAGATTTATTCAAAGTAAAATGACACGCGAGACAGAACATTTAGTTTCGTTTTAAAACTATCAGCAGGCAAAAACAGAGATAATAAGATCCACTAGACATACTCTTCAGGAAAACCTGTGCTATAACTCATTCATTTCGCGCAGATTGCTCATTATAATAGGAGACTCAAATGCTCTCGATAGACGTCGTTGCAAATCGGAAAAATATCTACAAAACTCGATAACAGCTTTTATCTTGTTTGTACTCTTACTTTCTCATCTTGTCAGTTTCTCAGCCTGTTTCTTTGTTTAGTTCAAAAAACAATTCTCACTTATACGGGTAATGAACTTGAAAACAAACGAACAGCAGGCCTCAGAGCAATTCTTGCGGAAAATGATGCCGACATGTTTATTTTAGGGCGCAGCATAATTAGTGCGCGACAGGATATTCAATGCATCAGTGAAATTTTCTTAACTAGCACTGCGTTGATTTAAAGAGTATTTTCCCGATTCAAGTGATTCCTTCGACTCAGTAGACTTCAAGGTATCGACTTTTTTGAGAACAGATTTTTACAATTGGTATCATTCTCACTGAAACATCGAAAACAAAAAGTGTAAAAATTTATTAATTGCACGCTAAAGGGCCTCATGTC
Source organism: Pocillopora damicornis (assembly GCF_964200805.1). NCBI lineage: Eukaryota > Metazoa > Cnidaria > Anthozoa > Scleractinia > Pocilloporidae > Pocillopora > Pocillopora damicornis. The sequence goes on along the minus strand of NC_142672.1, from coordinate 26,488,917 downwards.
AACTAAAACAATTAAGGTACTTTGTGTGAGTTGACAATATTCTCTTGTTTTGGGGTGCGGGCTATCTGCCAGTGCGGGTAATCTGTTGAAAATTTTTTCTCATTATTGCAAAAATTGACCGATGTGGATAATCTGCCGCGCTGTTAAATGGCCGGAAACATTCATGAGTACCAGAAATGCCTCTGCTTTTCGCATGACAACCATGTAACATAACTAAGTAATCGTGCGGGCTGTTAAACACGTTAAACACTTTTTCCTTTTGCTTCCTCTATCCTTGATTCTGATTAGCCATCACAGGGGGTTAGTCCGATGCTTTTTGCCAATAACTCATTGAAAACCACTTCTTTACTTGGCAAAGCGCGAGCCTTCACATTCAAAGCAGGGAATATGTGATGAACTCTGTTGTCATTACGGTTGTAAACGCCAGCAGATGCTTCCCCGTAATGCTGACTTTTTCCTCCGTCACTCTTTACTTCCATCTGTAGGGTGGGCCACTTATATGAGTTGGGTAAACGAGATTGAGCTTTTTCGTAAAATTCGTAAACATCTGAAAACTTTTTACTTATCTTTTTAAGCTTTTTGTCTTCAGCAGCTTGTATGTCACGAAAAGAAATGCGGGTGTTTATACGCCAATGGACGATGAAATCTTCAAGATCTTTAACCAGATTACCTTCCACTTGTTTGAACTTCGAACCCGTGCCTTCCGAATCTTTGGTTTCCAGAACTCTTCTCAGAGGTTTATCCCTAGGTGGGTGACTCCACATGACGAAGTCGTCCGTCTTAAAACGAATAACATTTCTCTTAGTCGCCGTAATGGGTAAAAGAAGCCATTCCTTCCTTTCCCTGTCATACTTGTACACAACATGCTCTGCAATCTGATCCACCAGGTCAGCATTTCCATCTAGATGGGTTTTCTTATTTGACCAGACTTGAGAAATATGGACAGACAAGGGTTTGTTCCTCATGACACTTTGAGTAATCAACCAAGGTTCTTGTTCGATAGAAGAATAGGTATTTCTTGTAAATCCACTTTCGATGTATCGCGAAAGTAGCAACATTGTAGAAAGTTTTGTCGTTGATACTGCCCAACATATCTCTGAGTATGATGGTTGAAATTCAGTTGTCGGCCATTCCCTTTCGATAAATGACTTTGCTTTGTCGCAGTCTTCATTGTGCTGGTCGTGAACGAATTTTCTAGGCTCACACGAGCCTTCCATGTTCTCTTCCATCCAAGGGGTTAACTGAGGAGTACTCTCTACACTTCTTTCGTGCTCTCGCCGCTTCACGCGTGCTTTTCGACGGAACAGAGCACAGTCAATCCTTCTGGGAGTTACTACATCACGGGCGACGAGCGGGGATAGAAAAAACGACCCAAATATGAGCGGTCAGCGGTGAAATACTTTTATAATTCATATAGAGACATATAATTTGTTGTTCCAGAGACAATCGTGTTGTAAAGCCGAAATGTTAACAGTTTACTTCACAGTTTAAGCAATTTTTCAAAAGTGTTGATTGAACTCATATCTTTTACTGCTTTAATAAACAATGGAGGCTTCGGAGAGGGAGTCAGTGGCATTTGGAAAGGCACCAAGAATAATTATATATATGGTTTGTAGCTAGCTGCGTGACGTGCGTGACGAAAAAAAAGTATCATGATTTCCGGTTGTCAAAAATGTCAATCAAATTTGGCAGGAACTTGGTTTTCGCACTGTAGTTTGCTTTTAATGGAAGATTTTGCCATGGATGAAGACCAAAAGCCAACAATGTTAAGAGATTTAGAGATCGACTTTTTGAAAGAGCATCTCAATGGCTTTTCTGTTGAAGGCAATTATTGTTTTGGATATTTCGAGGGAAACAGAGCAGAGATGGATGATCTGTTAGTTTCATTTCAGGCATTGAACTCCACGTGTTATGTACTTACAGAAAGCCATTCAAAAGAGAAAAACCACAACAGATTTTCCCAAACAGGTATATAATCTCTCAGTGTTTTAAAGTGCACAGATCCCGGTTTCCTATCCTGACTCTCCTAATTCAGGGATAATTTAATTGAGAAGAATCGCCGTCTTTCAGAGTTTATGGTAAATTTCTTCAAAGGCAGTCTTACGCGATTTGCGAGAAGCTGCGTCTGAACTACCTATTTATATTTCATTTTAGTTTCTTTGTGTTTGTTGTTATTGCTGTTGTTATTTTTTTTTATTCATTTATCTCTACCTAAAAGGTCTATTTGGTTTAAAAACAGCGAACAGTGGCTTTGGTGCAAAGGTTTGGGTCAAAGGTCTGGCTCTGATTAAAACCTTTACATGTAAACCGGAAATAAGGCATGTTGCTTAACAACTCTATCTGATTTCATTTGACAGCACCTCCCGTATTTGAAAACAACCGCGGAAATGTCCCCATACAGTTGTTTGGCCACCCCTTCTCAATCTCTAGCAGTGAAACTCGACATTGTATACATGGATCCACAAAGGTTGGTTACAATTACAGTAAATGGATTAGCAAACATTCAAATTTTAAGTAAAAAAAGAGATCAATCGAGAAATGATAACGGAAACTGAGAGTTAAGAGGTTGAATTTAAGCTTATTCAAATGGACTGATTAATTTTCTTTTTACGATAGCTGCGGCCAGTTTTTCCATGCAAGTTGTCTGGATGTGCCTTTCGCGGAGACGCTTACGCAACATTTCACCTGCCCTTAGGGTGGCTTCTTGTCAGCACAAGTAGAGTTTAAATTTTAAAGCTGACCATAACAACGAACCAGATGATGAACTTAATGTCATGTACAGACCTTAATTTGCAAGATAAGAAATACAGTCCTTGGTAGTCAATTAAGATAGATTTCCACGAGCGTCAATGGTGCAGAATCGTAACTTGATGGAGCCAACAGTGGACAACATCCCAGAATTCAAACTTTGTGATTTTTTTCTCGGCTTAAACGCTAAGTCAGTTGTTCAATTGAATAGGAAGAAAAACATTTCGAACGGAAAACAGAATTATTTGCACGTGTGAATCTTTGGAGAAAAGGTCTCCTAATCGAGTGGTCTTGATTGTAAATATTTAAGGAATGGTAAATACATTAGCCTTAACATGGCTGTTTCTCGAAGCTCAGTGTTTTCCTACTTGCCTTTTTTCCACGTGAATTGGGGGCGATTGAATAGATATAATATGCAGTAAAAGAACTTCAGCTGATAGAAATTTTAAATTTCTCATCTTAGGCTGTGGATACAAAATTCAAGTGAAAAGGAAGCCAACTGTGATTAATGCTTTGAACAAGTCAAGATACGTTTTTTTCGTCACACAACAAGTTACATAACGTTAATATCATTCTTCTTGATGCCTTTCCCGGTGTCACCAATGCCTTTCCCGATGCCTCCGTTGGTTAATAGAGCATTAAAAGTATTGTTCCAGTTAAAGCTTAAGGAGAATTGCTTAACTTTTTAAGTAGCGAAGTGTAACTTGGTAACATTTCGGCTTTACAACACGATTGTTTTCTGCAACTACAAAACGTACATTTAATTCTTCTTGGTACCTTTCGGATGCCACCGATGCCTTCATTGTTTATTAAAGCAGTAAAAGATATATGTACAATCAACACTTTTGAATTGCTTAACATTTTATTTAGCGAAGTAAACTGTTTACACTTCGGCTTCACAACACAATTGTTTCCTGATACTACAAATGATCTGTCTATATATGAACTATGAAAGTTGTTTCACCGCTGACCACTCGTATTTGGGTCGTTTTTTCTATCCCCGCTCGTCGCCCGTGATGTAGTAACTCCCAATCCTTCTCTGGTATTTCCTGATTAGTCATTTTTCCGCGATTTGAAAAGGCCAATCACAATTGGGTACTTGGTTGCCAAGCCTTTGATTTGGAGTGAGGCTAAAGGTAACTTTGTTGTGTTATAGACAAGTTTCAACTTAGCATATATAATAGCAACCCAATTTACATTTGAAAAGCAAGCAAGGTTTGTATCATAACTGTGCTCTGTTTTTTCCGAAAAATCTATCCAAATAAGTGCGTAAAGAAGGCCTTACCATTTGAAACAAGTTGCTTCTTGGGAAGTAGCTGTGCCTGACGTGTGTCATACAGCTGTACATGGTTAGATAACTTAAGAATCTTATCAAAAGAATACCAGTAGTTTTATTTACTCACCTTTTTGGCTTGAAGTTTTGACTGATACTGACGATGCAACCAGTTCCCTTTGGATGTCCAGATAAAATATTGTAATCATGATAGTTAATTTTAAAACACCATCACATCAGATTCACTATTTACATGTATGTATTGCTAAACCATATTTCCATACATATTATACTCCAAGCATGCAAACTCTATATTTTGTCACGCTGTTTTTTAATTGAAAATAAAGTGACCTTAACCCAGCCTTGACCATTAAGCTCACAATAAAACGATCGTTAAAAGATGATCTAAGTCTGACCTTTGAATAGGCTGAATAGCTCTTGCAAATACCCATCATTAAGCAAGCCGATTGCACCTTCCAGGTGACCTATGATCCATCAGAGATCTTAGGTACTTTTGAACTGAATAAATGGAACCATCCAACAAAGAGGGAATCCACAGTCAGAAGAGCTGGATGACGAAAAATTATTGTTGCTGGTTAAATGAAATATTCCACACGAGACATGAGATGATCCAATTGGGCCCGCCATTTTGGACGTGAAAATATTAAGACTGGACCGAGTTTCCATTCCTCCATTTAATCAAGCACACTCCTCCCTACAACTTGAATGTATCATCCTGCTCTTTTACTAATGCCATCATGCGTATTTAAAAGGGCTAGCAAGGCTATCAAAAGTATAGCCATAGATCTTCTCTTAACGGTCCTTTCCGTTAAGTTCACTTCATCTTTCATCAAGATGAAAATATAGAGACTTTGCATGCTTGGGAGTATAGTATGTATGGAAATATGACCTGAAAAATATGAATCAGAGGAAATTCAAGCGTCTTAAAAAGAGACTGTTATATCTAGGTGAGAACATCATCATTTGTGCTCTATGATGGGAACTAGGTTTTCAAAGAAAAAAAGTTATCTTTATTTTGCTAAACCTGGGTGTTTGTGGTGCTAATCAGAGGCCTTCCTAGAGCATTTGTAAGCTATGAGTCGAGGTGTTTCTAAATAATGACATCTTTTTGGCTTTTATGTTTTATTTTCACTCGCCAAATACAAAATAAAGGCGTCATGTCAAGAGTTTGGTCTGTTTATAGCATGAATTATGCTCAAAATTTCATTTTGCTTGGCCTTGAAGGACATGGATAATTTGTGCCAAAAACCTAACAAACCTTAATAAGTCAAATTTTTCTCAACTGATTTTGATAAATGGGTCACCAAAGTACATACTGCATTTGGTAAGGAAGTTATGCAAGAAGGCAGGTGAATGTTATGGTTTTTTTTAAAATGACAATTTTGGGTAATGATTTTGACTTCAAATTTGACCTAACTTTAGCCCCAAACCCCTCTCTGTCAAATTGCTTGAGAAGTTACATTTTTTAAATAAAAGCTCCACTATAGTAGGGTCCATGGTCAAATTCACTTGGCAGCACAATTTACCAATGGAGTTTTATAGCACTTTCGAAATGCCACTTGGAAGGCTGGATTGTGGTGCTCTACAAGCCACAAATGGGACCCCCCTGAAACTCCAGAACAAACAGTCAGAGAAGTGAGCCAAATCTGCTTTTGAAATATCTTATCACACCCAACTTTTGTGCCAAGTTTCGGCCAAATTGGCTGACCACCACTTTTGGCCCCAAGAACACTTTCTCAGACAGGGACACTTAGGTAAGTGCTGCTGCTATGAAAACAATTAGGTATTTTTCTCACTCAATTCCAATTTTGTATTTACAAAATACTAAATGTTGCTGTGGCAATATTTCAAAATAAGTCTAAATTTCTTAAATAAGTAATTTCTTGTTTTGGTTACCAGGGTGAACCTCAGTAGCCTTTTAATATAAAGTTTCTTCCCTTTGCTTGTAACATGAGTAAGAAAAGTGGGTCACATTCTTCCCAGTCTACAAAAACTCAGTCAAATAATTTTTGCTCTTGAAAGGACCTGTATTACATATTCCTGTGATGATTTGAAAGTCCTACTAACTAAACAGCAACCTGGGCAAAACTTACCACACCTCTCATGATGTTACCATACTGAGAAAATTGTTGCAGGATAAATGAGGTAGCAGCCGGTAGGAAACTAATTGAAAAGCAACAACAAATACAGAAAAGAGATAATAATTAAACAAACAAACAAACAAACAAAAGAAGAGATAGGTGCAAGATTACCCAAAATTCAGAACAATTTCATCCACAAAAATTGAGAAAATGTTAGTCAACTTATGGTCTTGGGATTATTTTAAAATAAAAATTACTTGATTAAGCAATAGATAATTTATCTTATCCAGGTACTGTTACCCAGCATTCATCTAGTATGTCATTACTTGATATCACCATTCTAAAATACATGTCATTAAATTGTACTCAATTTTTTTGCATCTGTTCTAGCTATCTACAACTTGCTCTGTTTGTACTTCAGTTTCAAATAAGAGTAAAATCACCATATGTCCTTGAATAACCAGACATGAAATCCAGCATCACAAAATCCTTTGCCACATGACATCCATATACAAGTGTCACATTTGATACTGATCACATAAAATGAATAAGAATATCTAATTTTACCACAATTGGCAGAATTGTTGCAATCTGATTGGCCATTTCACCACTGTCACTTAGAGTACAGACAAAGTTGCTTGCATTGATGTGTCATACAATGGCTACAGGTTGTGGGTCCACAACACTTTGACCACTGTGATGACAAATATCTTTAATGATAAACCACTGTGGATTTGTGAAATAGAAATGTCTAAAATTTAATAAAGTTCACTAACCCTTGAGTGTAGAATGAATCAATCTGTGTTGATGAAGACAAAGGACCATGCTGAGGACTGAAATGTTGCGAATCTACACCAGACATAGTGACATTACCACCCTAAGTAGAATTTCCAGAACTCTTTCTAACAGATGTCATAACAGCAGTGGCCATGGTCACATCCACTGGCTGTTGGAATAAATCATAATCAGCAGAAGTAATCAGAGATGGGTGAAGCAAATTTGATTCTTATTTCCTAATTGTTCAGAAATTTCAAAGCAATTGTATACTTTGCCAGGGTTAGGATTACAATGTACAATATTCATTGTCAGTTCTATTGTTCTATTAGTTGTATAATATTGAATAATACCTTTTTTAATATGTGGCAAATGATGAAGTGATATTCCATCAGAGATAAGGGGTGCTGGGGATTATTTCATAATTCAACAAAATGACACTAAGAGGCATAGATGACATCAGCATTTGCTTTTTTATCATATAAAACAAATAGATTCCATGTTTAAATGGGTATTTAGAGTAACATATCATCAGGAGATGACAAAATGTGGTAAGAACATCAGTGACACACTCAGCTGCATAGTTGTGTGCACTTTTTTGTTTTTCCCACATTTTGAGGGGGATCAGTGATACCTGTAGTCACTTCATGCTAAGGAAAAGTTCCAACGGGGGGGGAGGGGGGGGGAAACTTGGCTCAAAAACAGACTTAATCTTTTTACCTATTTTCTGTATTTCAGTAGCCATAGTTACCAGTTCTCCTTTGAAAGGGGACTTGGTGACATCTGAAGTTCTTGCATTTTAAAGTCCATCAGCAGGAGGTGCACTGATGGAATCTTTGGAAGTGCAACCCTCAGTAGATGATCAAAATAAAAAGTCGGAAATAAAGTATTTACAAAACAGGCAAAATGCATGATTTTTCATATACATTTGGCTTAATGAGAGGAAAAGAGAAAATTAGCTGCAGTATGGCTGCAAGATGTGAGGTATTTGTTTTACTTTGTTCTGTTTTAGTTTGGTTTGTAAAAATATACATGAAAAAATTATGCATGTCTCACTAGCTTAACACTAGTGCCTTTTTCATGTAATATGAGTCCAAAGTTGTAGTACAAATGCAAATTACAAATAGCGTGTGCGCGCCACCAAAATTTTGTTGGGCTTGGCTTTCAGTGGTGCGTTGTTCATGAAATTATTAACAAATAACTACATGATTTCATGCCGACATGCTAGCTGGTTATCAAAAATTTAGCCAATTAGAATGATGCATGGTCTGACCAGATCTCTTTCCAGTTTTTCCTTAGACGTCAGGCATTAATAGGGAGCCTTTTTATTATTAATTTTGTTATTCTTTACACTCTTTGAAATTTGTTGCATTATAGAATAGTCCATTTTACAGTTGTGTGCTTGGTTGCCAAGCCTTTGAACAGGAGTGAGGCTAAGGGTGACCTTGTTATGTTACAAACCTTGCTGCTTTTGAAATGCAAATTAATTTGTTATCATGCTAACTAGATTCTGGTCTCTAACACAACAAGGTCACCTTCAGCCTCACTCCAAATCAAAGGCTTGGCAACTAAGTACACAACTGTAAAATGGCCTATTGACCCACACAAGAGAAATGAGGTCAGTGTGGTTTTAAGAGAAAAGCAATTCAGTGTACAGAAAATGTACAACATTCCTTGGGCAAATTGGGAACAAAGCAGGAAATAAACCATTTCTTCCTCAGGTTTCTGCTGTTACAGTCCCCAACCTAGGTTTATTTCCTTTGCTGCTTTTCTTTAAACAGCCAAGGGACAACAACAAAAGATAAATACTTGTAGAAGCCTAAATGTTGTTTATTGATGTATCATGAGCACGATCATCATTATTGCTATTTTATCATTGTTGCAGGATTGTTATTATTATCCTTATCATCATTATCATTTTTTAATGTGTGACTACAAACGTTTTAGACTCATGTTAGCAAGGTTATTTGGATGAATTAAATTAGCTTCATTTTCTCTCTCATGAAATGTGACATTCCTTTTTGATTCTGAAAATGGTAATAAACCATCATTTTGCAAATCAGTCATCCATAGAGTATGAAACAGTTATTTATTTTGTGAAACTTGCTGCACACATCTTACACTCACCTGTCTTTTGGATGAGACACAGCACATCAAGTGTGCACAACTTTCATTTTAACAATAATAACATCTACTGACTCCAATGAAAATTGACATTTAACGTTGATTACAGGGGGATTAAAGAATGGTTCTTGGTATATTGAGAAAATCATTATCTTTCGTAACATTTTAATGAACATTTGTGTAAAGAGAGATGTTTATCATCTTGTCACAAGTGTGAGGACTAGAAAAGAATGCCAGAAAGACTGTTATGTGAGTTACAGATGTAAAGGAATGTCTGAGACACCCATGGTCTCTAATTCCCAACCACATTCTCAGAGGTATTTGAAGACACATGTTTCAGCCTTTTTCTCCTCAATCATCTTGGTGAATAACTTTCTTTCAGCAGGCAAGCCTGTTACCAACCTGATATCCACCCCTTGTGGAGAGATCAAAGATTTGCTTAATGAATTCGGCACTTTTTATTAGGTCTTTATGCGCATGCCCAGGGAGCCTCCTGACATCTCTGCCACCTTTCATTGTTCAACTGTTATGTTTGCAGCACAGAGTGGCACTGGGTCCTTTCACTCATTTCCCATCATGGGTTAAGACTTGTGTCACATTTTCAGAGTTAGATTGTCTTTTTCCAATTTCTCATTTTGTATTTAGTAGAAAAAAGGAGACTAAACGGAGATTGTATGTAAACATGTGCCTTATTTACTACTATTACAAAATAATAAGCTCTCGCAAAAAAGGTTAAACATATAATACAAGCTAAAATTTTGCTCAGTCATATTTTTCATCACCCTACGTTTCTTACAAAAATACTACTATCAAATATCCACCTATGTCATATATTGGTTAACAATCCAATACGATGTATGCATTCTACTGCTGCACATGTGTTTGTAAATTTATAGAGGGCTTTTTTCACCTCTAAAGCTTGATGATTTCAAATCTTAGTACTATCATCTGTTAAAATGATAAGTCCTAGGCCACACATTACTAGTTTGGGGTTTTATTACAATGTAGTGCAAAAGTACATCTTTGCTGAAGCTTGAGTATTTCCAGCTGATATTCCCTTTTTTTCTCTTCTTGCAATCTATATTTTCACACTTTTCAAAAACAACTCAAACTGGAAGCTTTTCATTTCCTCTTTAAAGATTTGAGTTATTGGGAGTCAAATAGACTTCACTGTTGAGAAATGATCATCATTTCTCAATTTTAACTTTTAATAATAATGATAAACTGCTTCCTATCACACATTGTCTACTTGTAACATAACATGCTTAGACTTGAAAAAAATGCATGTTCAAGGTAAATTTGCTTTTTTTGAGTGATCATTTTCAAGCACTTAGGTGACTGCAAATTTCTGTTCACAAGAATCATGCCCATAGTTGTTACTACCTTGCTGTAATGTGTGTTTCCAGAAAATATCCATACCCCCACCACGGAGGGAATTTCATATAGGACCGCCCCACCCCTTTGGATTTTCCATTTTGGGGTAGCAGTGGTAGCCCCCCCCACCCCTCTGGAATTTCCAAAGAATTTTCTACCACCCCCTATACCCCCTGGAAATATATTTTTTTCTCGTAGCAAACAACAAACAAGAGGGACTTGTGATTTTGTCGCGTGTATATTCGAGAGATGGCGTACACGCGCAAGGTAAACGTCGCTAACTAGCTTAAACTTAATGTTTGCTTTATTTTTAAATACAATACTTATCCTTAAACATTTAACACAGTATTCTCAGTACACGAAAGGAGAAAAAAACTGTACAAGTCGCAACAAAACACTTTTGAACTGAACTTTTGAAATGGAAACGTTCGAAATCACATTGAGCAACGTAAATTTGTACAAAATTGTGTCATAAATAAGAGAGCAAAAGAGAAAACCGAGTCAGCAGTAAGTTATTTTGAACTCATCTTTCCAAATTCCAGCCTCTAATGCAAAATTTCTTCACACAAGCATTGATTCTTGTTAACAGCGGGTCGATAATTTCGTCCGATTGTGCATAAACAAACCTTGGCTAGTTACCAGTCCCACGCGCATATATACAAAGCCCTGGATCCTAATGTTTCTCAATGTTACTATCAATTGTTTTCTACTACGGTACGACTGTACTTATCATTCATTGTAACATCGCAAGCAAGTAAGCCATAAAGAAATCGTCAAGTCTCCTACACATTATGATGCAACGGAATTAAGCTCAGTGCAGATCAAAATTAATAGATGGCTGGAGTCAATAAGGGGTAGTGAATGGTAAATTTATGCGAAACTTTGCGAGACGGCGAGACCAGCGTTTTTTTTTTTTTTTGCGAGACCGAGACAGTTATTTGTAAATTTTACGAACGCGAAACGTGTTATGACCGAGGAAAATCCCTAGGTAACCACTCCTGTTGGTTGTAATCTTTGGAGACTGGTAACGAGTAATGGCGGCTCCGTTCGAAAAACAAAGTGATTCTCTTCTTTATTTGATGTTATTTATGTTCCAAAGCGCTACAAGGATAAAAGAAAACTTTCTTTTGCTGCAGAACTGTTAGAAGCATCGTAATTTAACAACTTAAACTTCAGAACGTCCCACTAAAGTAGGTAAAAGGCGCCAATTGACATACGAAGAAAGTCGATCGACTTCCTACCCTCTGGACGAAAATTTCGCCTCTTACCCCCCATCCCCTCTGGAATTTCCTGGGACTTTGACCCCCCCACCCCTCTGGAATTTCCAATTCCCTCCGCGGTGGGGGTATGGATATTTTCTGGAAACACACAATCCAGTAAAATTCAAGTAAATGAAAGGTATTGTGCAGTTCACCTCATTTGGTCTAGTTTGAATTTTTCAAACAGTTGTGGCATCTCAGTGATAATTTGATACTAGAGGCTTTGTATATTGAGTGAAAATTTGGTGCAACAGGCATTTTCCTGTTTGGGTATGTATATTATGGTCTTACTGAAAATACATGCTTGCTTGATTGAAAAACCTTTCCAAGTGAAAGTAAATTATCCCTGCTGTATTGGCCCTGAACAGGACATACCTAACTCATTTGTAAAAGGTAAGGAAAAAATCTAGCCCAAGTATAAAATTGACCCTTTTTCAGATGACGAAGACGAAATATACCATAATCCATGAGGATTATTTCTAGGGCACTCTTTTTTTTTTTTTTCAATAAGTCATTGTGCCATTTTACTTGTACATTCTATTTCTATAAGTTGTAAAAATGCTTACCAATTTTGACAATTTTACAAGAAAAATTCGATTTTCTTTTCATTTTTTAAAATTGTATTGGCAATGAAATATGATACCGTAATTTCCGGCCGAAAACCCGCGGGTAATGTGTTAATTTTTCCACAAACAGTTGCTAGTGAGGGTCACAAGAGGGTGCGGGAAATACGATAGTTTTGAAAGCTTCCGGTATCGTTTTAAAACTATATGCAGGAAAAAAGAGATACTCTTCAGAAAACCTATGCAATAACTCATTTACTTCGCGCAGATTGCTCATTGTAATAAGAGACTTAAATGCTCTCAATGAAAAGCGATGCAAACCGATAACATCTTCAACACTCGATAACAAAGCTTTTATCTTGTTTGGACTCTTACTTTCTCACCTTGTTTCTTTGTTTTTCACTTACACGCGTAATGAACTTGAAAATAAAAGAATTTAACTGTAAAAAAAAGCAGGCTTCAGTGCAATTTTATACGGAAAATGATGCCGACATGTTCATTTTAAGGCGCCGCATAATTAATGCACGACAGAATATTCGACGCATCAGTGAAATTTTCTAAGCCAGCACTGCGTTGAGTTAAAGAGTATTTTCCCATTTCAAGAGATTTCTTCGACTCAATAGGTCTTGAAATATCGACTTTTTTTTAGAACAGATTTTCAGTGTTATCATTCTCACTGAAACAGCGAAAACAAAAAGTGTGAAAATTTATTAACTGCACGCTACAGGATATCATGTCAACAAAAACAATGGAGTAGCTTTGTGTGAGTCGACGATATTCTCTTGTTTTGGGGTGCGAGCTCTCTGCCAGTGCGGGTAATCTGTTGAAATTTTTTTCTCGTTATTGATCGATGCGGGTAATCTACCACGCGGGTAAATGGCCGGAAATTACGGTTTTAATACATTACCATATGGTCTGAAGTACCAGAAATGCCTTTGCTTTTTGCATAGCAACCATTTAACATAACTAAGTAATCGTGAGGGCTGTTAAACACTGTAACATCATTTCGCCTTTCTCTCCTTGTTCCTCAAGCTTTCTATTCCTGGATTCTTTCTAAAGCCATCGATACGGTATCGAGGGTTAGTCCGATGCTTTCTGCTAATAACTCATTAAAAACCACTTCTTTACTTGGCAAAGCCATGCGAGCATTCACCTTAAAAGCAGCGAATATGTGATGAACTTCGTTGTCGTAACGCTCGTAAACGCCAGCAAATGTTTCCCCATAACGCTGAATTTCTCCTTTGTCATTCTTTACACCTATCTGTAGGGTGGGCCACATATACGAGTTGGGTAGACGAGATTCCTCTCTTATACTTTTGTAAAATTCGTAAACCTCTAAAAACTTTGCTCTTATCTCCTTAAGCTGCTTGGCTTCAGCAGCCTTTTTCTGATCATCACAAAGGTCGGTGTTTCTACGGATGCAGATCAAATCAGTAAAAAGGTGACCTAGATAACCTACTACTTTATTGAAGCAATAGCCATGTTCCGGAGCTTCTATTTTACTCAGAACTATTCTCAGAGGTTCATCCCTGGGTGGGTGGCTCCACATGACGAAGTCGATCGTCTTGAAAAGAATAACATTATTTTCGTCTGCCACAATGTCTAAAAGTTTCCATTCATCCTTTTCCCTGTCATACGTGTACACAACATGCTCTGCAATCAGATTCACCAGTTCACGATTTCCTTTCTTATGGATGGTCTTCTTTGACCAGATGTTAGAAATATGGAAAGACAAGCGCTCGTTCTCTTCGATATCTTGATGAATGAACCAAGGTTTCTGTTCATCAGGTGAATCGGTGTCTCGTTTAAAGGCAGTTTTCGAGTCTATCGAGAGTAGCAATACTGTAGAATGTTCTGTCGTTGATACTGTCCAACGTATAATTGAGGCTGATTTTCCTCTAGATTCTGCTTTCGGCCATTTTTTCTCGATAAATGCAGGTGCTGCTTTTTCCCAGTCTTCTAAATGTTGTCGGTAGACTGATTCTCTGAGCGTAATCGTGTTCTCTTCCATCCAGAGGGTTAACTGAAGAGTACTCCCTACACTTCTTTCGTGCTCCAGCCGCTTCTTGCGTGCTTTACAACGGAACCAAGCGGTGTGTGCACTTTGATTGCGTTGCTTCATGGTCGTAAAACGAAAAGGGAGTTATTTGCATCCTGTCGCGGTCGAGTGAACATCTCTGGTGGCAGCGAGATAGCGTGATTAAAGGTGGAATGTACTGGGAATTTACTGTCAGTTGCCGTTCCGTTCCTTCGAAAGTTAATCAAAGGGCTCTCAGCCGGATTTCCAGAAATTGACGACATCCTGCCCCCGCGAACTAATAGTCATGCAGGGTAAAATTTCCGCACAGCCCCATCCTAAATTATGCATTCAGTTCTTGAACAGAGAAAACAATAACAAAAACAATACATTTCCTCTGGGAAAACAGATTTGTTTTTCAATAGTATGGGGCTGTGCGGAAACTTTACCCCATGCGGTTGCGCTGAAACGTTAAATGACATGCTCAAGAATCAAGTTGCCAAGACGGCTCCCTCTTGAGCGCGTGAGCGTAAATTACAAACGGTTGAACGAACTATGCTCCGCAGATCTTTTGAATGAGCCTCGAAAGAAAAAAAGAAAATCAAATTCTAATATGCTCGTGGTGGAAAGAGTGATCAGCAAAAGACAGGGGAAAAAGGTACGTGAACTTATCTGTGCGTGCATTTGAGTTGCCAACCGAACATTAAACAATCGCTTTCTTGTTATCCACAAACTGAAAAATTGTTGCTGCTCATCTCCATTGGATAGGGAACCGAATATTTCATAAAATGGAAGAATTGGCCCATTTGGACCTGTAGCTAGGAGCCACTGGAGAATTTAGATTGCCTTGCAGTAAGGTAATTATAAGAGACGTGTATCTAAATTACAAATATTATTTTAATGCATCAACATGAACTTAGCGGGAGTTTGTAATTATAATAGAAAAGGCTGTTTATTGAAAAATCTTTTGTAGCTGCAAGCTAACTTTTACACTGTATACGTATTTTTTTAAATTATATCTTTATATTGATAATGGTTTTGCTGTGAACTTGTCTAATATTTTTAAATAGTAATGAAATGTTTGACAATGGTTGGTAAATAAGTGTTTTTTAGGCTAAAACAAATTGAATAAAGTTGTTTTTATAAAGTTAACTAGAAGTATCTTCTTGTTTCATAATGACCTTTAAGTACATATGGGTTTTGAATATTATTTTAATCACTGTTCATCAAAATTTCAATTAATTCTGCTTTCTTTAATTTTGATGTTCCTTTCACCTGCAAATTTTGTGATTTGATGTTCTGTATAAGCTCTTTGATTGTCATTTTTTCATAATTTGTTCTTGTGACTTCACTGGTGTTAGAAGCAGGTGGTTCACCTTGAGATTCACTGGCACCCCCCCTGGAGTGCTTTCTTTTCTTCCTTGAATCAACAATCCCACTATACCAGTATTCTTTGTTTTGTTTTTCATATTTTCTCTTCTCCCTTTCACAATGATGAAGGACTTGTTGTCTTCCCTCTAACTGCAAAACATCCCTAGCTGCATCCCATTTGTTCAACTTTTGGAAAAAAATTTGTTTGGCATCATTGTCGTTGTTTTCAACACCCTGTCCAGTGGACTGCTTGAAGGATTTGTAGTTTTTGATGAAGCATGGGACATGGTAGCAGAGGGCATGCATGTATAGTGTCACTCTTGCTTTGTTGTACCCAACTCTCTTTTCACCAGGGGAGCAAAAGTGTTCAACAAACTCCTTCGATTTTTCAAATACTTAAAGGGAAAGGTCTTCATTTTCCTCTGTATCAGTGTTGATTAAATGGCAACGGGAATCAAAGTGCCTCCATATTTTTACTACCATCTCCTTTGTTTCAGGAAAAATGACATCTTTCTCTTGACGCTGTGATGGAAGTAGCTGAAGGAGTTTTTTCTTACCTGAGCCAATAACACTAGTCCAATCATAAGTCCCACTTCCCTTGCCATCTGCATTGGTTTTTTCCCACACAGAAAAGGTTATTCCCAGGCTATTAATTGTAGTAATTAGCCTTTTAAGATAAATCCCCTTCTCTTTTCTTTTTTTCAAAAAATCTGATTTGCTGTCCCTCTCCATGACCTCAGTGATAATACAGTCAGTCAATCTGTCAGTGATTCTCATCATTAGATAAAGTTCATCCAAAGTGACATGATCAAGGTCAATGTCAAACAAGGGAGGGTGGATGCAGCAAAACTTGGTTGAGCCTTGAAACTCTGTGATTTCCTGAAGTGTCCTCTTTATTTCTCCTGTGTTGTATCTATATCCTTGCTCATGTCCCATCTTTGAAGCTTGTGAATCTTGCACCACAAACAAGAATAATCAGATGTAGCCCCCTTTAGGCCCATGACCATTAGCAAAAATTTATAATCTCCTCCTAAGAACATCTCTATGCTGATTTCTTCACTGTCAACCTCTAACTTCCCATTTTTTAATGGCACTATTTATCTCACTGATGACATCTCCCATTGATGATTTTAGTGTGTCATATTTCTCTGGTTCATTAACTATGCATAATGTTCTGTTCCCTCTAGAGGACATTACCCTCTCCCCAGTCTGCAGTAATGAAAATGACAAAATCATGAAATTTGTTGTTCTGGACATCTTAGCTCCATCCCCACTAATTTTGATCTTTATAGGTTCCTCCCTTGGATGGCTTGGGTGAGATTTTAAATATTCCCTTATGTGGTCCTAGAGTGTGTCCACAAATGAAATCTGGGCTCCTGGATAGTTGCCTGGGACTTTCTCGATATGAGAGAGTTTGTTGAGGTCAGATCTCTTCTGTTTGATTAAATATGACCATGGTAGATCATTGTACAGAATAGTAAGTTCATGGTACATATCATTGCTCACACAAAATTTATCTAGCAAAAACAGAAGTTGCTCTAAATTTTCTTCATCCTCCTGACTGACCCTCTCGGTTTCATATTCAAAGGTATGGGCTCTCCCTGAATTAGACTCCTTGACTTTCAGACAAGTAAGTTGCAAGCCATGACTCTCAGGAAACCACAATGCTAAGTCAGCTCTGTCTTTTAGTTCTTTTATTCTTCTCCACCTCTGCCTTTCGCCTAATTGTGTTATTGTTTTCCCATAATTTGGAGAGGTAGCCTCGGTTAGTTCTTCTATTCTCTGGATATGTTCACAGAGTTCTCCGTTAAGGCTACTTATCTCTGTCTCCTTCCTTTCTGTGGCTGCAGCTATTTCTTTCAATAAACTTTCTTTTTCTTTCTCAAGATCTGCACATTTCTCGCGCCACTCAACTAATGCTGAATTAGCTTGGTGCAAATCGTCTTCCATTTTTCCCACAGACACTAGCTCACTGACTAAAATGCTAAGTTTGAGCATGCTAGTAATGAGTTCCTCTTTCTTCCTACTACCAGTTGCCTTCTTGTATTTGGAAATAACTGAGCTTGACTTGCACCTGAATCTACCCTGAATAAGAAACCCTGTCTCTCTGCTTATATGGAACCATTTGCTAGGGATCCAACTGTTCAACAGGTCTATCGCCCAATGTAAGGTAATCCGGATTCCGGAATCCAGGAAATTTTTGGTCGTGGAATCCGGAATACTGGGCATTGGAATCCAGAATCCCGCTAAAGAATGAATCCAGAATCCATTGAAATCGTATAGACGGCTTTCACGCGCATCCATGCATCCACGGTCATGCTAAGATGCAGACTGCAGACCGTGCAGACCGCGCTTTGTTCGCTGGAGAATTTCGACTGTTACAGCTCGCGAGAAACTGACAAATTCATTGATGACCTATCACCCAATCGACTTCGATACTGACATAGCCAAAGTTCCCTACTCAGTAACTATCGATGAGTCTTCTACACCGATTCAAAAACCTTCCCAGTAAAGTTCGATTTTAGCTTGCAGCACTTTCTTAACTGTAAAGTTCTTTGGGCTGTCTTCTGAAGATTCAGGTAATCCTTACCTCTAAGTCAACGTCACGGTCCACACAAATTACATCTTGCCGCGTGGGGCTAATCTGCATGAGCTCGAGAAACTTGACCCCGCGATTTTGTCTTACTAGATAACGCGAGCTCGAAAGAACCTCGTAAAAGTTCCTCATGTGGTGTCCAAAAATTGGAAACTGTCTCAACGTTACCGAAAGAGTAAGAAAATGGTGTATACACCTTAATCATATGTAAATCACATTTTTAAAAAAGCAAACAAAAAAGTGGCACAGTCCGCATGGTCTGCAGTCTGCGTTTTATCATGACCAATGCAACCACTGTAGAGTGCAGGTCACTCACGTAGTCGATGGGTGTATAAATTTAGAGGGACTAAAGATATTGTTTACATAATAACAGTATTCAAATCCCACAGGATATGCTTGGATTCCAACATGGCGACAGACCACACGTTTCCAATTACGATAAACTTTGAATAAAGATATATCTGAATACTAATAAAGACGGGAGAGGTATATTTCTAGGTCAAAATTTCGACATTTAAACATAAACCGCTTTCTTTAATATTTGGCTTCGGAATAACAAAATTTAAGGTTTCATAACGCACCATATCTCAGTGCAAATAAAGTAAGTTACAACCAGATTTTAGGGTCAAACAGGAAAGAATCATTAGAATCATTGCTCTAGAGAATTCATGGCCGACGTAATTTGATTTGACTTGGCTAACCTTATGAAGAAAAAGGAATTGAAGAAAAGAGAATCTCTCATTCTTGGAAAATTACCGTGTAAATGCAGATCTTTTGCGATTTTGCAAAGGTTTAAGTACAGTTGAGTTGGTTGAACACCGTTTTATGCGCAATCTCATAACGTCGAACATCATCGCCAATTACATATAGGAAAACAAGCTTTTCTTAGTTATAATCTGCGATTTTTTTGCGACATACACGGGGTGTTATTAAAATTATATTTCAGTTTAAATTTTTCGTTTCGTTGGTTTTTGTTTAAAAGGAAAGTTAAAAAAGTAATTTGAGATGATAGGGAAATATTTCCGAGCTGTTTTGTTGACAGTTCTCTATAAAGTCAATTTTGGATTACAAAAATTGGCCACCTTTTCCCAGTCAGAAAATATTATGCTGTGCTAAAACAACTTGTTAGTCCAACATTTATTTAAAAATTCAAAATGATAAGCAATGATTTGAACTATTAGTTCTTTTGATTCCGCTAAATCACTTGAAGAACCTGGAGCAACCTGAATGAAAGAAATATGGTACGCCTCTTCAGAGTTGCTAAAAAGATGTAGAATGAATGGACATTGGACCTAAGAGACGGACAGTCTCAATAGGTATTCTTAGAAGAAAAATTTATGCCTTGATTTGCTGTAATATATTTCTTGTAATTACCAAATGTTGTTATGGAAAAATGACTATACAAACATGCATTCACACAACATGTCCTTCAATAACGAAATCCGCCATTGAAGTTATTTTTAGAAGACGAAATGCAAAAATTAGGAGCAAACCAGAAATTAAAATCTGGAATCTTTTATGTTCTGGAATCCGGAATCTGCGCAGGTAGAATCCGGAATCCAGCATCTGGAATCCGGAATCCACCGCTTGGAATCCAGAATCTAATACTGTCCTGGATTACCTTACATGGGGCGAGGTCTAGGTAATCGATAGAATTACCCTGATCTTCGTTTTCGGTAACCATGCTATACCATCGCCGTAACAGAGGGAATCTCCAAAGCTAAAGCTATAGCAAAGCGATCAATGTTTTGCTGTCTTGTGTAGGAAAGCAGAGGATTTACAACACTTAATTAGTGATCGATCTTCAACCTTTCAATCTCACTGAGAAAAGCGGACATTTTTGTCGAAGGCAAATTATATTTCTTAAAGGAAGACAGAACCGAGATTCATTAAGGAGCCTCCGTATAACTGTTCAGCATTATTCCCCTCTAAAAGGCCAGGTAATCAGCCTAAAATGTCGTTCGAATGAGAGCAAAAAGCACAGGGAAAGCCTTCGTTTCTTCGAATGGATCCTAGTGAAATGTCTAATTTCCGGTCTCCTTGGACTGCCACAGTAATTTTGAAAATGTGCTTTCCTCAAATAAATTTGGCAGAACGCTGGAAGGCTTACGGACACGGATTTTTGTAGCCTTTGAAAATGTAAACATTTAGCAAAATTTTAAGGGGTAGCACCTTACATTCGATGTAAACAAAGTTTGCTGGAGGGCATAAAGGGTAGGTCACTTGACCGTTTTGCGCAAAATTTAGAGCTGTTGAGGGGCTGTTTTATGGCATCTACAGACGCAGAGTTGGCGGATCGTTTGTTGCCTTGATGTACAAAATAACTACTTTCGTAAATTTTGCAGTAGGTGCTTTCCTCATTGGGAGGACGGCAAGTGGTCAGCGAGCTACTCAAATATTATAAATTTGCTCTTTCTGTTGTATTCCATACATTTTACTATTTCATGGGTGGCCATTTTTAAAGGGCCGACGGAATCTCCGTCCGCCATTTTGTCGTCAATTTCTGGTAAAGTTGGAGCCAGCTCATTCATGTTATGGCTTTAGTTTGTATTGATTTCTTGGACTTGTTGAATATAGGTACAGTTGAATTCGGTTTATGTGAACTTTCAAGTCTTATGAAATAAATCCTCTCTTATTTTTGTACAGTTGTGTGATAAGAAAACTTGTGCGTTCGTCGTGATGAGAATTGGTTTTATAAAATAATTCAAATAGTACGCGCGCTCTGATTGGCCATAAAACCATTTTACATGAGCGTATGTAAACACGGTTTTCGTTCCTCTTTCATTATTTATTTTATTTTTCCTACGCTTATCTCGTGTTCTCCCAACCCTATGTAAACACGGAAACCATTTTACATGTCTTCAGTGTGGGCTGGAGGTAGGATGGGCAGAGGTCATTAGGCAGACAGTATCCTTTTTGTTGGTGTGTGTGTGTGGTTGTGGGGTGGAGAGTGGGCTGGGTGGGCATAATCAGGCATCAAATATTCCTCTAGCAGCAAAATATTGGTAACCCTCATCTTTCACGATCATTTGCACTATTGTGAAATATTCCTTTCCCGTTTCTTGATATCTTTTGTTTCTCACAAAGCGGTCATTGTATTTGATTTTTAACAAAGCGACCATAATAGTTCTTAATAGAATCTCAAGCCTTCATATGATCTGACTTCCAAACGTTATTATGAACGATTGTGATCAAGAGACGGCAAGGAATATTCCACATTAGTGCAAATAATCGTGAAAGATGATCGCGGAAAAGCGATTGCGTGACGCTCGGTAAGTTGTAAGATGACATGTTATCACGTAACAGACGAAATACAGTATAAATCCTCAGTCTGCATTCTGTACCCAGTCTGCAGTCTGCATTTTGTACCTAGTCTATATTTTGTACTCGGTTTGCAGTCTGCATTTTGTACTGACTGGATTGGTATTGCTGTTTTTGTTCGAGCGAGCCTCAAGTCCGGACCGAAATATTGAAGCTCAGCAAAAAACTCTAGTGAGACTATCTTGGCCGCTATTATTGATATGTGGACTGTATATCGAAGAGCTCACGAGGAAAAGTACAATGATGGAGCAATGATTACTTTATACCAACTGAAGACGAACGTAAATGCGCGGCTTACCAATAAGGCTACCTCTGATGCTCTTTTGCATGGTCACAGTGTGTGTTGAAATGAACCCGCTGTGGGTCCCCTAGGTGTGAACATTTCGGCTTCTCGATTCAAGTTGCACTTTCAGAAGTTCGGAAATGTGATTTGAGGTTATTATTTTTATTAAACCATATAAACATTTTATTTCTTTCCACGTGAGTTTCTGAGCTTCATCGAAATTAATTTTGACTTTCACTAGGAGGGGAGGGGTAGCATGCGAGACTACTTCCGTTCACAGTCCTCAATGCAACTTCCGTCCACGGAATACAACTTCTGTCCACGGTCGACAACTTCCGTTAACATCTGCTCCACCACGATACCTCATTCATCGCTTTCAGCATGAATGAGCTAAAAAGTGTTTGCTGGCCTGCGCGACTCCTATTCCTCCGTGACAAATTCGTTGTTAGGAGGCAACTGAAGAGATTCAAAAAGAATCAAAACTGCAGCCTTGCCCAAGAATCTGTACATTTGGCAGCAGTTACGCTCACAGCCGATGGCTGTGTAAATAATATTAAAATGGGGAATCGACCCTCGACATGCAAACGCATGACAAAGAGACAGCAACCTTCTAACACAAAGAACTATTTTTCATGTTATATACTTAAAGGCGTAAATACAAGATTCGCGAAAGAAGCCTTACGCCTCCTTAGACCAAATTCGTCGCGCTCAACGTTTAATAAAACATAGACATGCTAGGCATGCAAGTATGGGGAGTAATTACCGTCAAAAATAAATGTTTCAGTATGATATCCACAATTTCAGTTATGACGTTGAGATATGCGATTTTGCTATTCCAATGTGTCGTCTTAATATGCTATTTGGTTCTTGTGTCATGACATGTTATCACATTTGACTATTTTGCTTTTGCAATGTGCTGATTTGTCACTCTACCTTGGCGTTGCATTCTAATATTCTTCAATTTCGACATTGAGAAAAGCAGTTTCGCTGTTGTGATTTGTCATTTTCATAGCGTGCGTTTCATTATGGTGTTTTGTCAAGGTAACATGCAGTTCGGCATGACACTCAGAAACGAGTTTTGGACACGATAAATTATTTCCCGCCAAAATTATAATTTCGTTAGTATATTTCCTCTCTGTCGCCCTGTCTTGGTTGGAAACATAGTGGCTTTTCGTGAAAGAGCGGTAAATTTATAATTATTAGAAGAGGCGACCCGTCTTATTAGGGAACACACATCCCAGGGTCCCGAGAATGGTTCTCCAAGGTACGGTGCAGTAGCTAGTGCAGTGAACGGACGGGAAACCGACGGACGTGTACTGGAAAATTTTCGAAATTTATTTTAGCCGTACACGGCTCGCGCAAGGTCGGCCAGTTTCTCAAGCAGCAGCAGACAGCAGTGGGCGTCGTCAGCTCCAGCTTCCAAAAGAAGGAAACGGAACACAACAGTAGTGTTCTTCAAACGAGATACCTGGACCCACAAATTTTTTGTCTAGCAGATAAAGAGCAGATGGCGGTCCCTAGTGGATCATTTAAAATCCAGTTGCAACAGGCGGTCTAGGCCGCAAAAAAATTTGCTTCAACAGCAAGGCCAACGCAACGGAAGTCAAGACGACGCTACAAGAAAGCTACCTTAAGTTAATTGCTGGTGGAGGGTTTGAAATACTACAACGAGGTCTGAGCCCCTCTGAGTTAAGCATCCTCCTCCAAATTCAGGATACACCGTACACTTTTTTACGCGACTGTGCGGGATTGGGACAAGTCATCGCCTACATAAGACCTGTACAGTGCATTATGAACCAAGATCCCATCGAGGCGGTTTTAGAGGACTGCCAGGTGTATACAATTTTACAGGTTAAGATTGTATCTATCTGACAAATCGCCTTAACTTTTAACTCCAAAAATGATGAAGACATTAGTAGGTTTATTTTTGGTTTGCAATCACGTGACAAGATGCCATGCTGGTTGACAATGTTTCCTCCGAATTTGCACTATTTTAAAGAGAGTACAGGGGTCAATTTAATTAAACTTTTACAAGTGTAATTTCTAAGTGTAGCCATTGTTGTAGAGACTGAAAAAAATAGTGCAGCTGCATAGTTACACTTGTCAATAAATCACTCAAGTCACTCTACTAAACTCTCCCCAAGATATTTTTGTTTTGTTTTATTTTTCTGCAAACCTAACACTTAGAGCCACTTGTTGGTAACTCTCGAAATATTTTTGTGAGCGACAATCTGATATCAGCTTGACTACTACATGAAATGTGTTTGTCAAGCAGGATTCTGGGAATGTTCCAAAGGTTGCTTGTATTAACTGTGGCCTAGAAATTCCAGTAACTCATGTCAGACAGTACTTGGATGTCTGCTACAAAGATGATGAGCTGTAAATACAATATTATTGTCTGATTAACATTGATGAAAATGAAATTTCCCTTAACATTAACACTACTTGTGCAAACATTGTAGTGATATGAATGAGCGACAATCTGATATCAGCTTGACTACTATGTGTGTGATACGAATGAAGAAAGTGACTGCAAAGGCAAGTGGCAAACATTTTCCAGTATGTTCTTGTGACACCCAGTTGGATTTCAGATAACTTCATACAGGTTTACTATAAGAATAATGGTAAGTATTAGAACCGTGCACTATTACATTATGGATGTACTTGGGACGTTTGCATAACATTTGGAGCTGTATTAGGTCATAGTTAATCGAGGGGAATGGTTGTGAAAGCGGGCAATCTTCAGAGAGATAGGTTATTGTTTAAGTTTATTGAAGTCACGTGACAACGACCGTGCGCACTCAATTCCAAGATGGCGTCGTTTGCAAGCAAACATCAAGAAACATGTAGTCATTTGACGTGTTTTTGACGCTGAAAATGTAGTTCTCTCATCTTCAAAAGTTTATCATTACGAAAGTTAAATGCCTGGCGATAACTGCTCGGTTTTTGGATGTGGTTCGTGCCGGAGGACGAAGGGAATCGGCATCTGGAAACTGCCTTCTGCGCGAAATGCTGAGTACAAGAAGCGGCGAGAAGAGTGGCTTAGTGCAATCACGAAAACGAGAGTAATCGACGAAGATTTAAAAAAACAGATCGACAGTGACAAGGTGTTTACCTGTGAGAAACATTTCAACCCTGAGGATGTAGAATTATGTAAGTACTGCCGCTGTTATGTCCGTTTTTTTAATGTCAACATTAGTCGCTGCATTAGTTAACTCACTGGTTAACTACAGTAAAAACCCGCGAGTAAGAACCTGTTAGGCTAAAATTTGCCAGTTATACCCCTTTTATTTAAGAACCACTTAAGCCTAAAATATAGCAACCAGCAGGTTCTTATTTTCTTAAATCAATTCGAAATGCTTACGTTTACTGGGAAGTAAGATATGTTGACATCCTGGATCCTCTTTTGAGATACTTTGGAGCCTTATCACTCTTGTTTCAATGTAAATGCCAATGCTGAAGCTCATAAACCATTGTTATTGTTATGATCACAGAAATATAAATCACAAATATTAGGAAAATAGGTTAAATACCCCTAAAAGTTTATCAGCAGCAATGTAAATTTTTCTTCAGAAAATGAGAACTTGTTAAGAAACCAAAAAGCTTAGAATTCTGTTAATAACCATTTGTGTAAGAACCTGTTTAGGCTACCTTCCTATTAAAATATTTTCCTTTTTACTTTTATTTCAGTTCATTTGGAAAAGATGGTGAAAAAGAAACCAAAGATTGGAGCTTTGCCGACATTGAACATGCCGAAGAGAAGTCATGATACAACAAAACCAGCTGCACGTCCTTCAAGATCTGTGGTAAATTTCAATCCCATAACAGAGAGCTCCAAAAAATATTACCAAAGCTTCAACGACCTCTGTAAAAGAGTAAAAACTCTCAAAACACTGAATGATTGGATAGTCCAGGAACTAGAGGACAGACTAGTTTTAAAGAAGAAAAGTTCCCAGGTTATGCTTCCAGAAATTCAGATTATGATTGATGATAGTCTGGGATTCACTATTTATGTATATGGATGGCTTCTACCTGAAGACCATGAACTGTACACTACAAACTTGAGATCAGTTACTAACATTACTGTGTCTGACCTTGTAAAGAGTATCGGCACATTGTCTATTTGTCCTGGGGTGAAACCATTTGAATTGTCAAGCAGTATCCTGCATCATGTAATTCCAAAGTCTGTTGATCCTTTGCTCAATGATGATGATGATGGCAGTTCATTTCCACATCAAGAATATTGGAGAACTCGTGGTTGTGCAGTTTTGTTTGATAATGGCAAACAGTGTTGTAGTTGTCATCATTATTCACATAAATCTGAACTCAGTCACATGGCAAAGCAAAAGAAACTAGCTGAGCCAGCGCATCTATTTTCACCTGTCTCACAGACCACACCAGAGCAAATTAAGCTAACACTGCAGATGCAGAGGTTTAAATGTGCTGAACTTGAGCAAAAACTCGAGGAAATGAAGCTTGAAATACAGAAATCCAGTGTTGAAGTTAACCACCAGTTGAGCCAGGACATTACCAGCATTCTTGGTAAATCAGACATGAACATAATGCCGTTTATGGATCTATTTTGGCAGCAGCAAAAAAAGCTGTTGACCAGAAGCTCAACAGGTGTACAGTACCATCCCATGGTCATACGCTACTGTTTATCTCTTGCTACAAAATCACCAGCCTGCTATGAAGAATTGCGCAAGAGTAAGATCCTTGTCCTTCCAAGTCAGCGAACTCTCAAGGAATATAGGAACTGTATCTGCCCGAAGGCTGGATTCCAAGAAGAAGTCATTGAAGAGTTGAAAGACTTAACAAATAGTTACTTTGATGTCCAAAGGTACATTGTACTCGTGTTTGATGAGATGAAGATTATGTCAAACCTTGTTTTTGACAAAGTCACTGGAGAACTAATTGGATATCTTGACCTGGGAGACCCAGACATAAACTTTGAAACACTTGAAAAAGCTGACACAATTGCCAGCCATGCTCTGGTGTTCTTCGTCAGAGGCATTTGCACTCAACTGAAGTTCAGTCTGGCATATTTTGCTACAAATGGGGTCACCTCCCATCAGCTAATGCCACTCTTCTGGGAGGCCATAGGTGTATTAGAATAAACCTGCAATCTTTGGGTGATTGCTAGCACCTCTGATGGAGCATCACCCAACAGGAGGCTCTACAGAATGCACAAACCCCTGGATAACAACGCTGAGGATGATTTATGTTACCGAACCATAAACTTATATGCACCACAACGGTACATATACTTCTTCTCTGATGCACCACATCTGGTCAAGACTACAAGGAACTGCCTCTACAGCTCTGGACACGGATCATGCACTCGGTACGTTGTGTGAAATGATATTATTCACCATTTATGTGTGAACTATTATTGAGCACAAAAATATAACGGTGGAGTGATTGCAGTAAACCTTTGTTATACTAGACTAATAGATACTGGATGACAATAGTTTTATTGGTTCCTTTTTTTTTTTAGTAAACTATTACCCACTACCAGTCAATTTCTGTTTCACAATTTTATTGCAATCCCTCTTTTGGTTTTTTCTTATTATTTAAGTGGTTCTACTTATCTATTAATGTGACAGTCAAATGCACAAGAGAAAAAAAAATTTAAGAATGTTACAAGGTGTATTGTACTGTTTTCACTCTTATAGCACTGAAACATGTTGAAAATTGACATGTATATTTGAAACATGTTTGTTCTCTATTGTTCCCATTAGTTTTTCTTTCCAAGCACATGCCAGGCGATACTTCTGTAATTTATGTGGTTTTACGGCACTGGCATTAAATATTTTTAATTACTTGAGAAGCCATTCAAGAACTTGCTTGGTCTTCACTCTAGGCCACCAGCAGATGAAATCTATACAACTATTTATACAGTGAATAACTATCCACTTTGTACATCTGGCCCCATGCAGTATTGTATATGAGAGTAATAATTTATTGTGGGTCATCACATTGAGCACTGTCATATTTTATATTAAAATTTATGTAACAATATCTGTTTAGGTACATGTGGAATGACAGGAACTATGTGCTGTGGCAACACATAGTTCAGCTGTTTTACCAAGATGTTGAGAATGGTTTGAAGTTGATGCCCAGATTGACTTACGATCACATTAAGCTCAATTCCTATTCAACCATGCGTGAAAGTCTGGCAGCCCAGATACTGAGTGCTACTGTAGCAGCTGTGGTGAAGTCATTTGGTCCTCCAGATGCAACAGGAACAGCAAAACTGTGTGAAATGATGGATTCTTATTTTGATTGTCTCAATGTGCGCAGCACAACTGAGCATCAGAGGAAGAAGAAACCATTTCTTGCACCATATAGATCAGTGGATGATCCAAGATTTCTTTGGTTGACAAATGATTTCCTTGGCTATCTGAGGGATTGGAAGGAAAGCACCGCCCAACGCCCTGGCAATTTCACTCAGAATGCCAGGAGCAGGATGTTCTTATCCTGGCAGACGTATGAAGGCCTGCAGATCTCAGCCTATTCAGTTGTAGAGGCAACAAAGTTTCTTCTGAATGAAGGTATGGAGTATGTCTTAACTGAGAGGTTCTGCCAAGATCCCTTAGAAGAATACTTTGGAAACCAAAGAAAGCTGGGAAGAAGAAATGACAACCCTGACATGAAGACATTTGGCTACAACAACAATACCATCAGAGTACAACGTGCCGTCTCCTGTCAGTCTGGGAACACACGTGGAAGGAAAGGCAGAGACAGATCATGGGTCAATGTTTCAAATGACCCAGTGCCAAAGAGGAAAAAACAATGATTACCTTATTTATGCCAGGTATTTTTTGAGGTGTAAAATTTCAGGCTTAGAGTGTAGGTAGTTTGTTTGGTTCACAATTAGACACTCAATTGCCCCCCCCCCCCCACCTGTTCATGTATAATGCATGTACCCCCACTGGGATAGCAAGTTCGTTTAAGGCTTGATACTTGCATGATTTGTGAACATAAGGAATTATGTAACATTTCTTGTAATGTTTATCTCTTGTTACAAGGACAATAATTATTTGTTGTAATATTAATGTTGATGTAATTTCAGTAGAAACACATCTTTTGAGGTGCTATTGTGAAATATTCACAATATAATATGCATACGGAATTGGCTGGATAACATTGTTTCAGGGACAGTGAAACCAGGGGAGGGTTTTAGCCCTTCCCCCCCCCCCCCCCGCAAGTTGAAAATAGGCTCTCTCCCTGATATGTAAGATCTACATTGTGACATGTATGTCGACAGACCAGCTACTGCTGTTGTCCCCAGACTAAGCCCAGTTTTACTCCAGTATTCTATAAGAAAACAAGAAAACATTGTTTAATATCTAGACATGTAATTTTTCTATGCAAATATTTCAAGCACATGCGGATGTAAATATTTTTTATTCTTAATCAGCTATTGTTGTAAAATTTTTAACAACAAATGCAACAGCAACTTATTAGAAATGATTAGGAATATACAAATATGTTCTAGGGGTCAATAAATTAAATTGTTTCTCGCATGATGATTTTTAGAGTTTAGCTTTGCCTTAGTTGATCAAACTCATGGGAGGCTCTGCTAATATCCTTACGAAGTGCTTTAGATTTCATTTGTTTCAGTCCTAATCTTATGTTTCTGGATGATATCTTTCGCAAAAGAAAATGACCGCACTTTGACATACAATTGTATGATGTTGTCCTCTCGATTAACTATGATTAGGTCTTGGCTAACTCTTCCACCTCCACAGATATCCGGTAGTTTATGCTCTGCCTTTTACCATTTGTTTAATCTTAGCCTTTGCAGTCACTTTCTTCATTCATATCACACACATGGTCTGACGGGCTCTTGTTTTCAGTTTTTAACTAAATGTCAGGCCCCATAGGGTTTAATTAGGCTTTTTATTACTAGTTTTGTTTTTCTTTGAAATTTGTTGCGCTATCGAACTGAACCACACAAGAGAAACAAGTTCAATGTGGTCTTAAGGGGAAAAATAATTCATGTTCAAAAAATGTCCAATGTCCTTAGATTAATCGGGAACGAAGCAGGAAGTAAACCATTTCTTCCTGAGGTTTCTGCTGTAACAGTCTCCGACTTGGGTTTATTTCCTTTGCCAACTTTTCTCTAAAACAGCCGAGGGTAGACAACGAAAGATAGATACTCGTTGAAGCCTTAATGTCGTTTATTGAATTATCATGAACACGATCATCATTATTGCTATTATATCATTGTTGCAGGATTGTTATTCTTATCGTTATCGTCATTATCATTTTTTTTCTGCATGACTACAAACGTATTCGACTTAATGCTAGTAAGGTTGTTTGGATTATTTACAGTAGCTTTATTTTCTTTCTCGAGAAATGTAAAATTCCTTTCGGAGATTTTTACACTCACTGGTCTCTTGGATGAGACACAGTGCATCAAGCGTGTACAACTTTCATTTCAACAATAATAACATCTCTACTGACTCCTACAAAAATTGACATTTGGCGTTGATTACAGGGGGGGTTAAGGGAAAGCTCCCTAATGATGGAGAAAATCATTATGTAGATCATTCAATAATCAAATTGCAAGCAAAAATATTTGAACTGAATTTTTATTTTAAAGCCTTCAGACCTGCAATCAAATTTCACACCAACCATGGGTTATCTTAACCCAGCTTTGAAGAACCCGGGCCTGGTGAATTATTTCTTTTGGGAAGCAGACCCATGCACCTACTCAATATCCATGCCCTGTGGAGAGATCAAAGACTAGACTAATGAATTCAGCACTTTTTATAAGGTCCTTATGCACATGCCCAGTGAGCCTCCAGACATCTTTCCCACCTTTCATCGCTCAACTTTTATATTCATGCAGCATAAAGTGGCATTGGGTTGTTTCACTTATTTCCCATCATGGGTAGAAGACTCGTGTCACATTTTCAGAGTTAGATTCTCTTTTTCAAATTTCTCATTCTGTATTTAGCAGAAAAAAAGTACTAAAAGGAGACTGCAAGGACTTTTTAAGAATGTGCTTTATTTACTACTAATGCAAAATAATAAGCTCTCAGAAAAAAGGTTAAACATATAATACAAGCTGAAATTTTGCTCAGTCCTCATATCTTTCATAACCAGTATTTGTATAGTGCACATATCAAAGAGAACTCTCATAGTGTTTTCATCACCCTACAGTTCTAACAAAAATACTACTACTATTCAATATCCTCCTATGTCCACCTATGTCATATGTTGTTCAGCAATCCAATGAGATGTAAACATTCTACTGCTACACATATATTTGTAAATTTAAAGGTTTTTTTTCACTTCTAAATCTTGATGATGTAAAATTTTAGTACTATCATCTGTTGAAATGACAGTACAAAATTTCACTCTGTTCTGTGTCTGTGGAAGTGTAATATCTGTACCTTTCCTTTGAAGCTGCAGTATGACTCTTCTCTAACATAAATCTCTTACTTTTGCCAGATACATGAAACTGATTTATGCAAAAATGTTAAGATCTGCATTTACAATTCAAAATTCAAACATATTACACATTTGATAGTCTGATAATAAGAGCCCAAAAAATTTTTCATTCACCTTCAATATATGAGCAATACTTTAAATTAAATCATAAAGTTGTATCTCCTCATAATATTTTTTGAAGATTCCAAAATTTGAAACAGAAAAGTCAAGTTTAACAGTGCTGTTAGTGGCATGCTTTAACAATTCTAATAAGGACCATGTATTCCTCTACATTTTTTTTGCATTGCATAATGTGTTAAGTCTAGGCCAGGTATTACTAGTTTAGGGTTTTATTACACTGTAGAGCAAAAGTACATCTTTTTAAAGTTAATTGGAGCTTGAATATTTCCTGCCAATATTCCCTTTTTACTTCACTGCTTTCTCTTCTTGCAATATAAATTTCCATACTTTCGAACAATAACTCAAACAGGAACCTTTTCAATTTTCTCTTTGAAGATTTGAGTTATTGGGAGTCAAATGTACTTCATTGTTGAGAAATGATCATCATTCCCCAATTTTATCTTTTAATAACAATGACAAAACTGCTTCCTATCACCACATTATCAACTATTATCATAACATGCTTAGACTTTAAAAAATGCATGTTCAGGGCAAATTTGCTTTTTTGAGTGACCATCTTCAAGTACTTATGTGACTACAGATTTCTGTTCACAATAATCATGCACATAGTTATTACTAACTTGCAGTAATCCAGTAAAATTTTGGGAAATGAAAGGTTTTGTGCAATCAACCTCATTTAGTTTGATTTCAACTTTTCAAATGGTCTTGGCATCTCAGTGATAATTTGATACTACAGGATTCATATGTTAAGCGAAAATTTGGTGCAACAGGCATTTTCAAGTTTGGGTGTGTATAGTTTGGTCTTGCTGAAAATATATGTTTTCTTGATTGAAATACCTTTCCAAGTGAAAGTAAATTATCCCTGCTACATTGGCCCTGAACTGGACATGCCTGACTCATTTGTACAAGGTAAAGAAAAAATTAATTCTACCCTGAGTGTAATGTTGACATTTTTCAGATGACTAAGATGAAGTTTACCTTTAAACAAATAATTATTTTTACCTTAGATTCAATACACACTCACTTACATAGGAAAGTATGCTATTAGATGGATTGGACCTAATTAAATGATCATAAAATGATGTTTCAAATGAGATTAGAAGTTTATCAACATTGTCATCTTCCAAGAGAAACACTTGCAATCTTTACTCAGAAATTTCCGTGACTGAGAATTATTTCTAGAAGCACTCATTTTTTTTTAATATTTGGCAATTTTACAGGAAAACCTCAATATTCTTTTAATTTTTTTGTCATCTAAGTATTAGCAATGAAATAGTGCTATTAAACCTCGAACTCCTAAGAGTGACTGGCATCTTATTTCTGCTTTCTGAATAAAGCATTAATATCACAAGAATTGAGGAAAAGATCACCAAATGCAGAAGCTGTGGATTGTTAAACAAATTCTCCTCCTCAGCACCTTAGGAAGTTCATGGAGAACAGTATGGAGTAATTTCATAAAAAGACGCTTCAATTAGCCCACAAGGGCAAAAAAATACCACAACTGTGTTGATTAACATTTCATCTAGCTTCGTTGAGATATTCAGACCGAGATGTAATGTAAAGACGCAACTTTCAGACACAGTGTGGTCTGTCTGTGGTCTGACATGTCAACATACTCATTTTAGGGTCTATTTGTGCTTTATTTACAATAAAAACAAAGGAAAGAGACTGCATTATAGGCTTTGTGAAAAATATTTTATTTGCTGTTATTTCCAAAAAAAAAAAACCTTTTCTCATAGTACCAAGGTTATCACAGAAAGTTGGACATTCATCATGACAAAAAAAAAGTTTATTATCATATATCTGAATATGTGACTAATTGACTTTATTAATGTGAGTATTCTTAAAAACATTGCAGAATAAACACTGATGCTAACACAGGAAAGGCTTGTTCCAGGATCCACTTTCTGGACTTGTGTTCATCTACTTATTTACCATTTATCTACACCACACGCCAGTCCAGATCAAAAACTTACCCTTTCTGTTAGTACTCTTTTTACTGTTGTTCAAAAGAATGTCCTCAAACCTCATCAAGGCATTAATTTGTTCTGTATTCTTTGGATCTTTATATTTCAAACTCCTTTTTAAGCTCTAAAATTAGTTTGGCTTCCTATAACAATAGTATCACATCTGTTACCTAGTTTCACATGCATGGCAATTTTGAAATAATTTTGAAATAGAAAATATCTATGCTGAATTTTAGATCCTTTCATTCACCACCCAAATATATACTCCATTGCTTTAGAGACAATGTTTGCATCTTTCTGTGGAGTCCTGGCTCCATTGGAGACAACCTGCCAACAAAAAAAAATACATGTTTCAGAATCTTACATTTTGTTTTTTTCCCATTTAATATTTAATCCAATAAAGGGTTTGAACCTAAGGCGCAACATGTAATAGTTTGGTCTGATTATCCAGGTGAGTGTAGTCCTGAGAAGGACTGACGTTTTGACAACTTGAGCCAAAGTCTCATCTGAGTAATGAAAAGAGACATATGCTCCAGAAACAAATATGTCACTGCCATAAGAAAAAAACAACAAAAAAACTACAAATTGCTTACAAGTAAGCTTAAAATTTTAGCAACTGGCTTCACTATTTTAAATGTAATTAAAAAAACCTGGCTATTAACTTGTGATTCTGTTTCAAGTAAAGTTTGTCTCATATAAAGACTTCACTCAGATTACCTGATGGTCACTTCGAGCTGCTTGGTAAGCGGCAGTCAATAGTCGCACTGGAACAGGTTTACTCGCTGTTGGAGATGTCATCATGGTTTCAATCCTGTTTGACGATAATGGTGTGCTCATATTCTCTTTCCCAAAGGTTTCCATCACACTCTTTAACAGTAAAAAATGTAGCAAGTGTTAAGATGCTGCATTTCTTACCGAGTCAAAGTTCAAAGAACTGCCGAATGAAGGTCAACTACACTCAATGCAACATCCTTTCTAAATGCTCGATGACAGAGAAATTCAAGGATTGATCATTTATGATCTGTGAGATGTAGGGGGTGGTATCTTTGAATTTATAACACTTCCCAAACCCCTACCCCCTCCCCCCCACCCTTCCACTCCTCCACCAAAAAAAGATCCAATCAGAGGATTTGACCCACCAGCTGAACCTGATGCTTAATGCTGGATATAACCCTTTTAGAAACTGTCAGCCCCTCAGGGAACAGAAGGTGGACCTAAAATAGTAAATTTAATGTACAATTTATCTGGACTTGGCAGTGGTTGATCTGTAAAATGCTGTAAACACCAAATCTTACCTTCTCAATACAAGGCATGACACCAACCATAATGTTACTGCCATAAATCTTTCCATTTTTACTGAGAGCCTGAAGAAAACAAATAGTCAGATCTTAAGATATAAGTAATCCTTGCAGCTATGAACGCTACTGAACTAGTAGTTGAAATGAGACCTGAAAAAAAATTTCATGCCCATACAGGATTTGAACTCATAACCTCTGCGATACCAGTGCAGTGCTATACCAACTGAGCTAACAAAATTTTCATATATTTCCAGTCATTAGTCAGATCTTGTTGTGTAATTTTATGCTGTAAAAGTCATTTTCTAAACTTCAAACAAACACAGGCTATCATTAGGTTTTTTCATGAGAGGAATGGCCCAAGTTATAATGAGGGAAAAAAGTAGATGAAATGAATATTCCAGGGTTCAATGAGTACATGGAAAAAAATGTAAAGATTAGCTATTTTGATCTCCATTTTCAAAAAGATCAGTTTTTAAAATGCTTTGTGTCTATTCCAAAATGTAAAGTTGTTTTTTTCTACTTCCATCTTCTTATGAGATTTATTGAAAAAGCTTTGTTTTTGCAGGAAAATTTATCCAAATAAGTATATAAAGAAGGTCTCACCATTTTAACAAGTTGCTTCTTGGGAAGTAGCTGTGCCTGACATGTGCCATACAGCTGTAAATGGCTGGATAACTTAGGAATCTTAGCAATAGTTTTTCTATTTTACTCACCTTTTTGGCTTGAAGTTTTGATTGATACTGAAGATGCAACCAGTTCCCTTTGGATGTCTAAATAAAATTTTGGAATCACAATAGTTAGTTTTAAAATACTATTACATCAAATGCACTATTTACATGCATCTATTATTTCATAACTAGTTCAATTCTGGAAAGGAGAAAATTGACCTGACCTTCAATTTGGATCTTCTAAGTGAAAGCTATTAACTCTTTAACTCCCAGATCAAATTTGTACTTCTCCTTACTTGGCTGAACAACACACTTCATCTTTCACCTTTTTTTCTGTAGTACAGTGGCCATAGTTACCTGTTCTCTGTTGAAAGGAGAATTGGTGAAATCTGAACTTCTTGCATCGTAAAGTCCTTCAACAGGAGGTGCACTGATGGAATCTTTTGGAGTGCAATCCACAGTAGATGATCTAAATAAAAAGACAGATATGAAATAAAGTATTTACAAAACAGGCAAAATGCATGATTTTTCATATATATTTGGCTCAAAGAGAGGAAAAGAGAAAATTAGCCACAGTATGGCTGCAAGATGTGAGGTATTTGTTTTACTTTGTTCTGTTTTTATTTGGTTTGTAATAATATACATGAAAAAAAATCCTGTCTGATTAGCTGAAAATTAGTGGTAACATGCGTACATATAGCATGTGTGCACTGCCAAAATTTTTTCACTCCTGACTATCTGTGATGTGTTTTATATGAAAGTATTAACAAGTAACAACATGATTTCTCATGCAGTTTGGTGCAAATAAGCACTTGTATTTTTAAAATTTTTTGTGCAATTTTGTTGCTTTTGAAATATTTACTTGTGCTCATTTACACCAAATTGCACTCCTTATCATTTATTTAATGGATTCGTACAAGTACAAGTACAGATGCATAACAATAGGACATAAGTCCCCTTCTTGGTTAATACACCCACACTGACCACCCATCCCACCCCAGGGGAGGACATCAAGTTAAAAGTTTTAGTTACATTGGCGACCGTATCAGTGGCAGTTTCAAGCCCTGCATATAGAATGAGTAACTTAGTGATAGAGAGACTGAGGGATCTCTTGTTAATAATTTACCAATAGGCTCCTTAACCCTGATAATAATGCACATGAAAAAATTCTGATTGGCTTAAAACAAAGTCATTCTCATGTGACCCAAGTGCAAAGTTGTAGCACAAGTGCAAGGTGGTAACACGAGTGCAAATTACAAAGAGCGTGCAGATGCTTTCAAAATTTTGTCTGTCTTGACTTTCTATGATGTTTTTTCATATACATTGTTAACAAGAAGTAACTTGATTTTGAGTGTAATTTGGTGTTGATAAGCGCAAGGCAATTTTTCAAAGACAACAAAATTGTATGAGCCCCAAGGGTGAGAGCAATTTATAGTCTTTGAATTCTAGATTCCATGAGCATTTTATTTCGTTTTGTTTTTTTTTCCCAAAAGCAAGACCCTTGGGCTCTTCTGTAGGATTATACAATAAAAGCCCTGGTCAGGAAGCAAGATCATTGTTAGTGTGTAAACAAGAAGTGTTTTGACAAAGCCTTTAAAAAATGTTTGTTCAGAGCGTGAACCTCATGCAGCAGCTACCAGAGGATGTTTTGCAATGTGTTTAGTTCTAGAAGCTGAACAGCTATGTCAATTAGACGGGGCTCTAATCTGAATTTCAGTTCTTGTACTATCTGGTGACTGCATTTTTGCATTTGGCAACCATTTTTTCTTTGATAGTCACCAAAAGGTGACTTGGAATTTCTTTAATTTCAAGCCCTGATATGATATGCTGTATTTGGAGTTCTTTTCTCTGTGTATGTCTGTCTTTCACTAAATTCATCACCCTTTGACAAAGAAATTGATATGGAAATTTTATTGCAAATTGACTTCAAACTAATAAATCAAATGAGTAGTCAAAGACAAAAGTTTGTTGGTAGTAAGTGGCATTAGTACGTAAAAAATGGCACCAAATTTAAACAAAATATAAATAATAATGAAAAACTCAATAACTAATGAATGCATTTCTTAAAGAGAAACAAAATCTAACTGATCAGAGAGCATTCACAAACAGCAATGCATTGATCAAAGATATAAGTTAATATGACATACCAAAGTAGCCGGTGAATTGCCACCAAGGAGATACTGCAGCAAATAACCAGGAGATGATGGAGAACTCATGTAATGATTAACTTGACTGAGTGATCTAGCAGTCTTTTACCTTGATGATCCATAACAAATTTGTCCTTCCCTGAAATTCGAATAAGATGACTGAGCAGGACTCCATTTCATCTCGAACAGCGGACTTTGTTAGAGAGACAATCCAAGATAGAATTAGTGACGCAGAAAGTTTGATGTGCGTGCCTGATTAGCATTTATGTGTGGGCTGCTATTTTGAATGTGAAACTGGTCAGCTTCATTGCTGCATGCAGTTCAGTGTAAAACTGATTCAGTGTAAAACTTTCCTAAACCGTACCAATCAAAGTTTTTTAACCCATGCTTGCCTCTGGTATCATGTAGATGTGAAGGATCAGATCAATGGACACTTAGCTTTGTATCTATGCCAAGTTTTGCAAGGAAAGACAAAACCTATATACCATCATACAGATAATATTGGTGATTATGTTGTGGTGATCAGCATGAGACAAATTGTTTTATCTGGTACCAAGTGAAAAAAACAAACTTTATTGTCATCACACTGGTTATCTGGGTGGATTAAAATCTATAACTGCAAGGGAGCTGCACAATTGAGATGCTACAAGGCTCATATAGAGGGCTGTTGATGGAATGCTTCTGAAAAACAATCTCAGACCTATTTGGATGAAAAGATTGTTCCTTTTTAATGACAATGAACATATGTGCATGAAAAATGTTTTTGCTAAATTAGAAGGCCCAGCCCCCTTACCCATAAGACTGGAAGAGTTCACAGCAGAGGAAATTGAGAACTATCCAAAACGGCCAACCATCAATTGCCTTTTGAATTGTGAGAATATCATTTTTGCAGAGATAACATCAAGATGAAACACATACATGAAAGTTTTGACTTTACATCTTTACGATTCATGAACGACTTTAACTATGACATGTGATGTTCTGCTCACTGGTTAACCATAGTCAACCACTTTATCCGATTTACCAAGCATTTCATTCAGTAAACCGCGTTTCTTTAAGGTATTGACACAATTAAAACCATAAGCTAACCATCAGTTGCTAATCATTTCATTTATTCACCTCTGTCATTTACTATATATTTGATAGTTACATGTAAGCATCTGATGTCCTTTACTTTACTTCTTGCAGTTCCTGCAGCAGAACTCTGAAATTTTCTTCAAATGCGAGATAATTTCTCGTTAGGTAACCTGAAAAAGTAGCAATCAAATTATTAAAACCAGATTAAATGAGCAAAACACATTTATCTTCAAAGTACAATTTTACAGTAATGTCTCTTGCTACGATACATAACGCGAGCGCTGAAAATATTTCAGTTCTTTGACATAATACATCATGAATTTCAATCATGTGCGAGGCTTTTAATCATGAATGCCCAAAGTATTGCCAGTTAAAGTTTCGAGGTACAAAAAAATCGTCTAACTTTACCTGGCACAGCTTTGGTGTTACTATTCGATCCAGTGAGTCTGACGAGTGTTGTCACCGACACTATGACACATCCAAATCTTTCCCGTTTACAAGCCGCCAACATTTTATCTCATTCATGACGGTGTTTTTTCTCTTGCGCATGCAAGAAATAACTTTCGTATTCCACTCTGGCTCGTGGCCCGAAACCGGTTATCGGAAAAGAGTTTGCATCATTTATCTATCGCTTAAGAGTATTCCCGCCAAATAACTGAGCTTTGAAGACATTTCTCTTCCCCAGACCTGGAATATTATCAAAACATTTGGCCAATCAGAATGATGCATGGTCTGACCGGCTCTCGTTCCCAGTTTTCCACTAAACGTCAAGCTCGTCTGGGTTTAGTAAGTCTTTTTAATATTAATTTTGTTTTTCTTTGCGCTCTTTGAAATTTGTTGCGCTATCGAACTGAACCACACAAGAGAAACGAGGTCGATGTGGTTTTAAGAGGAAAAATAACTCAGTGTTCAAAAAATGTCCAACATTCTTTAGACAAATCGGGAACGAAGCAGGAAGTAAACCATTTCTCTCTTTGCTAGCTTTTCTCTAAAACAGCCGAGGGTCGACAACAAAAGATAAATACTCGTAGAAGCCTTAATGCCGTTTATTGAATTATCATGAACACGACCATCATTATTGCTATTATATCATTGTTGCAGGATTGTTATTATCGTTATCGTCATTATCATTTTTTTATGCGTGACTGGAAACGTATTCGACTAAATACTAATAAGGTTGTTTGGATGATTTACATTTGATTCGTTTTTTTTCTCGAGAAATGTAAAATTCCTTTCGGAGATTTTGAAAATGGCAACGAACCATCATTTGCCAAATCAATCATCCCGAAAGTATGAAACAGGTAATTATTTCGTGAGACTTGCTACGCACATCTTACACTTACCGGTCTTTTGGATGAGACACAGCGCATGAAGCGTGTACAAATTTCATTTTAACAATAATAACATCCACTGACTCCTACAAAAATTTGACATTTAGCGTTGATTACAGGGAGGGGGGGGGGTTGAGGGAAAGATCCCTATTGATAGAGAAATCGTTATCTTTGGAAACTTTGTGATGAACGTTTGTGTAAAGGAAGATGTTTAACATCTTGTCACGAGCGTGGGAACTAGAACAGAATGCCAGTAAGACTGCAATGTGAGTTTCAGATATAAAGGCATGTCTGACGTCAGGTGCCTATGGTCTCTAATGCCCAACCTGACATTCTCACAGGTATTTGAAGACACGCGTTTTGGCCTTTTCCTCCTCAATTATTCTGTTGAATTATTTCTTTCGGGAAGCAGGCCCGTGCACCTACTTAATATCTGCACCCTGTGGAAAGATCGAAGACTGGACTAATGAATTCGGCACTTTTTATTGGGTCTTTATGCACATGGCCAGTGAGCCTCCCAACATTTCTGCCACCTTTCATTGTTCAACTTTTATGTTTGTACGGCACAGAGTGACATTGGGTCCTTTCACTTTAATTCTTGTCATGGGTAGAAGACTTGTGTCATGCTTTCAGAGTCAGTTGTCTTTTTCAAATTTCTCATCATTTACTAGAAATAAAAAGACTGAAAGGAGATTGCATGGACTTTGTGAAAATATACTTTATTTACTACTAATACAAAATAATAAGCTCTCAGAAAAAAGGTTAAATATATAATACAAGCTGAAATTTTGCTCATTCCTCATATTTTTCATAACCCTACAGAAATAGCAAAAATACTACTACTGTCTAATATCCACCTATCAGGTCCACCTATGTCATATGTTGTTCAACAATCCAATAAGACATAAACATTCTACTGCTGCACATGTGTTTGAAAATATAATGAGGGCTTTTTTTTCACTTCTAAATCTTGATGATTTAAAATTTTAGTACTATCATCTGTTGAAATGACAATACAAAATTTCACTCTATTCTATGTCTGTGGAAGTGTAATATTTGTACCTTTCCTTTGAAGTTACGGAATGACTATTGTTATAGAAATCTCTGACTTTTGCCAGACACATGACACTGATTTATGCAACAATATTAAATGTTTGCTCTTATTTCTTCCCTCGAAAATTTTACTATTTAGGTATCAGATAATCTTACACTGAAGATCATTGCATCTTATTATGAAAAATTTGCCCCTGATTGCTTTGTCAACTTGAATGTAGGAGTGCAATCCACAGTAGATGATCTATTGATCATCGATGATGAAAAGACAGAATTAAAGTATTTAAAAAACAGACAAAATGCATGATTTCTCAAATATGTTTGGGTTAATGAGAGCAAAAGAGAAAATTGATTAAAGTATGGCTGCAAGATGTTTGGTATTTTTTTTATTTTGTTCTGTTTTTGTTTGTTTTGTAATAATATACATGAAAAATAAATATGCCCGTCTGATTAGCTGAAAACTAGTGGTAACACTAGTACAAAGTTGTAAGCCAAGTGCAAATTACAAAAAGTGCATGTGTGCTGCCAAAATTTTTTCAGTCTCAACTATCTGTGATGAGTTTTTCACAAAATTATTAACAGGTAACAAGATTTTTCATGCAGTTTTGTGTAAATAAGCACTTGTAAATTTTTCAATTTTTTGTGCAATTTTGTTGTTTTTGAAAAATGTACTTGTGCTTACTTACACCAAATTGCACTCGTGATCATATTATTACCTATACTTATTTTCATTTCATTAGTCTACCTATTTCATCCCTGTCCCTCCATGATTGTCAGTAACATATACTATTAGATATAAAAGCTCATACTTTATTTATAAGTCCCATGGTTTCTTGGGGCTCCTTTCCCATTTTCCCTCCATGATTTTCAATAACTAATACTATTAGATATAAGAGAAATCGTTATCTTTGGAAACTTTGTAGTGAACGTTTGTGTAAAGGAAGATGTTTATCATCTTGTCATGAGCGTGGGAACTAGAACAGAATGCCAGAAAGACTGCAATGTGAGTTTCAAATATAAAGGCATGTCTGACGTGAGGCACCCATGGTCTCTAATGCCCAACCTGACATTCTCACAGGTATTTGAAGACACGTGTTTTGGCCTTTTCCT
This sequence comes from Pocillopora damicornis, assembly GCF_964200805.1. Taxonomy (NCBI): domain Eukaryota; kingdom Metazoa; phylum Cnidaria; class Anthozoa; order Scleractinia; family Pocilloporidae; genus Pocillopora; species Pocillopora damicornis. Next base: position 26,446,876 of record NC_142672.1, on the reverse strand, counting down.
CTTCAATTATTGTGTTGAATTATTTCTTTAAGGAAGCAGGCCCATGCACCTACTTAGTATCTGCACCCTGTGGAAAGATCAAAGACTGGACTAATGAATTCAGCACTATTTAATGGATCTTTATGCACATGCCCAGTGAGCCTCTCAACATTTCTGCCACCTTTCATTGTTCAACTTTTACGTTTGTGCAGCACAGAGTGGCATTGGGTCCTTTCACTTTAATTCTTGTCATGGGTAGAAGACTTGTGTCATGTTTTCAGAGTTAGATTGTCTTTTCCAAATTTCTCATTATGTATTTACTAGAAAAAAAAAAGACTGAAAAGAGATTGCATGGACTTTGTGAAAATATGCTTTATTTACTACTAATACAAAATAATAAGCTTGTGGGAAAAAAAGGTTAAATATATAATACAAGCTGAATCTTGCTCATTCCCCATATTTTTCATCACCCTACAGTTCTTGCAAAAATAGTACCACTATCTATTATCCAGCTATATCTAAGGTCCACCTATGTCATATGTTGTTCATCAATACAATAAGATGTAAACATTCTACAGCTGCACGTGTTTGTAAATTTAATGAGGGCTTTTTTTTCACTTCTAAATCTTGATGATTTAAAATTTTAGTACTAACATCTGTTGAAATAACAGTACAAAATTTAACTCTGTTCTGTCTCTGTTTAAGTATAATACTTGTACCTTTCCTTTAAAGTTATGGTATGTCTACGTTACAGAAATCTCTTACTTTGTGCCAGATACATGACACTGCTTTGTGCAACAATATTAAGATCTGCATTTACAATTCAAAATTCAAGTATATTACAGGTTCAATAGTCTGACAATAAGAGCCCAAAAAGCAAACTCTTTTATCTCAAACAAGATACTAAAACAATACTACATGTAACCAGGAAATTGGTTTTTATGCTAGATCATGAAAGAATCCTAGGTCTGCGGTCAGAATTACTAAAAAATATGTCTAAAAAACCTCATAATTTCATAAGATACACTAACTACAAATTTAAATACACATTCAAAATGTGAGCAATACTTTTAATCTAATCATAAAGTTGTATCTCCTCGTAATATGTTTTGAAGATTCCAAAATTACAAACAGAAGAGTCAAGTTTAACAGTGCTGTAAGTGGCATGCTTTAACAATTCTAATAAGGACCATGTATTCGCGACTTCTACAATTTTTTTGCATTGCAAAAAATGTGTTAAGTCTAGGCCAGGTATTATTAGTGTAGGGTTTTATTACACTGCAGTGCAAAAGTACATCTTTGTAAAATTAACTGGAGCTTGAATATTTCCTGCCAATATTCCCCTTTTACTTCACTGCTTTCTCTTATAATTTGCGATGTAAATTTCCACACTTTTCAGCAAGAACTCAGACAGAAACCTTTTCATTTTCCCTTTGAAGATTTGAGTTATTGGGAGTCAAATGTACTTCATTGTTGAGAAATGATCATCACTCCACAATTATGACTTTTAATAACAAAGATAAAACTGCTTCCAATCACACATTGTCTACTTATGTCATAACATGCTTAGACTTGAAAAAATGCATGTTCAAGGTAAATTTGCTTTTTCAAGTGACCATCTTCAAGCACTTATGTGACTGCAGATTTCTGTTCACAAGAATCATGCACATAGTTATTACTACCTTGCAGTAATCCAGTAAAACATTTTGGCAAATAAAAGGTCTTGTGCAGTTCACCTCATTCGGTTTAGTTTTGGCATCTCAGCAATAATTTGATACTTAACAGGATTCAAGTGTTAAGTGAAAATTTGGTGCCAGAGGCATTTTCAAGTTTGGATGTGTATAGTTTAGTCTTACTGAAAAAATGTTTTCTTGATTGAAATACCTTTCCAAGGGAAAGTAAATTAGCCTTGCCATATTAGCCCTGAACAGGACATGCCTGACTTGTTTGTACAAGGTAAAGAAAAATTCTACCCTGATGACGAAGACGACGAAGATGATATATACCATTATCCAAACAAATAATTATTTTTACCTTAAATTCAATACAAAGTCACCTACATAATAAAGCATGCTATTAGATGGATTGGGCCTAATTAAATGATTATAGAATGGATTTCTCAATGATGAGAACATCAGAGCCGATGCAAATCGAAAACATATCTTCAACACTCGATAATAGAACTTTTATCTTGTTTGTACTCTTACTTTCTTACCTTGTCAATTTCTCAGCTTGTTTCTTCGTTAAGTTCAAAAAAACAATCCTCACCTACACTGGTAATGAACTTGAAAATAAAAGGATGAATTGTGAAATAAGCAGGCTTCAGAGCAATTCACACGGAAACTGCTGCCGACATGTTCATTTTATGGCACCTCATAATTAATAGCTCGACAGAAAATCCGACGCTGCCTACCACTGCGTTGAGTTAAAGAGTATTTTCCCGTTTCAAGCGATTTCGTTGACTCGTAGATCTCGAGATATCGACTTTTTTTCAGAACTGATTTTTACAAATGGTATCATTCTCAGTGAAACATCGAAAACAAGAAGTGTGAAAATTTATTGATTGCGCGCTAAAAGATATCATGTCAACAAAACACAAACTATGGGGGAACTTTGTGTGAGTTGACGATGTTCTTTTATTTTTGGGTGCGGGCTATCTGATAGTGCGGGTGATCTGCTGAAATTTTTTTCTTGTTACTGTGTAATCTGCCGCGCGGGTAAATGGCCGGAAATTACGGTATTAATACGATGACAATGTCGGAAATACCAGAAATGCTTTTGCTTTTAGCGTGGCAACCATGTAAAAAAACTAAGTAATCGTGAGGGCTGTTAAACACTGTGAAATCCTGTCGCCTTTCTTTCCTTAGTCCTTTTGCTTTCTCTATCTTTGATTCTGATCAGCCATCTCGATATCATGGAGGGTTAGATTTAAGCCTTCTGGTAATAACGCTTGGAAAACCTCTTCTTTACTTGGCAGAGCGCGAGCCTCCACATTCAAAGCAGGGAACATGTGATGAACTTCGTTTTCATATTTCTCGTAAACGCCAGCAAATGATTCCCCGTAACGCTGAAGTTTTCCTTCGCCATTCTCTACACCCAGCTGTAGGGTGGGCCACTTATACGAGTTTGGTACAGTTTTCATAGTTTCATAAAATTTGTAAAGCTTTGAAAACTTCACTCCGATCTTTTTAAGCTGATCAGCTTCTCTTATTGATCTCTTAGAATCAGGTATTTTGATGTTTCTACGGATGCTGATCAATTCATTAAAAAATCGACCCATGTCACCTTTTACTTGATTGAAGTTCTGTCCTTCCGGATCTTCCATATCTTCCAGAACTCTTGTCAGGGGTGCATCCCTAGGTGGGTGGCTCCACATGACGAAGTCGTTCGTCAGAAAACGAATAACATTATTCTCATCTGCCGCAATGGGTAAAAGAAGCCATTCATTATTTTCCCTGTCATACTTGTACACAACATGCTCTGCAATCTGATCCACCAGGTCAGGATCTCCACTTCGACTGATAGTCTTCCTACGCCAGACGTCAGAAATATGGCGAGATAAGAGCTCGTTCTCAGCCTGAACCAAATAAATCAACCAGGGTTTCTGTTCATCAGCAGAATAGGTGTTTCTTGTAAAGAAAGTTTTGAAGCCTTTCGAGATTAGCAATACTGTAGAAAGTTCTGTCGTTGATACTGACCAACATATAAATGAGGCCATGTCTACTGGTTCACTTTTGTATTGTGATGTCGGCCATCCATTACTGATAAATGAGCGTGCCATTTCGATGTCATGTCCAAAATGCTGTTGGTGAACGCGTTCTCTGGGCGTCATCTCTAGCCGCTTCCTGCGTGCTTTACAACAAAAACAGAGCATCGTCAAGGCTTCTCTGATATTAATCATTTTGTCCGGGATTTGAATTCCATCCACCAAAACAACACGACCTCCTCCCTAAATGAAGGATTATCACAACTTCTCAAATGAGACCAAATGAAGTATTATCATTCAACATTGAGATGACCGTGAGGCCAGCGGTAGACTGGAGCTACTAAGGTAGCGCAAGTCACAAAATGCAAAATGGCGGCGAAGAAGGCGTCGAAGGAAAAAGAAGAACTGGATGCTCTGCTACAAGAAGCAACAAGTTTGCTTGGAGAAAAAGAAGTATCACGGAAGAGGAAAGAAGGTCTGAGTGTTTGGAATTTTATTGGGACTTCACTACTGTTTTGAGGAAATACAAGCACGAGTATCGGCCTCGCGAAAAAAAAGGGACGAATACTTCGCTCTGCAGTGCAACAGAAGAAGGTGATTTTACAATATTTTTATCGGTTTGCTGTCGTTAGTTTTCTTTTAATCGTTTATCAAGTTACGTACACCATTGCGGAGCGAAGCGAAAGATTATGGTACTTTCAAATTATTTGTTAAAATTAAGCAATTTCCCATCAGGAACAACCCGACCCATAATCATTCGCTGTGATTTTAAAAGCCCTTGTAGCGTTTGATATTAACCTCGTAACCGTCATCCTTTCTTCAATAATAGAGCTAATTCCTGGCGTAAGTGTGTATGACGCGGGTCATGAGATGCAATCAGATGATGTGAACCAAACAGGGAGGTTTATAAACAACTGCATTCAAAGGTATGGGAAATTTTTTTTGGTACAGTCATAGCCAAATCTTGTGTCAATTTTGATTTATGAAAGCTTTTTATACATGTCCTTTATGGCTAATAATGAATCATCCACTCATGAAAATTAAAGTTAGTTCACATCTCTGCATTTATTTACATGTTTTAAAGTTTCCAAAATGTTTAAAGCTAAAAGTTAGATTTTTGTCTTCATACAGACGATGAACTTCAATCAACTCTGCTGAAATGCCAGGAAGTTCTTGAATCGTTCCAGAGCCTGGAAAATAACTGGGAAAAGAGGGTGGACAATTTGAATGAAAACTGGGAGTCATCAAGGGAACTGATTTTCAAGTCCATTCTGTGTACTCAAGGGTTGCATATGTTAGGCCAGTTGTGTGCCATTTGTGCTGAGGGAAAGTGTGATGTCAGATGCGTAGAGTGTGGTGGAAAGAAGATGTGTAGTGAATGTGATGCGATGATCCACCAGGACCTCCTTTTCCATGACAGGGGAAGCTTTTGTGGATGGTTTCTACAGGCACATACCTCCTACTGTCAATGTGAATGAAGATGGGAAGCTAGTGCAGACTGGTTACTTTATTTACTTTAATGTTTCTGGGCTTCTTATTGTAATGGGCATTTATTTCTGTTCTTGTTGATAGATCAAATCATAAATGTAGTCAATCCAAGCTCTAAACCAGCAACGCATATACATTTCTATACAGACACCTTTCAATTGCATAATCTCTTTTGCCCTACTAAACTGATACATTGTCTTATGAAGTATTTCTTTTATCAGGGAAATGTTTTGTCTTCATGACACAATCTCTCTCTCAAAAGGAGGATAATCATCACTTGCAATATCTCCTCAAATGAAGCAATATACTTCATGTAATTTGACTGTGGTTTCAATAAATAGACTGGGGATAGATTTGTGGATGATCTGCATCCCGGCATTTCCAATATCATCTCGAGACGAAAGTAATGTTTATTGTTACTTCTTAATTTAATGCATAGCATTATTTTATGGTTTGTGTGGGACCTTTGGGACCCGAAGCTTGGGAATAGGTATACAGGAAAGATAAAATGGTGGCTTATGGTGACTAAGTAGTTTAGTGTTTTAGCATGAAAAGGCTCGGGTGTTGTGATCTAGTTTTAAAGTAAAAACGATCACTATCTGCAATCAGGGTCTACCACCTTTTGAAAAACAAGTAAACATTGAAACGGTGGTGAGAAAGCAGCAAGTTTTGAAGTCTAAACGAAAGATAGGTAAGCTGAGTTTCAGTCAAATTACATGATGTTTGGGATGTAATTTTGACACCAAATAAATAGTTTTACATGGCTATACACTCAGGGGATTCTGTTGTGTTCACGTGAAGACCATTTCAGCTATTTCTGCCACTTGTAAGTTGTAGGAAATAAAAATATGCACACTTGTGTCACATTGAAGCCCTGTTAGATCACAAATACAATTTATTTCTTTGTTTTGGGCGGTCCATTATTTTTGGAAGTTGATGTTGATGAGAAAGAAAAAATGTTTGTTGTTATTTCTTCCCTCGAAAATTTTACTATTTAAGTACCAGATAATCTTACACTGAAGATCATTGCATCTTATTATGAGAAATTTGCCCCTGATTGCTTTGTCAACTTGAATGTATGATGTAATGTAACTTGTGATTTGTGACAAACACAAACTAGAAATACTAGAAGAGGGTAATGATGTACTTAATGCAAAGCATTTCGGTACAAAGTCTGCTTTGCTGTTATCTACCTAAAGGTGCTTTTAATATGCTAGTAAGACTTGCGCAGCCCAGTCAAAATGTTTTTGAGTGGTAGACAAGCTGGATGTAGTAGTTATAGGCAGCAGAGGTCAAACCTCTTCCTGAAAAGCAGTCTGAAAAGTGTGAAGTCAGTGGAAGGTACCTCATTGTAGGTGGCCAAATCACAGGCCGCCAGTCCATTTTGAGTGAGCAGAAAAACTCCAGATTGGCTATTTAAACTAGGTTTATTGAGAACCAAACTCTGCAAGGCTTATATTTTGTTTTAGTTTGAAGTGTAACTTTGATGTTTCTTATTTTGCAGTAAGTTGGCTTGTTATTGCCATTTTTCTCTCAAACATTTTTTCAGCCCAGTCACTGTTTTTGAGAAGTAGGCAAGCTGGCTGTAGTAATAGGGGGTAGAGGCCAAACTTTTTTCAGACTAGAAGTCTAACAAGTGTGAAGTAAGCCCCAGATATTTTGTTGTAGATGGCCAAATCCCTGGCTACCAGCACATTTTGACTGGGCTATTTGTTATTTAGCTACTAAGTAATCTTATTATTAAAGACTACTGCATTCCTTTGTAATAATTTGCTGCTGATTGTATGCTGTATATAGCTTGTGAGTTGTGTGATTTTCACAAGTAAATTAGAAACACCTGAAGATGTAATGATGTAGTAGATAATGTACTTGATGGGAACCAATTTTGGTACAAAGTGTATGCCTTGTCTGTAGGTGATTTTACCATGCTAATAAAGCTTGTAATTTAAATAATAAACAGCAGCTGGAATAGGAATATTAAAAGAAAAATAATAACATTTAACTGTACCAAGCTTTGGTTTTATGTCTAAATTAAGCACTTAATCGAAGATCACTGCACTGATCAGGCCCAGAGCACTGAAACAGTACTGTCTGCAGTTAGTTTAATCTTTGTTATTTCTATTGATCTATTTTTTGATCAATGTTTCATTGAGTTATGATTTATTGATCTCTTTCAATAGAGCAGGTTTGCACATGTTACCTAATCTCACACATATGTATGTATGTATTAGCCCAGTGGAAATGTTTTTGAGTGGAGGGCAAGCTGGCGATAGTAGTAGGCAGCAGAGGCCAAACCTTGTCCTGAATAGTAGTCTGAATAGTGTGAAGTAAGCAGCAGATATTTCATTTTAGGCGGCCAAATTGTTGACTTCAGCACATTTTGACTGGAATGATTGTGTGTAGTATGTATGTGCACTTCTTTTTGGGTGTTGCTCAAATCAAAGTACCAAGAAATCATCTGTGATAATTTGGTATTCTAAGGTGTAAACATTTTTAATTATAAGGTAAAGCTTGATCATTCTTAAGAGTTCGTTTCTGTTCTGAAAATTTGGGGAAGAGTCAGGGGAGCATTATTTGTACATATGTATTTAAAAAGTAAAAAAAAAAAGCACAAGGGTAAAATCCAAATTTGCTTAAAAAGTTTATTTTATTGAGAGCAAAACCCTGGATATGGCTTGGGATTTGTGTGATTTTCGCAAACTATTAGTTTGTTGTATAAACCTAATTTTCAAGAACCTTGTTAATTGTCAGCTTCAAGAACAAGTAGATAATCTGTAGTGCGGTATCCAGTTACCTCGCCACCAAGCAGACTCGCCACCAGCGAACTCGCCACCAAGGAACGATCTCGCCACCAACGTACTCGCCACCAAGCGGAGTCTTCTCGCCACCAACCACCAATAAAGAGATTAGTCGAGGAGAGTAGGATGTTCGGCTGATAAGTTTGTTCGCTTGTCTGTACTCAAACTTTATAAACGTATGTTGTCGAAAGCACGTTCGAAACCGATAAGTTTGTTCGCTTGTCTGTACTCAAACTTTATAAATGTATGTTGTCGATAGCACGTTCGAAACCGAAGTAAGTTTTTATTCCTCGCATCGAGTTTTGCAATTTCTCCTCGCTTACGTGCAAAAGACAAACGCGATACGTTTTTGATGTCAATGAGTTAGGAACGGAACACATCTAACACGTCGCTGAAGGTCATAATTTAAATACAGACAAGCGCACAAACGTATCGGCCGATTTGAATTGTGCTCGTTCGAACATCCTACTCTCCTCGACTACTTTATTCTAGTTTATCTCTTTATTGGTGGTTGGTGGCGAGAAGACTTCGCTTGGTGGCGAGTACGTTGGTGGCGAGATCGTTCCTTGGTGGCGAGGTAACCGGTAACCTTTAGTGCAGCCCTCTTTTCTCCTTGCCATCATTCTATTTTTTTTCTCAAGTTTCCTTTTCTTGTTTTTAATCGATTTATGGTCTTTACTGGTGAAATCTCAATATCTGCTTGCACAATTATCTGTGCCAAGAGTGCGTACCATCACTCTTGCCGGTCTCGAGCCCAAACGCTGCAAATTAGCTGAAACTAAATGTATTTCGCAAAATTGCATTGAAATCTGTCTAAAAACACCAAACGCTCAATTCGAACTGAAAAACTCGTTTTTGTTGTTGTTGTTGTTTTTCTTTTTTGCAAAAAATTAACTTATTTATTTCACTTTTAAAAACGCTGCAAACAAGCTAAAAAACACACAAAAAAAAACGCTACAAATTGGGCTCATTTCACCCACTTTTTGTCAAAATAACTGCCAAAAACCTGGAAACCAGCTGTAACGACACGTTTTTCACCAGATCGCAATAAAATCTATTTCACGTAGTAGATGCCATGGAACTTCTTGGTTGAATAACAGCTGCATACGATTTGGGTTTGCCTTTCACGCCGACATGCCAGCTGGTTATCAAAAAATTTAGCCAATCAGAATGATGTATGGTCTGACCGGCTCTTGTTCCCAGGTTTCCACTAAACATCAGGCTGCATAGGGTTTAGTTAGTCTCTTTTTTACTTGTTTTGTTTTTCTTTGCACTCTTTGAAATTTGGTGCATTAGTGAAGTGAGTAGATTTTTACACTCACTGGTCTCTTGGATGAGACACAGCGCATCAAGCGTGTACAACTTTCATTTTAACAATAATAACATCCACTGACTCCTACAAAAATTCACATTTGACATTGATTACAGAGGGGGTTAAGGGAAAGCTCCCTACTAATAGAGAAAATCATTATGTAGATCATGCAATGATCAAATTGCAAGCAAAAATATTTGAACTGAATTTTTCTTTTAAAGCCTTCAGACCTGCAATCAAATTTCACACCAACCTTGGGTTATCTTAACCCAGCTATGAAGAATCTGAACCTGCTGAATTGTTTCTTTTGGGGAGCAGACCCATGCACCTACTAAATATAAGATCCATATGCACATGCCCAGTGAACCTCCAGACATCTTTGCCACCTTTCATCAGTCAACTTTTATATTAGTGCAGCATTAAGTGGCATTGGGTCGTTTCACTCATTTCCCATTATGGGTAGAAGACTTGTGTCACATTTTTAGAGTTAGATCGTCTTTTTCAAATTTCTCATTACGTATTTAACAGAAAAAAAAATACTAAAAGGAGACTGCATGGACTTTGTAAGAATATGCTTTATTTACAACTAATACAGAATAATAAGCTCTCAGAAAAAGGGTTAGACATAATACAAGCTGAAATTTTTCTCAGTCCTCATATTTTTCATAAGCAGTATTTATGTAGTGCACATATCAAAAAGAACTCATGGCATTTTCATCACCCCACAGTTCTTGCAAAAATACTACTACTATCCAATATCCTCCTATGTCCACCTATGTTATATGTTGTTCAACAATCCAATAAGATGTAATATTCTACTGCTGCACATGTATTTGTAAATTTAAAGAGGGTTTTTTTTTCACTTCTAAATCTTGATGATTTAGGATTTTAGTACTATCATCTGTTGAGATGACAATACAAAATTTCACTCTGTTCTCTGTCTGTGGAAGTGTAATACTTGTACTTTTCCTTTGAAGCTGCAGTATGACTCTACTCTAACAGGAATCTCTTACTTTTACCAAATACATGAAACTGATTTATGCAGCAATATTAAGATCTGCATTTACAATTCAAAATTCAAACATATTACATGTTCGATAGTCTGATAATAAGAGCCCCCCCCAAAAAACTCTTACATCCCAAACAAGATACTAAAACAATACAACAGGCAACCAGGAAATTGATTTTTTAAACAAGATCATGGAAGAATCCTAGGTCTGCGATCAGAATGACTAAAAACATGTCTAAAAAACCTCATAATGGTTTTCAAACCTTTATATTACCATGATAAATGAATTATCATAATGTTGAAAGTGCAAGAAATGCCCTTGCTTTTTTGCATGGCAACCACGTAACTTAATTACATTAAATAATGTTAAACACTTTGAAATCCTTCCACCTTTCTTTCCTTATTCCTTTTGCTTTCTTTATCCTTGATTCTGATCAGCCATCACGCTAGCGAAGGTTAGCTCGATACCTGGTGGTAATAGCCCGTTGAAAACCTCTTCTTCACTTGGCAAAGCGCGAGCCTCCACATTCAAAGCAGCGAATTTGTGATGAACTTCATCGTCATAACGCTCGTAAACGCCAGCAAATGTTTCCCCGTAACGCTGAATTTGATCGCCATTCCTTACACCAAGCTGTAATGTAGGCCACTTGTACGAGCTGGGTAAACGATTTTGAGCTCTTATGTCTTCGTAGAATTTGTAAACCTCTGCAAACTTTGTTCTTATCTGATCAAGCACAGCGGCTTGATTACCTGGTCTCCGATCATTGGGAATCACTGGGTTATTTAGGATGGTGTTCCAACGAACAAAACGTTGTCTCAAATAACCTACTGCTTCGTTGAAGTCATTGCTTTTTCTCAGAACTGTTCTTAAAGGTTCATCCCTTGGTGGGTGGCTCCACATGACGAAGTCCTCCGTCTCAAAACGAATAACATTATTCCCATCTGCCCTAATGGGTAAACGATGCCATTCTTCCTCTTCCCTGTTTATCAATACGTACACAACATGCTCTGCAATCTGATTCACCAGGTCACGATTTCCATCTCGATGGATTTCCTTTCCAGACCACAAGGCAGAAATATGGTCAGATAAGGATTGGTTTACTCTTAGAAATTGACCAATCAACCACGGTTGCTCTTCATCAACAGAAAGAGTGTTTCTCGTAAATTTAGAGCCCCCGCCTTTCGAGAGTATCATTACTGTAGAACGTTCTGTCGTTGATACTGCACAATATATTGAGGCCTCGTCTGTTACTCTATTGTAAGGTGGCGACGGCCAATTTCTCCCGATAAATGCGGGTGCAAGGTTGAACTGGTCTTCCAAATTCCTTCGGCGAACGAATTCTCTAAGCGTAATCGGCCCTATCATGTTCTCTTCCATCGAGAGAGTTAGCTGAAGAGTACTCCCTACACTTCTTTCGTGCTCTAACCGCTCCCTGCGTGCTTTATAACAGAAGAGGACACAGTGGAGGCAAGCTGTACTTAGTTGCCAAGCCTTTGATTTGGAGTGAGGCTGAAGGTGACCTTTGTTGTGAGAGAGACCAGTATCTAGTTAGCATAATAACAACGCAGTCTACCTTTGGAAAAGCGAGCAAGCTAGTTTTGTATCATAACAATGTCAACCTTAACCTCAATCCTTTCCAAAAGCTTAGCAACAGGCAGCTGTAAAATGGGTATTTAATTTAATTTCGCGAGGAGTTTGACCCGTGGGTCTTCAATTTCGCACGTTTTTTACAATGGTAAAAAAAACGCGAAAGTAAGTACCAATATGGTTACTTGCTTGCTGACAACCTCTGGCCTGTGGAAGATCATTTACAGAAATCCGAAAAAAAGAAACTGAGATCATACTCCCTATAGACCACAGACATCCCAAGCTCACGTCTCATAAACGCTTCACGTGTTGTGGCGTGGAACCGTTAAGAATTTGAGCGCGTTACAAGATATGGTTTTGGGAAAGAAATATGGTCGAATTCACATGCTAAATATTCCGAAATGTGAATATCTTTAACGTAAGGTTAACAAAACTACCCACTCCCAGGGTGTCCGCTATGGTTTCTGGCGTTCTCTGCCGTTTTAAGCTTGCCCTGCCATCACTGACATGAGACGAGGGGAAACAGTCTCCCTTTGCTTCTATTAGCGGCGTCAGGCCAAAAGTAATTTCGCAAAAAGACGCATCAAACGGCCCACAAGGGCAAAAAAATACCACAAATGCGTCGACTAACATTTCATCTAACTTTATCGAGATTTCCAGACCGAGATGTAACGTAAATATGTAACTTTCAGAGCTTTATTCATAACCCTCAGATTTTGTTTATCACATAGTGTGGTCTGCTAGTGGTCTGACATGTCAACATACTCATATTAGGATCCACTTGTACTTTATGTACAACAAAAACAAAGGAAAGAGACTGCATTATTGGATTTGTGAAAAATATTTAATTTGCTACTATTACTAAGAAAAAACCTCTTCTCATAATACCAAGGTCATCACAGAAAGTTGGACATTCATTATGACAAAAAAAAATGAAGAGTTTATTATCATATATCTGAATATGTGAGTAATTGACTTTGTGAAATTGCAAAATAAACATTGATGCTTACACAGGTAAGGTTCGTTCCAAGATCCCTTTTCTGGACTTGTGTTCATCCATTCATTTATCATTTATCAACACTAAACACCAGTCCAGTTTGAAAACTTACCCCTTCTGTTAGTTCTCTTTTTACTGTTGTTCAAAAGAATGTCCTCAAACCTCATCAAGGTATTACTTTGTTCTGTATTCTTGGGATCTTTATACTTCAAACTCCTTTTTAAGCTCTAAAATTAGTTTGGCTTCCTATACCAATAGTTTCACATCTGTTACCCAGTTTCACATGCATGGCGAATTCTAAAATAATTTTTGGTGAAATAGATAATATCTATGCTGAATTTTAGATCCTTTCATTCACCAGCCAAATATATACTCCATTGCTTTAGAGACAATGTTTGCATCTTTCTGTGGAGTCCTGGCTCCATTGGAGACAACCTGCCACCAAAAAAAATACCTATTTCAGATTTTCACATTTTGTTTTTTCCCCCAACTAATATTTAATCCAATAAATGGTTTGAACCTAGAGGGCAACATGTAACAATGTGGTCTGATTATCCAGGTGAGTGTAGTCCTGCCGGAGAAGGACTGACATTTTGACAACTTGAGCCAAAGTCATCATCATCTGAGTAACAAAAAGAGACATGCTCCAGAAACAAAATAACATGTCACTGCCATAAGAAAAAAAAAACCTACAAATTGCTTACAAGTAAGCTTGAAATTTTTGCAACTGACTTCACTATTTTAAATGTAATTAAAAAACCCTGGCTATTAACTTGTGATTCTATTTCAAGAAAAGTTTGTTTCATATGAAGACTTCACTCAGATTACCTGATGGTCACTTCGAGCTGCTTGGTAAGCAGCAGTTAATGGTCGCACTGGAACAGGTTTACTCGCTGTTGGAGATGTCATCATGGTTTCATTCCTGTTTGACGATAATGGTGTACTCATATTCTCTTTCCCAAAGGTTTTCATCACACTCTTTAACAATAAAAAATGTAGTAAGTGTTAAGATGTGCTGCATTTCTTACTGAGTCAAAGTTCAAAGAGCTGCTGAATGAAGGTTACACTCAATGCAACATCCTTTCTAAATGCTCAATGACAGAGAAATTCAAGGACTGATCATTTAAGATCTGTGAGATGCAGGGGGTGGTATTTTTGAATTTATAGCACTTCCCAAACCCCTACCCCCTCCTCCCCCACCCTTCCACTCATCCACCAAAATAAGATCCAATCAGAGGATTTGACCCACCGGCTGAACCTGATGCTTTGTGCTGGATATAACCCTTTCAGAAACTACCAGCCCCTCAGGGAAAAGAAGATGGACCTAAAATAGTAAATTTAATGTACAATTTATCTGGACTTGGCAGTGGTTGATCTGTAAAATGCTGTAAACACCAAATCTTACCTTCTCAATACAGGGTATGACACCAACCATAATGTTACTGCCATAATCTTTCCATTTTTACTGAGAGCCTGAAGAAAACAAATAGTCAGATCTTTAGATATAAGTGAATGAATGTTACTGAACTAGTAGTTGAAATGAGACCTGAAAAAAAATTCATGCCCATACAGGATTTGAACTCATGACCTCTGCAATACCAGTGCAGTGCTATGCCAACTGAGCTAACAAAATTTTCATATATTTCCAGTCACTAGTCAGATCTTGTTGTGTAATTTTATGCTGTAAAAGTCATTTTCTAAACTTCAAACAAACACAGGCTATCATTAGGTTTTTTCATGAGAGGAATGGCACAAGTTATAATGAAGGAAAAAAGTAGATGAAATAAATATTCCAGGGGTCAATGACTACACGGAAAAAAATGTAAAGATTAGCTATTTTGATCTCCATTTTCAAAAAGATCAGTTTTTAAAATGCTTTGTGTCTATTCCAAAATGTAAAGTTGTTTTTTTTCTACTTTCATCTTCTTATGAGATTTATTGAAAAAGCTTTGGTTTTGCAGGAAAATTTATCCAAATAAGTATATAAATAAGGTCTTACCATTTGAAACAAGTTGCTTCTTGGGAAGTAGCTGTGCCTGACATGTGCCATACAGATGTAAATGGCTAGATAACTTAAGAATCTTAGCAATAGTTTTTCTATTTTACTCACCTTTTTGGCTTGAAGTTTTGATTGATACTGAAGATGCAACCAGTTCCCTTTGGATGTCTAAATAAAATTTTGGAATCACAATAGTTAGTTTTAAAATACTATTACATCAAATGCACTATTTACATGCATCTATTATTTCATAACTAGTTCAATTCTGGAAAGGAGAAAATTGACCTGACCTTCAATTTGGATCTTCTAAGTGAAAGCTATTAACTCTTTAACTCCCAGATCAAATTTGTACTTCTCCTTACTGTCAACCATACATTTGTTATAATGTGAGTACAAAGAATTTAGTATTGGATCAACTAATCATCCCCACATTAATATTTTTCTTTTTTCTCATTTATTATCTGGTTGATATTGTATTGATATTGTAAGGGAAAATCCTGTCTTGGTCACTCATGGGCAGTAAATGGTTATGACATCAGCATTTGCTTTTTTTTCATAAGATAACAATATGACACAAATAGATTGCATGTTGCCATGGGTATGTACAGTAAAGTAATAGATCAAAGAAGGCTACAAAATGTGGTAAGAATATCAGTGACACACTTGGCTGCAAAATCATATGTGCATTTTTGTTTTTACCACATTTTGAGAAGGGAGCAGTGATACTTGTAGTCACTTCATGCTAAGGAAATTGGGATAAGTTCCAGCTGGGGGGTGGGGGGGTGGGAGGGGGGCACTTGGCTGAACAACAGACTTCATCTTTCACCTTTCTTTCGGTAGTACAGTGACCATAGTTACCTGTTCTCTGTTGAAAGGAGAATTGGTGAAATCTGAACTTCTCGCATCATAAAGTCCTTCAACAGGAGGTGCACTGATGGAATCCTTCGGAGTGCAATCCACAGTAGATGATCTAAATAAAAAGACAGATCTGAAATAAAGTATTTACAAAACAGGCAAAATGCATGATTTTTCATATATATTTGGCTCAAAGAGAGGAAAAGAGAAAATTAGCCACAGTATGGCTGCAAGTTGTGAGGTATTTGTTTTACTTTGTTCCGTTTTTATTTGGTTTGTAATAATATACATGAAAAAAAAAGCCTGTCTGATTAGCTGAACATTAGTGGTAACATGCGTACATATAGCATGTGTGCACTGCCAAAATGTTTTCACTCTTGACTATCTGTGATGTGTTTTACATGAAAGTATTAACAAGTAACAACATGATTTCTCATGCAGTTTGGTGCAAATAAGCACTTGTATTTTTTTAAATTTTTTGTGCAATTTTGTTGCTTTTGAAATATTTACTTGTGCTCATTTACACCAAATTGCACTCCTTATCATTTATTTAATGAATTCGTACAAGTACAAGTACAAGTACAGATGCATAACAATAGCACATAAGTCCCCTTCTTGGTTAATACACCCACACTGACCACCCGTGGGAAATTAATGTCCCCTACCCCAACCCTGCAGGAGATGAGGCCTACAGTTTTACGTCCTATCCGAGAAGACAAAGAAATGTGAGTGAAGTGTCTTGCTTAAGGGCACAACGTCATGCCCCAGCCAGGACTTGAACTCAGGCCGTCTGACCCAGAGTCCAGCACACTGACCACTGGACTACTCACGCCTCACAAATCATATTATTACTTGTACTTATTTTCATTTTATTAGTCTACCTATTTCATCCCTGTCCCTCCATTACTGAAAGTAACATACTATTAGTTATGAAAGCCCATACTACATAAGTCCTATGGTTTCTTTGGGCTTCCTTCCCATTTTCTCTAACCTAGTTGGTACAGTGTTGTGGTTGCATGGCTGGAAAATAAAATTGCTGGAATTATATTTTCGATTATATTTTGGGCCTGCACATTATTTAAGGTAGTAAATAACCTTGCAGGTGCATGTTGTCCTGTCTAATTTGTTTCCAAGTACTTGGGATCTAAGTGGTGTTCCAAATTGATGCTGGTACTGTCTTGGTGACAAGAATGTTCCTGCCTGACCAGGGCTTCTATTGTATAATCCTACAGCAGAGCCCAAGGGTCTTGCTCTTGGGAAAAAAAAACAAAACTAAATAAAATGCTCATGGAATCTAGAATTCAAAGACTACAAATTGCTCTCACCCTTCGGGCTCATACAATTTTGTTGTGTTTGCAAATTACGAAAATCACTCAGTGTATCCTTCTCTTGTGATAAATAGTACATGACTTTCAGTGTAGACTCATCTCACTTGATCAAGCACATGGTGAAAGAAAGCACCTACTTTGGAAGCCAGCACCTTGCAACAATATCTGCTTCGGAACGTTTTAAATTCAGTGGCCTTTCAACATAATATTGCGCCCACAATCACCATGTAGAAGCCGCTGTAATGTTGTCTCTGAAGTTACAATCTTAAAGTGATTTCAAGTTTTAATTTAAAGGTAAACAGACTAAATTTGCATTTTCTTTTACAGAAAAGCAGAAACAAGACTAAGGAAATTGTTTGTCACCTTTAATCTTTTATTTATCAGAGGAAAATAGTTGCCAAAGTGGCGACTAAACTAAAATTTTTAGTTGCCAAGTTAAAAGTTTTAGTTACATTGGCGACCATATCAGTGGCAGTTTCAAGCCCTGCATATAGAATGAGTAACTTAGTGATAGAGAGACTGAGGGATCTCTTGTTAATAATTTACCAATAGGCTCCTTAACCCTGATAATAATGCACATGAAAAAATTCTGATTGGCTTAAAACAAAGTCATTCTCATGTGACCCAAGTGCAAAGTTGTAGCACAAGTGCAAGGTGGTAACACGAGTGCAAATTACAAAGAGTGTGCAGATGCTTTAAAAATTTCGTCTGTCTTGACTTTCTATGATGTTTTTCCATGTACATTGTTAACAAGAAGTAACTTGATTTTGAGTGTAATTTGGTGTTGATAAGCGCAAGGCAATTTTTCAAAGACAACAAAATTGTATGAGCCCCAAGGGTGAGAGCAATTTATAGTCTTTGAATTCTAGATTCCATGAGCATTTTATTTCGTTTTGTTTTTTTTTTCCCAAGAGCAAGACCCTTGGGCTCTTCTGTAGGATTATACAATAGAAGCCCTGGTCAGGAAGCAAGATCATTGCTAGTATGCAAACAAGAAGTGTTTTGACAAAGCCTTTAAAAAATGTTTGTTCAGAGCGTGAACCTCATGCAGCAGCTACCAGAGGATGTTTTGCAATGTGTTTAGTTCTAGAAGCTGAACAGCTATGTCAATTAAATGGGGCTCTAATCTGAATTTCAGTTCTTGTACTATCTGGTGACTGCATTTTTGCATTTGGTGACCATTTTTTCTTTGATAGTCACCAAAAGGTGACTTGGAATTTCTTTAATTTCAAGCCCTGATATGATATGCTGTATTTGGAGTTCTTTTCTCTGTGTATGTCTGTCTTTCACTAAATTCATCACCCTTTGACAAAGAAATTGATATGGAAATTTTATTACAAATTGACTTCAAACTAATAAATCAAATGAGTAGTCAAAGACAAAAGTTTGTCGGTAGTAAGTGGCATTAGTACGTAAAAAATGGCACCAAATTTAAACAAAATATAAATAATAATGAAAAACTCAATAACTAATGAATGCATTTCTTAAAGAGAAACAAAATCTAACTGATCAGAGAGCATTCACAAACAGCAATGCATTAATCAAAGATATAAGTTAATATGACATACCAAAGTAGCCGGTGAATTGCCACCAAGGAGTTACTGCAGCAAATAACCAGGAGAGGATGGAGAACTCATGTGATGATTAACTTGACTGAGCGATCTAGCAGTCTTTTACCTTGATGATCCATAACAAATTTGTCCTTCCCTGAAATTCGAATAAGATGACTGAGCAGGACTCCATTTCATCTTGAACAGCGGACTTTGTTAGAGAGACAATCCAAGATAGAATTAGTGATGCAGAAAGTTTGATGTGCGTGCCCGATTAGCATTTGTGCGTGGGCTGCTATTTTGAATGTGAAACTGGTCAGCTTCATTGCTGCATGCAGTTCAGTGTAAAACTGATGACTTTCCTAAACTGTACCAATCAAAGTTTTTTAACCCATGCTTGCCTCTGGTATCATGTAGATGTGAAGGATCAGATCAATGGACACTTAGCTTTGTATCTATGTCAAGTTTTGCAAGGAAAGACAAAACCTATATACCATCATACAGATAATATTGGTGATTATGTTGTGGTGATCAGCATGAGACAAATTGTTTTATCTGGTACCAAGTGAAAAAAACAAACTTTATTGTCATCACACTGGTTATCTGGGTGGATTAAAATCTATAACTGCAAGGGAGCTGCACAATTGAGATGCTACAAGGCTCATATAGAGGGCTGTTGATGGAATGCTTCTGAAAAACAATCTCAGACCTATTTGGATGAACAGATTGTTCCTTTTTAAGGACAATGAACATATGTGCATGAAAAATGTTTTTGCTAAATTAGAAGGCCCAGCCCCCTTACCCATAAGACTGGAAGAGTTCACAGCAGAGGAAATTGAGAACTATCCAAAACGGCTAACCATCAATTGCCTTTTGAATTGTGAGAATATCATTTTTGCAGAGATAACATCAAGATGAAACACATACATGAAAGTTTTGACTTTACATCTTTACGATTCATGAACGACTTTAACTATGACATGTGATGTTCTGCTCACTGGTTAACCATAGTCAACCACTTTATCCGATTTACCAAGCATTTTCATTCAGTAAACCGCGTTTCTTTGAGGTATTGACACAATTAAAACCATAAGCTAACCATCAGTTGCTAATCATTTCATTTATTCACCTCTGTCATTTACTATATATTTGATAGTTACATGTAAGCATCTGATGTCCTTTACTTTACTTCTTGCAGTTCTTGCAGCAGAACTCTGAAATTTTCTTCAAATGCGAGATAATTGTCTCGTTAGGTAACCTGAAAAAGTAGCAATCAAATTATTAAAACCAGATTAAATGAGCAAAACACATTTATCTTCAAAGTACAATTTTACAGTAATGTCTCTTGCTACGATACATAACGCGAGCGCTGAAAATATTTCAGTTCTTTGACATAATACATCATGAATTTCAATCATGTGCGAGGCTTTTAATCATGAATGCCCAAAGTATTGCCAGTTAAAGTTTCGAGGTACAAAAAAATCGTCTAACTTTACCTGGCACAGCTTTGGTGTCACTATTCGATCCAGTGAGTCTGACGAGTGTTGTTACCGGCACTATGACACATCCAAATCTTTCCTGTTTACGAGCCGCCAACATTTTATCTCATTCATGACGGTGTTATTTCTCCTGCGCATGCAAGAAATAACTTTCGTATTCCACTCTGGCTCGTGGCCCGAAACCGGTTATCGGAAAAGAGGTTGCATCATTCATCTATCGCTTAAGAGTATTCCCGCCAAATAACTGAGCTTTGAAGACATTTCTCTTCCCCAGACCTGGAATATTATCAAAACATTTGGCCAATCAGAATGATGCATGGTCTGACCGGCTCTCGTTCCCAGTTTTCCACTAAACGTCAAGCTCGTCTGGGTTTAGTAAGTCTTTTTATTATTAATTTTGTTTTTCTTTGCGCTCTTTGAAATTTGTTGCGCTATCGAACTGAACCACACAAGAGAAACGAGGTCGATGTGGTTTTAAGAGAAAAGATAACTCAGTGTTCAAAAAATGTCCAACATTCTTTAGACAAATCGGGAACGAAGCAGGAAGTAAACCATTTCTCTCTTTGCCAGCTTTTCTCTAAAACAGCCGAGGGTCGACAACAAAAGATAAATACTCGTAGAAGCCTTAATGTCGTTTATTGAATTATCATGAACACGACCATCATTATTGCTATTATATCATTGTTGCAGGATTGTTATTATCGTTATCGTCATTATCATTTTTTTTATGCATGACTGGAAACGTATTCGACTAAATACTAATAAGGTTGTTTGGATGATTTACATTTGATTCGTTTTCTTTCTCGAGAAATGTAAAATTCCTTTCGGAGATTTTGAAAATGGCAACGAACCATCATTTTCCAAATCAATCATCCCGAAAGTATGAAACAGGTAATTATTTCGTTGAGACTTGCTACTCACATCTTACACTTACCGGTCTTTTGGATGAGACACAGCGCATCAAGCGTGTACAAATTTCCTTTTAACAATAATAACATCCACTGACTCCTACAAAAATTTGACATTTAGCGTTGATTACAGGGGGGGGGGGGGGTTTGAGGGAAAGATCCCTATTGATAGAGAAATCGTTATCTTTGGAAACTTTGTGATGAACGTTTGTGTAAAGGAAGATGTTTAACATCTTGTCACGAGCGTGGGAACTAAAACAGAATGCCAGAAAGACTGCAATGTGAGTTTCAGATATAAAGGCATGTCTGACGTGAGGTGCCTATGGTCTCTGATGCCCAACCTGACATTCTCACAGGTATTTAAAGACACGCGTTTTGGCCTTTTCCTCCTCAATTATTCTGTTGAATTATTTCTTTCGGGAAGCAGGCCCGTGCACCTACTTAATATTTGCACCCTGTGGAAAGATCGAAGACTGGACTAATGAATTCGGCACTTTTTATTGGGTCTTTATGCACATGGCCAGTGAGCCTCCCAACATTTCTGCCACCTTTCATTGTTCAACTTTTATGTTTGTACGGCACAGAGTGACATTGGGTCCTTTCACTTTAATTCTTGTCATGGGCAGAAGACTTGTGTCATGCTTTCAGAGTCAGTTGTCTTTTTCAAATTTCTCATCATTTACTAGAAATAAAAAGACTGAAAGGAGATTGCATGGACTTTGTGAAAATATGCTTTCTTTACTACTAATACAAAATAATAAGCTCTCAGAAAAAAGGTTAAATATATAATACAAGCTGAAATTTTGCTCATTCCTCATATTTTTCATAACCCTACAGAAATAGCAAAAATACTACTACTGTCTAATATCCACCTATCAGGTCCACCTATGTCACATGTTGTTCAACAATCCAATAAGATGTAAACATTCTACTGCTGCACATGTGTTTGAAAATATAATGAGGGGTTTTTTTTCACTTCTAAATCTTGATGATTTAAAATTTTAGTACTATCATCTGTTGAAATGACAATACAAAATTTCACTCTATTCTATGTCTGTGGAAGTGTAATATTTGTACCTTTCCTTTGAAGTTACTGAATGACTATTGTTATAGAAATCTCTGACTTTTGCCAGACACATGACACTGATTTATGCAACAATATTAAATGTTTGCTGTTATTTCTTCCCTAAAAAATTTTACTATTTAGGTATCAGATAATCTTACACTGAAGATCATTGCATCTTATTATGAAAAATTTGCCCCTGATTGCTTTGTCAACTTGAATGTAGGAGTGCAATCCACAGTAGATGATCTATTGATCATCGATGATGAAAAGACAGAATTAAAGTATTTAAAAAACAGACAAAATGCATGATTTCTCAAACATGTTTGGGTTAATGAGAGCAAAAGAGAAAATTGATTAAAGTATGGCTGCAAGATGTCTGGTATTTTTTTTACTTTGTTCTGTTTTTTCTTGGTTTGTAATAATATACATGAAAAATAAATATGCCCGTCTGATTAGCTGAAAACTAGTGGTAACACTAGTACAAAGTTGTAAGCCAAGTGCAAATTACAAAAAGTGCATGTGTGCTGCAAAAATTTTTTCAGGCTCAACTATCTGTGATGAGTTTTTCACAAAATTATTAACAGGTAACAAGATTTTTCATGCAGTTTTGTGTAAATAAGCACTTGTAAATTTTTCAATTTTTTGTGCAATTTTGTTGTTTTTGAAAAATGTACTTGTGCTTACTTACACCAAATTGCACTCGTGATCATATTATTACCTATACTTATTTTCATTTCATTAGTCTACCTATTTCATCCCTGTCCCTCCATGATTGTCAGTAACATATACTATTAGATATAAAAGCTCATACTTTATTTATAAGTCCCATGGTTTCTTGGGGCTCCTTTCCCATTTTCCCTCCATGATTGTCAATAACTTATACTATTAGATATGAGAGAAATCGTTATCTTTGGAAACTTTGTTGTGAACGTTTGTGTAAAGGAAGATGTTTATCATCTTGTCACGAGCGTGGGAACTAGAACAGAATGCCAGAAAGACTGCAATGCGAGTTTCAGATATAAAGGCATGTCTGACGTGAGGTGCCTATGGTCTCTAATGCCCAACCTGACATTCTCACAGGTATTTGAAGACACGTGTTTTGGCCTTTTCCTCTTCAATTATTGTGTTGAATTATTTCTTTAAGGAAGCAGGCCCATGCACCTACTTAGTATCTGCACCCTGTGGAAAGATCAAAGACTGGACCAATGAATTCAGCACTATTTAATGGATCTTTATGCACATGCCCAGTGAGCCTCTCGACATTTCTGCCACCTTTCATTGTTCAACTTTTATGTTTGTGCAGCACAGAGTGGCATTGGGTCCTTTCACTTTAATTCTTGTCATGGGTAGAAGACTTGTGTCATGTTTTCAGAGTTAGATTGTCTTTTCCAAATTTCTCATTATGTATTTACTAGAAAAAAAAAAGACTGAAAAGAGATTGCATGGACTTTGTGAAAATATGCTTTATTTACTACTAATACAAAATAATAAGCTCGCGGGAAAAAAAGGTTAAATATATAATACAAGCTGAATCTTGCTCATTCCCCATATTTTTCATCACCCTACAGTTCTTGCAAAAATAGTACCACTATCTATTATCCAGCTATATCTAAGGTCCACCTATGTCATATGTTTTTCATCAATACAATAAGATGTAAACATTCTACAGCTGCACATGTTTGTAAATTTAATGAGGGCTTTTTTTTCACTTCTAAATCTTGATGATTTAAAATTTTAGTACTAACATCTGTTGAAATAACAGTACAAAATTTAACTCTGTTCTGTCTCTGTTTAAGTATAATACTTGTACCTTTCCTTTGAAGTTATGGTATGTCTACGTTACAGAAATCTCTTACTTTTGCCAGATACATGACACTGCTTTGTGCAACAATATTAAGATCTGCATTTACAATTCAAAATTCAAACATATTACAGGTTCAGTAGTCTGACAATAAGAGCCCAAAAAACAAACTCTTATATCTCAACAATATACTAAAACAATAATACAGGTAA
The DNA here is from genome assembly GCF_964200805.1 of Pocillopora damicornis. Lineage (NCBI taxonomy): Eukaryota > Metazoa > Cnidaria > Anthozoa > Scleractinia > Pocilloporidae > Pocillopora > Pocillopora damicornis. The sequence goes on along the minus strand of NC_142672.1, from coordinate 26,422,781 downwards.
CCAGGAAATTGGTTTTTATGCTAGATCATGAAAGAATCCTAGGTCTGCGGTCAGAATTACTAAATAATGTCTAAAAAACCTCATAAGATACACTAACTACAAATTTAAATTCACATTCAAAATGTGAGCAATACTTTTAATCTAATCATAAAGTTGTATCTCCTTGTAATATGTTTTGAAGATTCCAAAATTACAAACAGAAGAGTCAAGTTTAACAGTGCTGTAAGTGGCATGCTTTAACAATTCTAATAAGGACCATGTATTCGCGACTTCTACAATTTTTTTGCATTGCAAAAAATGTGTTAAGTCTAGGCCAGGTATTATTAGTGTAGGGTTTTATTACACTGCAGTGCAAAAGTACATCTTTGTAAAATTAACTGGAGCTTGAATATTTCCTGCCAATATTCCCTTTTTACTTCACTGCTTTCTCTTATAATTTGCGATGTAAATTTCCACACTTTTCAGCAAGAACTCAAACAGAAACCTTTTCATTTTCCCTTTGAAGATTTGAGTTATTGGGAGTCAAATGTACTTCATTGTTGAGAAATGATCATCACTCCACAATTATGACTTTTAATAACAAAGATAAAACTGCTTCCAATCACACATTGTCTACTTATGTCATAACATGCTTAGACTTGAAAAAATGCATGTTCAAGGTAAATTTGCTTTTTCAAGTGACCATCTTCAAGCACTTATGTGACTGCAGATTTCTGTTCACAAGAATCATGCACATAGTTATTACTATCTTGCAGTAATCCAGTAAAACATTTTGGCAAATAAAAGGTCTTGTGCAGTTCACCTCATTCGGTTTAGTTTCGGCATCTCAGCAATAATTTGATACTCAACAGGATTCAAGTGTTAAGTGAAAATTTGGTGCCACAGGCATTTTCAAGTTTGGATGTGTATAGTTTGGTCTTACTGAAAAAATGTTTTCTTGATTGAAATACCTTTCCAAGGGAAAGTAAATTAGCCTTGCCATATTAGCCCTGAACAGGACATGCCTGACTTGTTTGTACAAGGTAAAGAAAAATTCTACCCTGATGACGAAGACGACGAAGATGATATATACCATTATCCAAACAAATAATTATTTTTACCTTAAATTCAATACACAGTCACCTACATAATAAAGCATGCTATTAGATGGATTGGGCCTAATTAAATGATTATAGAATGGATTTCTCAATGATGAGAACATCAGAGCCGATGCAAATCGAAAACATATCTTCAACACTCGATAATAAAGCTTTTATCTTGTTTGTACTCTTACTTTCTTACCTTGTCAATTTCTCAGCTTGTTTCTTCGTTAAGTTCAAAAAAACAATCCTCACCTACACGGGTAATGAACTTGAAAATAAAAGGATGAATTGTGAAATAAGCAGGCTTCAGAGCAATTCACACGGAAACTGCTGCCGACATGTTCATTTTATGGCACCTCATAATTAATAGCTCGACAGAAAATCCGACGCTGCCTACCACTGCGTTGAGTTAAAGAGTATTTTCCCGTTTCAAGCGATTTCTTTGACTCGTAGATCTCGAGATATCGACTTTTTTTCAGAACCGATTTTTACAAATGGTATCATTCTCAGTGAAACATCGAAAACAAGAAGTGTGAAAATTTATTGATTGCGCGCTAAAAGATATCATGTCAACAAAACACAATGGAGGAACTTTGTGTGAGTTGACGATGTTCTTTTATTTTTGGGTGCGGGCTATCTGATAGTGCGGGTGATCTGCTGAAATTTTTTTCTTGTTACTGTGTAATCTGCCGCGCGGGTAAATGGCCGGAAATTACGGTATTAATACAATGACAATGTCGGAAATACCAGAAATGCTTTTGCTTTTAGCGTGGCAACCATGTAAAAAAACTAAGTAATCGTGAGGGCTGTTAAACAATGTGAAATCCTGTCGCCTTTCTTTCCTTAGTCCTTTTGCTTTCTCTATCTTTGATTCTGATCAGCCATCTCGATATCATGGAGGGTTAGATTTAAGCCTTCTGGTAATAACGCTTGGAAAACCTCTTCTTCACTTGGCAAAGCGCGAGGCTCCACATTCAAAGCAGCGAATTTGTGATGAACTTCGTCCTCATAACACTCTCAATTCACCTACTGCTCGGTTGAAGTCATCGCTTTTACTCAGAACTGTTCTCAAAGGTTTATCCCTTGGTGGGTGGCTCCACATTTCGAAGTCCTCCGTCTGAAAACGAATAACATTATTCTCATCTGCCGCAATGGGTAAAAGAAGCCATTCATTATTTTTCCTGTCATACTTGTAGACAACATGCTCTGCAATCTGATCCACCAGGTCAGGATCTTCACTTCGACTGATAGTCTTCTTACGCCAGACGTCAGAAATATGGCGAGATAAGAGCTCGTTCTCAGCGGCAACCAAATAAATCAACCAGGGTTTCTGTTCATCAGCAGAATAAGTGTTTCTCGTAAAGGCAGTTTCCAAGCCTTTCGAGATTAGCAATACTGTAGAAAGTTCTGTCGTTGATACTGACCAACATATCATTGAGGCCGTGTCTACTAGTTCACTTTTGAATTTTGATGTCGGCCATCCATTACTGATAAATGAGCGTGCCATTTCCTTGTCTTTAATATGCTGTTCGTAAACGCATTCTCTTGGCGTCATCTCTAGCCCCGTCATCTCCTCCCTGAATGAAGGATTATCACAACTTCTCAAATGAGACCAAATGAAGTATTATCATTCAACATTGAGATGACCGTGAGGCCAGCGGTAGACTGGAGCTACTAAGGTAGCGCAAGTCACAAAATGCAAAATGGCGGCGAAGAAGGCTTCGAAGGAAAAAGAAGATCTGGATGCTCTGCTACAAGAAGCAACAAGTTTGCTTGGAGAAAAAGAAGTATCACGGAAGAGGAAAGAAGCTCTGAGTGTTTAGAATTTTATTGGGACTTCACTACTGTTTTGAGGAAATACAAGCACGAGTATCGGCCTCGCGAAAAAAAAGGGACGAATACTTCGCTCTGCAGTGCAACAGAAGAAGGTGATTTTACAATATTTTTATCGGTTTGCTGTCGTTAGTTTTTTTTTAATCGTTTATCAAGTTACGTACACCATTGCGGAGCGAAGCGAAAGATTATGGTACTTTCAAATTATTTGTTAAAATTAAGCAGTTTCCCATCAGGAACAACCCGACCCATAATCATTCGCTGTGATTTTAAAAGCCCTTGTAGCGTTTGATATTAACCTCGTAACCGTCATCCTTTCTTCAATAATAGAGCTAATTCCTGGCGTAAGTGTGTATGACGCGGGTCATGAGATGCAATCAGATGATGTGAACCAAACAGGGAGGTTTATAAACAACTGCATTCAAAGGTATGGGAAATTTTTTTTGGTACAGTCATAGCCAAATCTTGTGTCAATTTTGATTTATGAAAGCTTTTTATACATGTCCTTTATGGCTAATAATGAATCATCCACTCATGAAAATTAAAGTTAGTTCACATCTCTGCATTCATTTACATGTTTTAAAGTTTCCAAAATGTTTAAAGCTAAAAGTTATATTTTTGTCTTCATACAGACGATGAACTTCAATCAACTCTGCTGAAATGCCAGGAAGTTCTTGAATCGTTCCAGAGCCTGGAAAATAACTGGGAAAAGAGGGTGGACAGTTTGAATGAAAACTGAGAGTCATCAAGGGAACTGATTTTCAAGTCCATTCTGTGTACTCAAGGGTTGCATATGTTAGGCCAGTTGTGTGCCATTTGTGCTGAGGGAAAGTGTGATGTCAGATGCGCAGAGTGTGGTGGAAAGAAGATGTGTAGTGAATGTGATGCGATGATCCACCAGGCCCTCCTTTTCCATGACAGGGGAAGCTTTTGTGGATGGTTTCTACAGGCACATACCTCCTACTGTCAATGTGAATGAAGATGGGAAGCTAGTGCAGACTGGTTACTTTATTTACTTTAATGTTTCTGGGCTTTTTATTGTAATGGGCATTTATTTCTGTTCTTGTTGATAGATCAAATCATAAATATAGTCAATCCAAGCTCTTAACCAGCAATGCATATACATTTCTATACAGACACCTTTCCATTGCATAATCTCTTTTGCCGTACTAAACTGATACATTGTCTTATGAAGTATTTCTTTTATCAGGGAAATGTTTTGTCTTCATGACAAAATCTCTCTCTCAAAAGGAGGATAATCATCACTTGCAATATCTCCTCAAATGAAGCAATATACTTCATGTAATTTGACTGTGGTTTCAGTAAATAGACTGGGGATAGATTTGTGGATGATCTGCATCCCGGCATTTCCAATATCATCTCGAGACGAAAGTAATGTTTATTGTTACTTCTTAATTTAATGCATAGCATTATTTTATGGTTTGTGTGGGACCTTTGGGACCCGAAGCTTGGGAATAGGTATACAGGAAAGATAAAATGGTGGCTTATGGTGACTAAGTAGTTTAGTGTTTTAGCATAAAAAGGCTCGGGTGTTGTGATCTAGTTTTAAAGTAAAAACAATCACTATCTGCAATCAGGCTCTACCACCTTTTGAAAAACAAGTAAACATTGAAACGGTGGTGAGAAAGTAGCAAGTTTTGAAGTCTAAACGAAAGATAGGTAAGCTGAGTTTCAGTCAAATATCATTATGTTTGGGATGTAATTTTGACACCAAATAAATAGTTTTACATGGCTATACACTCAGGGGATTCTGTTGTGTTCACGTGAGGACCATTTCAGCTATTTCTGCCACTTGTAAGTTGTAGGAAATAAAAATATGCACACTTGTGTCACATTGAAGCCCTGTTAGATCACAAATACAATTTATTTCTTTGTTTTGGGCGGTCCATTATTTTTGGAAGTTGATGTTGATGAGAAAGAAAAAATGTTTGTTGTTATTTCTTCCCTCGAAAATTTTACTATTTAAGTACCAGATAATCTTACACTGAAGATCATTGCATCTTATTATGAGAAATTTGCCCCTGATTGCTTTGTCAACTTGAATGTATGATGTAATGTAACTTGTGATTTGTGACAAACACAAACTAGAAATACTAGAAGAGGGTAATGATGTACTTAATGGAAAGCATTTCGGTACAAAGTCTGCTTTGCTGTTATCTACCTGAAGGTGCTTTTAATATGCTAGTAAGACTTGCACAGCCCAGTCAAAATGTTTTTGAGTGGTAGACAAGCTGGATGTAGTAGTTATAGGCAGCAGAGGTCAAACCTCTTCCTGAAAAGCAGTCTGAAAAGTGTGAAGTCAGTGGAAGGTACCTCATTGTAGGTGGCCAAATCACAGGCCGCCAGCCCATTTTGAGTGAGCAGAAAAACTCCAGATTGGCTATTTAAACTAGGTTTATTGAGAACCAAACCCTGCAAGGCTTATATTTTGTTTTAGTTTGAAGTGTAACTTTGATGTTTCTTATTTTGCAGTAAGTTGGCTTGTTATGGCCATTTTTCTCTCAAACATTTTTTTCAGCCCAGTCACTGTTTTTGAGAAGTAGGCAAGCTGGCTGTAGTAATAGGGGGTAGAGGCCAAACTTTTTTCAGACTAGAAGTCTAACAAGTGTGAAGTAAGCCCCAGATATTTTGTTGTAGATGGCCAAATCCCTGGCTACCAGCACATTTTGACTGGGCTATTTGTTATTTAGCTACTAAGTAATCTTATTATTAAAGACTACTGCATTCCTTTGTAATAATTTGCTGCTGATTGTATGCTGTATATAGCTTGTGAGTTGTGTGATTTTCACAAGTAATTCGTGTAGTGTGATCGTCCGGGTGTGTGTAGTTCTGAAAAGAACTGTTGTTGGTGACTGACGTTTCGACTATCTGTGCGATAGTCATCTTCAGAGTCAAGTGAGGAGTAGTTGTCAGTCGATGATGTTATAAAGTCTGGTCTGTTGAACGTGATTGGTCTGTTTAGCCGTGATGTGATTGGCTGGAAGACTCGTGTAGAGTTTGTTAACAGTCATTGGTCGGTTTCGATCCGTCTGTTGTTTGTCGGTCTGTTTGTCGGTTTGTTCACGTCGTTAATGAGTCGTTTGTAAGGTGCTGGTAATTGTTGACATCTGTTGAGAGGCGTCTGTTCTAAGTTAGTGAACCAGCTTTCCAGGGTCAGTCGTTGAAAATAGTTTGTACTGTAGGTTAAGCATTTAGCAGAGTCCCAGTCGATTCTGTGATTAGTTTGTCGGTGATGTTCAGAAATGTGATTGTTTGCATCGCCATTTCTAGTTGCTCGTTTGTGTTCAGTTAGTCGCGTGTTAAGGTTTCTACCAGTCTCACCAATGTAGGAGGCCTGGCAGTCGGAGCATTCGATCTTATAAATCGCTCCCTGTCTGTTGTTGGGTTCGTCTTTGTCTTTAACGTTGGTCAGCAAATGTCGTAAAGTAGTAATAGGCTTGTGAGCTACGCGAATGTTGTAAGGTTGTAGGATCCGCGCGATAGCCTCAGAAGTGCCTTTGATGTAGGGTATAGCAGCTGTAGTCGTGATAGATGTGGAGTCCCTGTTAGTTTCTGTAGTGTCGGTAAATCTGTGAGTGTTTCGTCTAATGAAGTCAGTGTTGTAGTTGTTTTTGTCAAAAACGCGGTCAAGGTACTTGTTTTCGTCAGATAAACTGTCCGGTGTGTTGCAAACAAGTTGCGCTCGTCTTGTCAATGTCTTGATAGTCGTAGCTTTGTGGGAAGTCGGGTTGTAGGATGATTCGTCAAGAAGTCTGTCGGTATGCGTCGGTTTTCTGTATATTGTTGTTCGTAGTTCGTTGTTGTTTCGGCTTACCAAACAGTCGAGAAAAGGAAGCTTGCCGTCTTCTTCGATCTCCCTGGTAAACTGAATGTCGGTGTTTTGTTCGTTAAGGTGATTGTGAAAAGCGTCAATTTCGTCTTTGTGTACGGCGGTAAATGTGTCGTCAACGTAGCGTAACCAAAGCGGTATGGTTTGACAAACAAAGACAAACCATACCGCTTTGGTTACGCTACGTTGACGACACATTTACCGCCGTACACAAAGACGAAATTGACGATTAGCCCAATGGAAATGTTTTTGAGTGGAGGGCAAGCTGGCGATAGTAGTAGGCAGCAGAGGCCAAACCTTGTCCTGGGTAAAATCAAGGGTAAAATCCAAATTTGCTTAAAAAGTTTATTTTATTGAGAGCAAAACCCTGGATATGGCTTGGGATTTATGTGATTTTCACAAATTATTAGTTTGTTGTGTAAACTTAATTTTCAAGAACCTTGTTAATTGTCAGCTTCAAGAACAAGTAGATAATCTTTAGTGCAGCCCTCTTTTCTCCTTGCCATTATTCTATTTTTTTTTATCAAGTTTCCTTTTCTTGTTTTTAATCAATTTATGGTCTTTACTGGTGAAATATCAATATCTGCTTGCACAACTATCTCTGCCAGGAGTGTGTACCATCACTCTTGCCGGTCTCGAGCCCAAACGCTGCAAATTAGCTGAAACTAAATGTATTTTGCAAAATTGCATTGAAATCTGTCTAAAAACACCAAACGCTCAATTCGAACTGAAAAACTCGTTTTTGTTGTTTTTCTTTTTTTGCAAAAAATTAACTTATTTATTTCACGTTTAAAAACGCTGCAAACAAGCTAAAAAACGCAAAAAAAACCACTACAAATTGGGCTCATTTTACCCACTTTTTGTCAAAATAACTGCCAAAAACCTGGAAACCAGCTGTAACGGCACGTTTTTCACCAGATCACAATAAAATCTATTTCATGTAGTAGATGCCATGGAACTTCTTGGTTGAATAACAGCTGCATACGATTTGGGTTTGCCTTTCACGCCGACATGCCAGCTGCTTATCAAAAAATTTAGCCAATCAGAATGATGTATGGTCTGACCGGCTCTTGTTCCCAGGTTTCCACTAAACATCAGGCTGCATAGGGTTTAGTTAGTCTCTTTTTTACTAGTTTTGTTTTTCTTTGCATTCTTTGAAATTTGGTGCATTATTTAAGTGAGTAGATTTTTACACTCACTGGTCTCTTGGATGAGACACAGCGCATCAAGCGTGTACAACTTTCATTTTAACAATAATAACATCCACTGACTCCTACAAAAATTCACATTTGACATTGATTACAGTGGGGGTTAAGGGAAAGCTCCCTACTAATAGAGAAAATCATTATGTAGATCATGCAATGATCAAATTGCAAGCAAAAATATTTGAACTGAATTTTTCTTTTAAAGCCTTCAGACCTGCAATTAAATTTCACACCAACATTGGGTTATCTTAACCCAGCTATGAAGAACCTGGAATCAAAGCAGCTGTGGAAACTGCTATGACAGAGGTGTGTAGGGATTGGAAAGAGAAGACAGTGGCCCTGGGAGCAGATGGAGCAAATGTTATGCTTAGAGAAATAAGTGGTGTTTATGGCTTGCTTAAACAAGAAATTCCTAACATTATTAAGGTACACTGCGTTGCACATAAGTTGGAACTTTCATTTGCAGACACCTTGTCAGATGTTCCAGTTCTTAAAGATGTCAAAGAAATGCTTCAAGGTATTTGGAAGCACTATCATTATTCTGCAAAGGCAGACCGTGAGCTTAAAGAATTAGCTGAGAGTATGGAAGTGTGAGCATATAAGGCAATCAAAGCAGACGGTACAAGGTGGGTACCACATATGCAAAGAGCACTGAATATTCTCTTGTCAAAGAACTTTCAAGTTGTAGTTTTGCACTTCCAACATACCTCACAAGCAAGGGATGCCAGTAACCAGATGCAAGGAAGGGCTGTGAATTACAGCAAAAAATTCACAAGCTACAAATTTGTTGCCATCATGCATCTGTTACTTGACATCGTAGATGCACTTTCCAAAGTGGGTCTTAGCTTCCAGGAGGATGGAATAACAATCTCAAGAGTTCAAGATAACTTAACTGCCCTTTTAGCAAAACTTGAATCTTTCAAGGAAAGACCTGGTCAGCAACTAAACTCTTTCTTTACGGAAGTAGGGGATGGCAACACATTTAAGGGCATAGAGCTTCAAAGGGATGCAGACAGGCAGGCTATTAATGCTATCCAGGCATCTGCGGTGAATGCTGCCATGACATTCATCCAAGAGAGGTTTGAAGGGATGGAAACAGATCCAGTATTTTCAGCAGCAGCTGTCTTGACAAACCACTGAGGTTGGCCAGTTACAGACAGGCATCGGCTGCTCTTACATGGCGAAAATGAAATCCAGACACTACATGGTTATTTTCAGGTACCTCTAGAGCAGCACAACTTCAGTCTGCATGACTGTCTTGATGAATGGATGAGTCTGAAATTCCATTTACAGCGAGTTAGAGCAGAACTTGAACTCAGGCAAAGCGAATTCTGGAAGAACAAATTTATGTTTTGCAAAGATGATTATCCAAACCTGCTAATTTTAGTGGAACTATGTCTTGTAATTCCTTGCCAGACTGCTTGCTGCGAGCGGGGGAACTCTTGCATGAACAGAATCATGACTGACTCGAGGTCAACCTTGAATGTTTCTACTATTGATGAGTTGATGAGAATAGCTATCAGTGGACCTTCTCATGAGGACTATACTGCAGTTCTTGCAGTTGGACGCTGGCTGGAGGAGTCAGAACGGAGCAGACGGCCTACATTGATGGACTGATCATTGCCTTCAATGATCATTCCTACCATTTGGGAACACCTAATTAACTGTTTTTTAATACTGAACACTACTGGGGTACTAGGCATTTTGAATGAGTAGCTGCTGTTTGCAGCTAGAAGCTTAAGTCACACAAAGAAGTAATGTCTGCAGCAGTACATGTACAGTTGGGTTTTATTGTTGTCGAGGTAATTGGAATAATGAACAAGCATGAACACGTACAATGAATTTTATGTACAGTTGTAAAAAATAAAATAAAAAAATAAATTGATTACAGTTTGATAGCAACAGCAGTTTTACATTTTCTTGTGTTTGTTTAATCTATAAAAATGATAGTTTTGTGCTGTACACTTGCCTAGTAGAAATGCATTTTTGGCTAGTGAATCCTGACCATGTACTAGCCATTCGACTATTAACTTCAAAAGTTAAGTTCGAGCCCTGGGAGCAGACCCATGCACCTACTCAATATAAGGTCCATATGCACATGCCCAGTGAGCCTCCAGACATCTTTGCCACCTTTCGTCATTCAACTTTTATATTCATGCAGCACTAAGTAGCATTGGGTCGTTTCACTCATTTCCCATCATGGGTAGAAGACTTGTGTCACATTTTTAGAGTTAGATGGTCTTTTTCAAATTTCTCATTATGTATTTAACAGAAAAAAATACTAAAAGGAGACTGCATGGACTTTGTAAGAATATGCTTTATTTACTACTAATACAAAATAATAAGCTCTCAGAAAAAGGGTTAGACGTAATACAAGCTGAAATTTTTCTCAGTCCTCATATTTTTCATAAGCAGTATTTATGTAGTGCACATATCAAAAAGAACTCATGGCATTTTCATCACCCTACAGTTCTTGCAAAAATACTACTACTATCCAATATCCTCCTATGTCCACCTGTGTTATATGTTGTTCAACATTCCAATAAGATGTAAACATTCTACTGCTGCACATGTATTTGTAAATTTAAAGAGGGTTTTTTTTTCACTTCTAAATCTTGATGATTTAGGATTTTAGTACTATCACCTGTTGAGATGACAATACAAAATTTCACTCTGTTCTGTGTCTGTGGAAGTGTAATACTTGTACCTTTCCTTTGAAGCTGCAGTATGACTCTACTCTAACAGAAATCTCTTACTTTTGCCAAATACATGAAACTGATTTATGCAGCAATATTAAGATCTGCATTTACAATTCAAAATTCAAACATATTACATGTTCGATAGTCTGATAATAAGAGCCCCCCCAAAAAACTCTTACATCCCAAACAAGATACTAAAACAATACTACAGGCAACCAGGAAATTGATTTTTTAAACAAGATCATGGAAGAATCCTAGGTCTGCAATCAAAATGACTAAAAACATGTCTAAAATACCTCATAATGGTTTTCAAACCTTTATATTACCATGATACTGAATGCATTATCATAATGTTGGAAGTGCAAGAAATGCCCTTGCTTTTTTACATGGCAACCACGTAACTTAATTACATTAAATAATGTTAAACACTTTGAAATCCTTCCGCCTTTCTTTCCTTATTCCTTTTGCTTTCTTTATCCTTGATTCTGATCAGCCATCACGTTAGCGAGGGTTAGCTCGATACCTGATGGTAATAGCTCGTTGAAAACCTCTTCTTCACTTGGCAAAGCGCGAGCCTTCACATTCAAAGCAGCGAATTTGTGATGAACTTCGTCGTTACAACGCATGTAAATGCCAGCAGTCGCTTCCCCGTAACGCTGATCGCCGTTCGTTAGACCAAGCTGTAAGGTAGGCCACTTGTACGAGCTCGGTAAACAAGCTTTTTTGTCTTCGTAGAATCTGTAAACCTCTGCAAACTTTGTTCTTATCTGATCAAGGTCATTGGCTTGAATACCTGGTCTCCGATCATTGGGAATCGTTGGGTTATGTAGGGTGCTGTTCCACTTAAAAAAAAAAAAGTCTTTTCAGATCACCTACTGCTTGGTTGAAGCCACTGCTTTTTCTCA